>NC_080187.1:104646672-105248458 GCF_030028045.1 Hippopotamus amphibius kiboko
AGCAATTTCAAAATAAATGACAGTGTTCTTTTAATTTTCTACTTAAGGTTTTCCTTATGTCAAAGTCATACATTTAAGGATAAAATCTACTTTTTCAGGGTAAGCTGGACTTCCATTGTCTTAATGATTTTCACTATGTGCTCGAACTGTTAACACCAAATATAAATGTAAGTGATGGTACAAATATTTCACTTAGACTTCAAAGGGACACGTTATTTTAATGAGCAACAGACTCTAATCTTTATTATATAACCATTTTTATACACGGCTTTACATTAATAGGAAATGGCCAGAAGGAATTAGATGATAATGGGATTATAATGTTGTAGAACGTTAGAGTTGGAAAAGACTTAGAATTGATCCCTTCTTACTTCTTAATTTTACACATGAAGATACCCAGTGTTTTGATTAAGATCCTTGTGCTAAATGTAAAGTTAGACATGCACCTTCACCCTTTACCCCATGTATACTGTTTCCTAATACTGAGGATCTGATTGTTTTAAATTAGATTAACCAATCTCTTTAAAACCTGGTCCCCATAAATATAAAGAGTAGTTACACTTGCCTATTTTATATGCATGTTATACAATTAAACCCTTATAACAAAAATAAAAACACAAAATAAAATGAAAACCTCCTTGTAAGCAAAGTTGAAGACATCTTTGCATGTAAAACTTTTCTTCACTAGTGATTTGTGAGATGCCTTCACACAAAGAGGAGGTAGAGGACACTTTGTCTTATGGTATAACTCAGAAAAGCCCTACTCCCAGAACATTGCCTGGAATATTTAGGTGATATGCAAATGCTTATTGTAGCTAGCTAGCTTCTAATCCCATAAATAAAACCTTCAAAAGAAACTATACATATATTTGACATTGTAATTTATCATAAGAAATATATATACTGTACTTTGGTTTTCATCCCCATTTCTAGCACAGAACTCCTAAAACTTGGAATTTAGCAAGTAAAGAGAGCAACAAAGGTGTCTTTTGTTATGTTAATGAGGTGACTCTTGGCCTAAACCTAAGGATGGGGTCTGGTTGCCAGTACAACCAACTATCCCTTGGAAGGGGTAGAATTTTATTCCCACCCCCTCACCTCCAGGAGGGAGAAGAAGCTGAAAGTTGAATCGGTCGCCAATGGCCAATGATTTAATCAATCATGCCTACGTAATGAAGTCTCCATAAACAACCCAAAGGATGGGGTTCAGAGAGCTTCCGAGTTGGTGAGCACCTGGAAATTTGGGGAAAACATTGCACTCTAGGAGGCATGGATGCTCCAAGTGCTTTCCCCATACTTTGCCCTGTGCATCTTTTCTATCTGACTGTACCTGAGTTATATCCTTTTAAAATAAACCAGTAATCTAGTAATTAAACTGGTCTCATGAGTTCTGGGAGGTGCTTTAGCAAATTAATTGAGCCCAAGGAAGAGGTCTTCAGAATGTTTGATTTGTAGCCAGTTGGTCAGAAATACAAGTAACAATTTGGGGTTACCAACTGTCCTCTGAAGGTGGGGGTGGGAGGTGGTCTTGTACGACTGAATTCTTAAACTGTGGGATCTGATGCTCTCTCCAGGTAGACAGCGTAGCATTGAGTTGAATTGTTGGACACCCGGCTGGTGTCTGAAGAATTGTTTGGTGGTGGGGTGAAAATGCTACACCCCACCTCCCAACAAAATTGGAATTTGGTGGGCTTAACACAAAGAGTATATGATACTGAGCAGGGCCCTGTGGGGCTCCTGGGCACAAAATCTTTCTGTGTCCCCCATTTCTTTAATTACAGAAAACAGCCTTCATTCAGCCTCCATGACCTTCCCTGAGTTCCAATGGGGAGATTCAAGCAGTTGTTAATTAGGGAAGGGAGGGGATGCACGAGACCTGGGTGAAACAGTCAGGAGCATCCTTGGGGCAGGTCCTGCTTCCCCATCAACAATACACACAACAACATCTTTGAGCTATTTTGCAGAAAAGTTAATGATTCATGATGGTACGCTGCCCACAAGCATGTAGACCCCAGACCAGTTGGACCTGAAGGTTGATAATGCGGACTCCTACTTACCTCACCACCGACCCATTAGAAGAATGCAAGACTGTTACTGCCTTGATCCTGATCGCCTCCCCCTGACCAGAAGCCCCGACTATAAGACCTCTCCCTATTCCCTGGGGAGGGGGGCACAGTTCTTGAGGCGCTAGCCACTGTGCTCCCCCTTTGCCTGGCAAAGTAATAAAGCGATTCCTTTCTACTCCTCCAAAGCTCTGTCTCCGTATTTCCATTCCACATGGGTGAGCAGAGGCCAGGTTTTTCTCAGCAACATATACACATACACACATACATACACACACATATGGACATATACATATAGCACACACAGCTGGGAAATAGAATATTTTAATAAAGTCCTCTAAGCAAGTCCGGCCTTTACCAATGTTGCAAGTCTGTGTCATATCTTAGCAGTTTTTCTCTCCTTTCATTACTTCTGTCTGCTTCTGACCCTCGCCCTGCCACAGCCTCCAATAATACAAATGGCAATAACAATAATAATAGCATGAAAAAGGAATCCATTACACTTGTGTGGGTTTCACGAGAAAGATAATGTTTAAACAGATCAACTCTACGAGATTTTAATTTAACCTGAGTGTGTCAGAGAGCATTCTCCTGAGACAGAGAGGTTTCTACAAAAGGCTGAGTAATTGCTAGCTAACTCAGTGTGTGTGCAGAAGGGAACTGGCTGTGTGATTCTCTGTGATGAGAAAGGATGCGCCGTGTTTTATAGGCAGATGAAAGCCTTATGTGGCTGAAGGATAATGATCGATAGTGATGGGGACTCATCATCCACCTGGAAATGTAGCAAAAGCCAGATATTGGAGAGTCCTGTGGACTCTCTGAACTTTTCCCTACTGATGTCATTGAAAAGTTTTAAGCATGGTAGTAATCAACAATTTTTTAATTCTAAAAAGGTGATGTGGAGCCCCATACCAAAGTCACAATTAGGAGTTAATTCCTGGCCTAGCAACTCAATTCCAGAGTTAGCTTGACCCCACTAGCAACATTTGTTTCCTAACTTAGGCTATGTTTCCTGACTTAGGCTAGCTGCTAACACGACCCCATATTAGGGAAGGTATTCAACATATAAGACCCTGGCCTAACACCTAACGACACCCTTTGCCTTACTGCGCACTGACTAATCGATTAACGCCATTTTCCTGGCAGGAATTTTCTTTGTCTTGGGGTTATCAAAGTTGGCTGAGAGCCCACGAGAGGGTCGGCTCTCCCTGGTCTGCCAGGAAGTCGTCCTGCTGTCTTTACAGCATCCCTTCTCTCTAATAAACTCCCTAGCTCCCTTACATTCTGCCTCGTGTCTGGAAATTCTTTTCCAGCCCGCGCTCAGACCACAGCAGATGACTCATGTAGGAGAACAAAAGTTTGGAGCAGGACAGATGTTGATGCAGTGAACAGAGAATGCAGGAGGGGAGTTGGGGGGCTACTGGAATAACAGAGAGGTGAGGATGAGGTAAGAAAGGTGGGGATAAAAGAAGCAGGAGAGAAGTAGAAAAATTGGCTTATTTTGTATACAGAAGGAGGAGAGTTTTTCGATAACGAAAAGGGAAGCAAAAAGATGACTCCAAGGTTTTTGCTTGTAGAAATAAGTAGACGAATTACCATCTACGAAGGTAGAGAACACAGGAAGAGAAGCAGGCTTGAGAGGGAAGAGGGAACAGTTGAAAATGAGCTTGAAGTGCTACAAAACCTTAAGAGGAGATCCTTAGTAAGAAATTGAATATATGTTCACATCAGGGCCACATAAGAGAAGCCTGGGCTGCAAATATAAGTTACAGAGTCAAAGGCTAATTATTTTACGTGCCACATACAGTTTACACATTAGGACTATTGTCTCATTAGTAATAACGATACAACAGATACCACCATTTTCTTTATTATAATGGAAGGTTTAAACAGTTTTAGTAGATTTCCCAACATCATATATTAAGTTGCAGAGTCTCCAAAAATCGTATCTTCAGTTGTCTATTGCTGCAAAGCAAAACTACTCAAAATATTTAGTGGGTTGAGAAAATTTTTCTTACTATTATATTTCATTATTTGGGAATCAAGAATTTGGGCAGGACACACTGGAGAAAACTTATCTTGGTCTAAAAGTTGCAGTGTATCAACTGGGGTGAGTTGAATGGGGTTAGAGCAGCTGGGAGATGGCTGGGTACCTCCTGCTCCCTCCACATCGCCTTTGTAAGTGGCCTTTCCAAAAGTCCAGTCTTGGCTTCTTTACAATATGAGAGCTTCAGGAGAGTTAAATTTCTTACCTGGAGCATAGGACTCCAAGAGGCAGAAGGCAACAACTGCCAGTCTTCGGAACCGAGCAGGACCCTGTGGGGCTCCAGGGTACAAAAGCCTTTCTGTGTCCCCAGTTTCCCGATTACAGGAAATAGTCTTCATTCAGCCTCCAGGACCTTCCCTGAGTCCCAAGAGGCAGGTTCAAACCATTGCTAATAAGGGAAGGGAGAGGATGCAGAGATAAGGGAGGAAAAGTCTAGAGAAACAATAGTGCGGCTTTGGGGCAAAGTCCTGGTTCCCCCTCAAGCGATATGTAACAATATCTTTGAGCTGTTTTGCAGACACTGAAAGCCCACCAGGTGGGAGACGTTAACTGTATGCTGCCCACAAGCACAGAGACCACAGACCAGTTGGAAACTGAAAATCAATGATGCTGACTCCCACTTCCCTCACCACCAACCAGTCAGGAGGATGTCCATGAGCTGATCACACCCTCCTCTTTGAACTATTACTATAACACTTCTCACTACCTTTTCAGGGCATTAGCCTCCTGTGACCTGCTTTGCTTGGGAAAGCAATAAAGCTATTGTTTTCTACTCCACTCACACATTGTCTCTGAGATTTAATTGGGTGTTGGGGTACAGAGGCTAGATTCAGTGTCATCTTCAAAGCTAGACTTGGAAATGGCCTAGTTTCATTTCCATCACATTTTTTTAAATAAATAAATAAATTTATTTATTTACTTATTGGCTGTGTTGGGTCTTCGTTGCTGCACACGGGCTTTCTGTAGTTGTGGTGAGAGGGGGTTGCTCTTCATTGTGGTGTGTGGGCTTCTCATTGCTGTGGCTTCCCTTGTTGCAGAGCATGGGCTCTAGGCATGCGGGCTTCAGTAGTTGCAGCACATGGACTCAGTAGTTGTGGCTCATGGGCTCTAGAGCACAGGCTCAATAATTGTGGTTCACAGGCTTAGTTGCTCTGTGGCATGTGGGATCTTCCTGGAGCAGGGAATCTTTAACCTGACACACCTGTAGCTGTCATGCTTTGTAGTTACTCGATGCTACTATCCATTTCTACAAAGTACACCCGCAGCAAAGTACAGACATTTAGTAGGTGATCAAGAAGTGTTTGCTCCATACCACCTCACACTGGTCAGAATGTCCATCATTAAAAAGTCTACAAATAACAAATGCTGAAGAGCATGTGGAGAAAAGGCAACCTTCCTATAGTGTTGGTGGGAATGTAAATTCGTGCAACCGCAATGGAGAACAGTGTGAAGGTTCCTCCAAAAACTCAAAATAGAATTGCCATATGATCCAGAAATCCCACTCCTGGGCATAAACACAGACAAAACTATAATTCAAAAAGATACATGCACTCCAATGTTTATTGAAGCACTAGTCACAATAGCCAGAACATGGAAACAACATAAATGTCCATAACAGATGAATAAAGAAGGTGTGGTGAATATATATATATACACACACAATGGAATACTACTCAGCCATTAAAAACAACAAAATAATGCCATTTGCAGCAACATGGATGCAACTAGAGATTATCACACTAAGTGAAGTAAGAAAAAGACAAATATCATATATCACTTACATGTGGAATCTAAAATATGTCACAAATGAACCTATCTACAAAACAGTAATAGACTCACAGACATAGAGAACAGACTTGTGGTTGCCAGGGGGGAGGAGGGAAGGGAGAAGGGCAGACTGGGAATTTGGTGTTAGTAGATGCAAACTATTACATTTAGGATGGATAAGCAACAAGGTCCTACTGTATAATACAGGGAACTATATCCAATCTCCTGGGATAAACCATAATGAAAAAGAATATTAAAAAAAGAATGTATATATGTACAAAATTGAGTCACTTTGCTGTAAGCCAGAGATTGGCACAACATTGTAAATCAACTATACTTGAATTAAAAAAAAAAAAACTATTTGCTCAATGAAATAATTCTAAGGAAGGGATTATGGTTTTGTTAATCAGAAAACAAAAACAGCCTTTGACTCATTTTAGTTGCTCCAGCATTTTGGATCAAGGGACTAAGATATTTAGGGTTCCAACCCAGAACAGTACTTCTGGAATTCCTCTAGTAGTAGATTACAAATGTTTATTACTTATTCAAGCTGAGGTTCTCAATGAAAGGTCTTTCTGGTTCTGCTTGAGGCTTCTAACTGTGGACATGAACTCTTGCAAATATTCTCATTGATTAAATGTATTAGAGTGGTGTGTAGAGATTTTCATTAATTTAACTGATAGCTTGTTGCCCACTGAATGTTAAGAAACTCAACAGTAAGATGACTTCAAAGAAGAGGTCAAATGTTGCCTATAGTAAACAGCAAACTCCATACAGACAGTAACTCAGTTCTAGGTTAACCATTTTCTCTGCTGTTGTGATTGACAACGTTCTGATTCATATGGATGAGTTCACTGAATCGAAAATGTTCCCAACTCATGCAATCACTAACATTATGTAAAATGATGAAATGGTTTTGATTAGCAATCAGAAATATCAAACAATCACGTATTGGGCTTTAATTTTCCCTTTATCCCTCAGGAATTTTAAGAATGACATTTTATACTGTTGATTTAACTTTTTTATAAATGATTTCCCAAAGAATGAAGAGTAATGTTGAATCAGCAATATAGTATGCAATAGTGCTCAGCCAATTAGGAAAAGATGATATTGTTTGCATTGCATTATAACTGATTCTTACCTAATTATAGCTTATAGTTGCAAGCCATCAACAGACAACTTACAAAGGTAATTAGTAGTTCAGTTATTCTAATGGGTTAAATAATTATCATCAAGGTGAGAAAGTCCTGCAGGTGAGGAAAGTGTGGAAGTCACAGCTGGAATCCAGTTTCTTGCCATATCATCTGGGCAGGTCACTCAGCCTCTCTGGGTCCCAGTTTTGTCAGCTCTAAATTAAAGTTATTGTCACTCATATTGAAGAGTTACTGTGAGGATTAACCAAAATTATGTATTCAAATAGTATTATAGTATCAATATCTAGCTATTATTTTTTACAATGATTAATTATTATTGACGTCATAGCATCACCTGAGCCAGTAAGAAAATCATTCTCCTCACTTAAATATTTATTTGGAAGTATGCGAAAGAGAGAGTAAGAGTATTATGTAATCAAAACCAAAAAAAAAGAAAAAAAAAGAAAAGAAATATTCACTACAGAAAAGCAAAATCTGAGGACACAAAATGAAAAATATGTGTCAAAGATCAAAATTCTTGGCAAACTGAGAAAAAAAATGACAACAAATACATAGATGAGAATCTGAGAAAAACCTTTCCAGGGAAATGACTTTGATAGCAATATAAAACATTTTCTAGGTATTTAAATGGTTCATTACTGATGTTATATAACATGTCTTTCATAGCGAGATTCTGTAAATGCAATGATTCTTCTTTTTAAGGACTTTTATTGAGATATAATTGACATACAATAAACTGCATATATTTAAAGTGTACAATTTGATTTTTTTTCTTATTAGTAATGTATATATGGCAATCCCAATCTCCCAATTCATCCCTCCCAATCCCCCCACCCCCGCTTCCCCCCTTGGTGTCCATATATTTGTTCTCTACATCTGTGTCTCTATGTCTGCCTTGCACACCTGTTGATCTGTACCATTTTTCTAGATTCTGCATATATGCGTTAATACACGATATTTGTTTTTCTCTTTTTGACATACTTCACCCGGTATGACAGCCTCTAAGTCCATCCACATCTCTACAAATGACCCAATTTTGTTCCTTTTTATGGCTATTATTCCATTGTATATATGTACCACACCTTCTTTATCCATTCGTCTATTGATGGATATTTAGGTTGCTTCCATGACCTGGCTATTGTAAACAGTGCTGCAATGAACTTTGGGGTGCATCTGTCTTTTTGGATTATGGTTTTCTCTGGGTATAAGCCCAATAGTGGGATTGCTGGGTCATATGGTAATTCCATTTTTAGTTTTTTAAGGAATCTCCATACTGTTCTCCATAGTGGCTGTATCAATTTACATTCCCACAATGCAATGATTCTTAATGCCCTATTTTCTTACTCTGCATTTCATTTTCACCTCCAATGTGCTGTTGCAATAGAAAACCAGACACCCCAGGGATCTTGATGGATCGTGTGTGTGTGTGTGCGTGTGTGTGTGTGTGTGTGTGTGTGTATGCTTCTGTTACCATGTTTCCCTCATTATAATAGCTAAGTTACTATTTCATAGACATATGTTATCAAAAAAAGGCTCATATTTCTTGTTGGCTCATTTAATTTGTAAATTGTTTTATCATTTAAAAATCTAAATTAAGAATTCTTTTGTAGCCCTGACGTTTTCCTTCTCACTGCAAGAATGAACAATTAAATTAACTTCAACTCAATGACATTAGTTTGGAATAAAGTATGTTAAAGTTAGAGACTTTCATAGAATGAGTTTGTCTAAGCTTCATCTTCTTATGGGTACCACCAATTTCATATTTACCTTAATAAAACAATTTTGGCCCCAAAAATCTGCTAAAGCAGATTTTCCACTCCCCTTTCTTCTGCATTTTTGTCTGAAAGCCCCAGGGGCTGTTCTCACAAATATTTTCTCAGCTGTACTGTAATGTACAGTGTTTTGTAGACTCTGCCTGTCTTGACAGAACCCTCATGATTTACTGTCCCAGATGGAGAAGCTACTTGATGGTAGGATTCTCCCCATTAAGTACCCCCAGTTTCAGGAAAAATACACAAATACATAACTCAGTTTTCTACCCTCAACATTTACCTCCTGGGCACCAAAAGGTGTGTCTCCTTCCTTGCGTTTTTATCATGAAAAAGCTTCCCAACTTCTGTTATTGTCTGTCTCTTTTTAGGGCACAGAATTAGGATCAGGAGATCTCAAAATGTAAAATAGACAATATCTATCCTCCCAATTGAAAATGTCTTCGAGTTAGTACAAAAACCCTCTCTATTTTTTTGGAAACTGACTCCTGGGAGCTCTAACAGTTCACAGGTATGTGCAAGTGTTTTAAATTTTGCTTGGAGCCACTGTGGACTTGGAAAGATCTAGCCATAAAAGATTAGTTTTCCGAAAGTACGGATCTCTAAAGCTAGAATCTCATTTACCTTCTTAATTAAAAAAAAATTATGTTATACCCTATGTATTTTTTACTTCTGTTTTAAAAGTTGAGTCAAATATAACGAACTCTATGGCAAATCTATGTAAGTGCTTTCTTTGAGAACAGGGCATCAATTGGCACTTAAGATTAATACTGATGTTTTCTAAACACAGTTACAATTTTTTTCCTAAATCAAGCCAAAATACAGCTTGTGTTTGCTAATTCAATCCTGTTGCAAAATACTAAACTACAAGATGACTACCCTTTTAGTGGTTTACTGTCTACATTAAATGAGAAAAGATCAAATACATGCAAAAAACAATTATCGGGCTTCCTAGGTGGCGCAGTGGTTGAGAATCCGCCTGCCAATGCAGGGGACACGGGTTCGATCCCTGCTCCAGGAAGATCCCACATGCCGCGGAGCAACTAAGCCTGTGCGCCACAACTATTGAGCCTGCACTTTAGAGCCCGTGAGCCACAACTATTGAGTCCATGTGCTGTAACTACTGAAGCCCACGGGCCTAGAGCCCGTGCTCCGCAACAAGAGAAGCCATGGCAATGAGGAGCCCGCACACCACAACGAAGAGTAGCCCCCACTCACCACAACTAAAAAGAAAGCCCATGCACAGCGACAAAGGCCCAACACAGCCAATAAAATAAATAAATAAATAAATAAATAAATAAATTTATAAAAAACCCAAATATCTACTTATTGTACACAAAATCTTACAGAAAATTTATTACTCTAATAATTATATACTTTTGTTTTATTTGTACAAAATGAAGCTTGACAATCATTCTTATGAAAGTATTCATAAAACCAGAAAAGAATAAAGGTAATCAGAGTAGTAAAAGTATCCAAGTAATGTATTTATACCCATCGGTGTTAATACAACCTTTAGTTATAAGCAACAAGCACCATGTATTTAACAAAATAATAAAAACATTTAATTTTATGCCTTAAAGCAAAGTCATACAATATTTTAATAGAAGCATGTATTAACTTTGTGTTTTTACACAACATTCGTGTTTTCCTAAATTGAAACTCAACCCATACTCATTAAGAATCTTCTTGTGCCAGATAATGGTGTCCAGATGAGTGTTAGAAATAAAATATACTCTGCGATCCCATATATGGGGTATTTTAATAAGACCTGGAGTATTCAAGGAAAGTCCCTACAAAAATATTACTTATGAGGAAAGAAATATTCATATATTGAGGTCTGGGGAAGTCATTCTGACTTATGCATCATTTAACTCAAATTTTATGCTAACTAAAACAGCCTGTTTATGGCCTATCAAACATACATTGTACATCTACTTTAATTATTAAGGAAAAGGGCACGCTGACCAGAAGTGAAGAATGTTCATGTTAAAAATTAAGATTAAATGCCTTCCTTCCTGGGTCCTCCTTAAATGATAAGACTCCTTTCCCAAGTGCTAAGGACTTACTGACTTGCTATAAGTGCTGATCTGCTTTGTTGTTGTTGTTTGTTTGTTTTTAAACCTTGAAGGAATGTATCCCTGACTTGTTTGATGTTCTTTGTTTTGACAAGATATAAAACTGTGCTGAAAAACAAGTTTCTTTGGAGTAGTTTCTCAGAGTTATCTGAGAGGCTGTCTTCTAGGCTATAGTCCTCAGTTTGGCTCAGATAAAACTCTTTTCTATTTCTATTATCGATTGTTTATTGATTAATTTCATTAACACACATAAAAGAAATCTATAGGGTAATTAGCAATTAGTCAGGCAAAGAGGAGTTTCAGGCAGAAAAAAAAAACAATGCATAACAGTGTTTGGAAACAAGAAAAAAATAAGTAAGAGTGAAGCACATTTTGAGAAGAGGAACATTTAGAGATGATGCTTGACATTTAAAAAAATAAATAGCAGGAGAGAGCCCTACTTTTGGTAAAGACCAAGTAAGCTACTGTTGACAGACAAAAGCCATAAAATCTGTACAAAATACAACAAAAAGAAAAACAAACAAACAATAGCAACAACAAAAACTATTAGTTACTGAAGAGGGATCCAAAAAAAAAAAAAAAATGACACTGGGTGAGTTTTCTTTTATCAAAAACTTCCAGCCTAAGGGCAGACCCTAGTCTGTACCATGTGGGAAGCTAAAATTCTGGTAGAAAACCACAGCCATTCTGGCCAGAAGAATCAGGGGACAGAGCAAACAGAGGGTCAGCCACTGGAAACTGTCAGAAAGAGAGTTAGAGAGCAGATGCTTCAAATTCTGGGTGTAAGTTTTGCCATTAAAGAAACATAATGTGAATGTAAATTGGTGCAGCCACTATAGAGAACATACTGTTCTCCATACTGGAGGGTCCTTAAAAAACTAAAAATAGAGCTATCATATGACCCAGCAGTCCCACTCTTGGGCCTATATCTGGAGAAAACCATAATTTGAAAAGATACATGCACCCCTATATTCATAGCAGCACTATTTACAATAGCCAAGACATGGAAGCAACCTAAAAGTACATTGACAGATGAACTGGTAAAGAAGATGTGGTATATATACAATGGAATATTACTCAGCCATAAAAAGAATGAGATAATGCTATCTGCAGCAACAAAGATTGGACCTATAGATTATCACACTAAGTGAAGTAAGCCAGACAGAAAAAGACAAATATCATATGATACTGTTTGTATGTGGAATCTTAAAAAAAAAGATACAAATGAACTTATTTACAAAACAGAAATAGACCCACAGACATAGAAAACAAACTTATGGTACCAAAGGGGAAAGAGGGGGAGGGAGAAATTAGGAGTTTGGGATTCACATACACACACTGCCATATATAAAATAGACAATCAACAGGAACCTACTGTATAACACAGAGAACTATACTCAATATTTTGTAATAACCTATAAGGGAAAAGAATCTGAAAAAGAATATATATATATTATATATTATATATATATACATAAAGACTATAATACATATATATGAATCACTTTGCTGTACCCCAGAAACTAATACAAGATTGTAAATCAACTATACTTCAATTAAAAGAAAAAAGAAATAAACACAATTTGCAGTTTAAGCCCAACCAGATTAATTGCCAGCAGAAACAAACCAAAAATCAACACTCTTGGAGAATATAACAGAAAAGTCTTACAAAGCAGCTTTTATAACGAAGCTCAGTGATACCAGGAAAATAGGCCTGTCGTGAATGAAAAGAGAAAACATCTCAGCAGAGAAACATTTAGTGTCTCTCAGGCAACAGCAATGTCAATACTCCGTGGTCAGCTGTCTCTTCTATAACTTCATTTTATGTTCCATTTACATTTCACAGCAACATCAGCACTGTTTCTTACTGCTCTTTCATCTTTCTTGACCAATTCCCTTTTGATTATCCATTTCTGTAAAACCTCACTTGGATTTATCCCTGGGAGACAAGGAGGAAACACAACTGCAGTCTCTGCTGAGCGTGTGTGAGCTGCAATGACATACGCCGCAAAGAACCACCAAGAGATTTGAAAGAAGTGATGTGCCCAGTCACTGATCACTATGCGTGTCTATTGTCTATGGAGCAACTCATGGACTAAAGGACTAGCAGCGAAGTTTGTACTTCATATAATTACTCATAGTGAATATGCGGCGGTCACTGTAGTTTGAATGTTGTTGTCGTTGGAGGCGTTGTATTATTTAAATGAACTATGGTAATTGGCACCCATGTTCCACAGTCCATGAAACCCATGGTTCCACAAGAACTATGCAAGGCAAAGACTGTTTGTATATACTAGATTGGCAGATGGAAGATACAAATGCTCTTCAGCAAACTGACCTTTGGTTGGAGAAAAGATGAGATGTTTAACTGAGAAGAAAACAAACACTTAAAATAAAACCCTGAATAATACCGATATAAAAGATCATATAAAGAGATAAGTCTAAAAAAGACTGGAAATAAAAGGCCAGGAAAAGTATGAGTGTGCATTCAGAAAAAACAAGAGAAAGAGTGTTTCAAAAGAGACACACAGTCAGAATGTGCAAATCAAGGTGAAAGGATGAATAAGAGAAGGTCTGAGAGCGACTGTAGAAGTTTTTAAACAGCAGTGAAGTCATGGGTGCTTTTTTATGATGACTTCCAGAGCCTGAAACTCTTTTTGAGACTGAGTGGGAGATAATAATGGGGTGGAGCCCTGTAACTCAGGGTTTCAAGATGATTAGAGGTTTGTTTGTTATTTCAGCATAATTTACCCCATCCTATATGATTCAAGGATCTGAAAATCTAGAGGAGAGAAAAAGCCTGATGATTGTGAGGCAGTGGAATAAGGCAGCATTGAGAGCAAAGGCAGAGCTGTGAAGCTTTTACAGCAGAACAGTAGGGAAGAGAAAGATGTGGAAGCAGTTTTTACATCCTCATGTGTGCTTGTTGGGGGAGTTATGGCCTCACTGTTTCCAGATCTCCCTGAAAATGATGGGAAGGAAGACGATCGGATATTTTTTGGAAGGAATGCCTAAATCGACACCATGGAGAATGAGAGAATGAACTGATTAGGGAAATGGAGCAGGATTGCTGTGCAGTTGAGAGATTCTGTAGAATTTCTGTTCCAATCTCAATTTGGGTTATTTATTTTCTTAACCATCCCAAACACAACCCGCATATACACACGGAGAAGGGAAACTTACATGCATCCACGTTAAGTCACAGCAGATATACTCAAAGGAACATAAGGTGGTCTGGGGTCCATTCTCTTAGCACTCTTAAAAATGAACATTTGGGGATTCTGTATTTTTACACATATCGATTCAACAACCAAATACTGACTATTAGAAACTGTGCAGTTCTGCAAATGCACATCGGACCTCAACCTATCATTGCATTTATTGCCTCTGTTGTTTCTATTGCCTGCTTGAATGCACGTAACTTACAAAAGAAGAAAAAAATGAACAAAAAAAAGGAAGAGAGAAAGTTAACTTCAAGAATTCATATTATCCTTAGAGCAACTTCCAGTGCTGACAGGATGAAACCACAAAAAAGATATACTATTTCAAGCCTAAAATTCAATGATGTAAAGATACCAGTCAATAAGAATAATCCTTAGGTGGAAAAAAGAATAGAAACAACACTGCAGCAGGCATGAAAGCTCTGTTCTCACTGCAGTCTACATTCTGCCTACTACCTAATCATGATTCTACTACCTACTAGCAGTGAAATATGGGACAAGTTATTTGACCTGTTTCCTCTACAGCAAAGGTTAGTAATAGTACCTAAATTAAACTAATGTATATAAAGACTTAGAGGAGTGCCTGGCATAAAGGGTGTATTCAATAACTATTAGATATTATTATCAATCCAAAGGTGACTTATGCTATTGGTTCTTCTAACTCATAAGATTTATGGAAGAATATGATGATAAAACATATATAATAAATACTTAAAAAGATTCTGTTTGTTTATAATTTTTTCAGTACATTATTAATATCTGACATTATGTGAAAATTTCATAGAACTTTTAAGATGAAGATCAATGAGCTCTAGTTCATGGGTAAATTTTAATTTTATTTTTCTTTTTAGTGTGTAAAATAGTAAAGAGAAACTCAAGAACCAGAATGTAAATGCCTGGGGCTAAAAAGAAATGTGTTTTTTTTTTCCCCTAAATCTAGCTATTTCATATATTTTTGAATTATACAGGGAGAAAGAAACACAGATTCTCTATACAGATGTGTGATTTCTACTGTGATGACTTGTGCTTTACAGAACTTTTAGGATACTTACTCCATTATTATGTCTAGAGTTGACAAAGTTTTCTGGAATACTAAGTAAACATTCAAATAAGACTTGAAAATGTCCTACTATTACATAAAGGATATATCTATATAACTTTCATAAAATATAGCTATGCAAAGAATACCTTTAAAATAGGATGCATGTGTGAATGACTACATGATTTTATGTGTGTGCCGGAAATCATAAGTCAGATTCTTTCCTGATGAAGCCATTTCTCTAGTTGACAACTGTCAAAGCCATCTCAAAAACCCATGAATATTAAAGCACTGTTCACTGGCACATTTGGCATTTTGAAGTCAGGCAAATAGAACTCATGAAATATGAAAGGAGCGCTCCATGTAGCTTTGTAGAAAATGTTGCCATTAAGATGATATATGAGGAAATTCACACCTTCCTCTGCTGGGCGTGCTCAACTGTATTTTCAATCAACTGTATTTATTACTTTCCTTTGATCGTGTCACCATTGGATGACATCCCCCTTTTACAAAGCTTTATTTAGGAGCTCCCAAAGCTAGGATTAAGTGGAAAATATTAAATTATTGGCATGCATAATGTATGATTTAAACACAAGTGCATTGTTTTACTATTTGTGTTCTAGATTAATTATTAATAGATTTGTAAAGTCTTTTTATTAATAGATTCTAAAGTCTCTCTATTCCTGCTACTAATGTTTGGCCAGGAATGTTCCTGGACACAACATCCACTGCCAATTTTTATTCTTATATTAATGGTTTATGGAGTTCAGGTTTACTAGAAAATTGTGATATGTTTCTTTCACACTCTAGCCTCAGAAAATTTGTCCTGACTACATTTTTTATATGCTTGGTTACATTACAGACTTACCTATTCCTTCTAAGACTATACCTTTCTTTTGACAGTAGCTTTTTAATTTTGAAATGATTTGGAATAAACATAACCCATTCTATGTTACCTAGTTTACTACCAAAATATCAAAATGAGAAGAGTTCTCACTCATTTTTAGGAAAGGACAGGTATACATGTACCACAGACATAATAAAAATCTTAAAAATAATTTTTTGCTAAAATGGAAAATTATTTTAAATAGTTATATACAGTAATATAGATACACATTTACATATTTATGTACATGAGGGCGAGGCAAAAATCATCTGCGCTATGGCTGTAGAATTTATTTTAATTTACTTTTAGAAAAGACAAATACACCATTTTTTGACATGATCTCCTCGCTTTTCAATACACTTTTTCATTCTGTCAACAAACTTTTGTGTTCCCTCATTAAAAAATGTTTTAGGCTTAGCTGCAAGCTATGAAAGCACCGCTGTCTTCACCTCTTCATCAGAAGTGAATCTTCATCCTCATAGGGCTGTTTTCAGGGGACCAAACAGGTGAAAGTCCAAAGGAGTAAGATCAGGACTATAGGGAGAATTTTTTAACACCTCAAAACAAAGTTTTTGCAGAGTGTCAACAGTGAAGGGAGAAGTGTGTGGATGTGCATTGTCATGCAAGATCACAATGCCCTTGGTAGCAGTCCTCTGTGTTTAATTCAAAGTTTAGGCTTCAGCACAAATTTTTCAAAACCTAAGTCTATCGTGGATTATTTCATAGGCAGAGGCATGGGGGAGTTACAAATGATTTGCCACATAATCCACTGTCACTCGTCTATTCGACAGAATCATTTCACTCTTACATTCAATGTTGCCATCAGCCGTGGATGTGGACAGGCGTCAGGCTCCTTCTTGATGGCTAACACTTGTGCGACCTTCCTTGAATTTCTCCATCCATGCATACATACCTCTTAACAACGAAACACTTTCTCCATATTGTGCACAAAGTCTTCGATAAATAACCACACCAGGTATACCCTCAGACCACAAAAAATGAATCACTGCTCGCTGCTCTTCTTTCCTGCAGATCACAAGCGGGGCATCCACTTTTGCTCACACTGCAGTTACAAATGAACTGATGTAACACGTTCACACCTGCACATCAGTGACTGGGGGACAGTAGCCTTGAATGGAATGCGCTTATGAGACAGTGCGGCCAACAGAAGTTTTAATATAAACAGAGTGCAGATAATTTTTGGCTCACCCTCAAATATACATATCACTATATCTAGTGATATACATATCACTATAAAAATCAATAGCCAATTAGTGCAATAGTTCAGAAACTGTACCCACTGCAATGATACATAAAGATATTTTGCATCAATTTCTCTAAAGAGATTTATTCTGCAACTCTTTACATTGGGAAGCATGGAGTCTTAAAATTACTTTTCCTTTAATATAGAACATGTTCTTTACTGCTTGTACAACAAAAGATAACTAAAGCAGCATACATGTAATTATAGAATTCACAACTTCTGTAACGCTTATTTTCTATCATGTTTTATAACTACTCTCCTTTTTGGATAATTAAGTATGCATAATTAAGTTATGATTAGATTCTTAATCTGTTCTTAATGCAATCTTGCATACATCATTTATAAAAATAAAAGTGATTTAGTACCTTTTGCTTGCTTGTAAATCCATGAGTTTGGGAACTCATACTGGTTGGGCAAATCTGAGATGGCTTTTTTTTTTTAAGTTTCTTTCTTTCTTTCTTTAATTTTTTTGTTGCACTGCAGGGCATGTGGGACCTTAGTTCCCCAACCAGGAATCGAACCCGCACCCCCTGCAGTGGAAGCACGGAGTTTTCACCACTGGACCACCAGGGGAGTCCTGGGATGGCTTTAAAAGAAGTGAATACATCAAATCATAGAGTCTGACTTTCGAAAGAAAATTAAGCTCAATGTACAATCAAAGTGCCCATGCTGAATATTCTCACTTCCATACTGAGGTGGCATAGTTCTATTCATTTCCAAACGGCACGCGCACACACACACACAGAGAAAGTTTCTCCTAAGGAAGAATGGGTAACAAGATCTATTCCTGAATGATGGGTTATTTGCCTGCTCCTATGATCCACAGGAAAGCACTCAAAAAGCAAATTGAGGTGGTGGCCAGTTCCCCACGGTGTCTTAATTGGTAAACAGCCTGCAGAGGACATGGACTACTGGGTACTTTGAGGCAGTGACATCTCAGGCTCCCAGAAGGTCAGCTGAGAAGACAGTTGGGGATGTGACATTATGTACTGTTCTGTATAAATTTATTCCATTACATATATAAGAGATTAGATGGTCTGGAACAAATTCTGTAGAAAAACCCGTGTCCTGACAGGACAGTAAAACATCTTCCTTGGGCCCTGACAACATATTAGAAACACTGCTTTGGGCAGCAGTATTCAGGTCGTGCTGAAAAAATAATCTCAGATTGTCCAACTGACGATCTAGTACGTTTACAGTTATTTATGGAGTTGGCAGGCCTGAGACAGGAGTAGTAAAGTCAGGAAGTTCTTAGGATGTAGGCAGAAAACAATTTGGGAGTCTCCAAACAGCTTATTAGTGGCCTACCTCGAGGGTCAGCAACGCTTTCTGTAAAGGACCAGATAATGCAGTTTCTGTCTCAGCTGTCCTGCTGCTTGGTCGCAGGAAAGCAGTCACAGAAAACACACACGTTAGTAAGTGTGGCTGTGCACCAGTTAGTCCATATTTACGGACCATTTAAATTTCCTATAATATTCTCATGTTATGCAATATTAATCCTTTAAAAGTTTTTCAACTATGTAAAAATCTAGAACCATCCAAAACAGGTGATAGGCCACCGCTTGCCAACCCCTGGGATAGCTGAGGTCAAGGTTTTCGGGGAAGTCACGGGTCCTTAGATCTTCCTAACCTAAGTAGCAGGTGACTTGGTCTCAACTGTGAACCCAGACATTTTCCTTTTTTGGTTAAAGGATAAATAAGCCACAGAAATTCTGCATTATAACCTCTCCTCTGATCTTTATATAGAAGATAGTATCCAACTGATACCCAACGGTCCCCTGCAAACTATGGAAAAATTAAGTATTTACATTTATAGAATGTCTTCTTGTCATTGGGGGACACAAGCCTTGTGACCAGTGTGCTGTTGAAGGTCACATATAAATGGATGTTACTTCTAGAAACTGATAGTTTCTCTCAAAATTTACAGTTGTCTGGTATATTTATATAAGTGTAATAAAGCTGTTTGGAATGACTTTAGTTCTAAAAAATACAAAATAAACCATGAGGGGATGATGATAAGTTTACAGATTATAAGATTATACAATAAAGGATTGAAGGAACTCGTGCTCATTAAAGAGAAGCTAATTTGTAATAGTCAGCCACATTACAGGAGGGCTAATTAGTCAGCTGCTAGTTAGTAGTAGGTAAGCATTTGGGGTTGTTCGAAATTTTGACATGCTATAATAATAAAATATTTTTCTAATTTTTTTGATTTCCCCACTCAGATTTTCTTTTTTAATCAGAGGACAATTCAAGCTCTGAATAAAATGGTGGTGATTTAATGGTAACTAAAGCCTGCTGCAAAATTAACAACAACAACAAAACCCCTTCTGCCAGAAGTAGACATTATTTGTTTTTTCACCAATCAATAACGTGCATATAATTTAATCTATTTCTCAAATACAACACTTCCAAAGTTGTGACTGAAGCATGAAGCAGGAACGGCTATGTCAACACTGGGATACACTTAAGTCTCAAAAGACAGCCTGCCACTCACACCCACCCAGCATCAGGGCAGACTTTAGGGAGTGTGAATAAGTTCAGAAAGTTTTGCTTTTAGATATGTTTATGGAGCAGAATTTCGTATGCAACGATATAGATAAATAAATAGCCACTCAGTACGCACCTTTCACCCCAGCTGTATTATTCTCAATGATAACATTCTCATCAGACCTTGGACAGTAATTTCAAGATGGATCCCCTTGTATTACACAATGAAATTTAACTGCCCCCCCTTTCCTTCGTTCTGCCTCCAATAGGAATCAAATGATTCCCAATTTATTATACATCCCTAATTTACTGTAAATCACATCATGGATCTTCCAATACATTGGCACATTGACAATTATAACACCTATTTTGTCTCTTTTCATTTACAAAACAGAAATAGAGACACAGACATAGAGAACAAATGTATAGATACCAAGGGGGAAAGAGAGGGGTGGGATGAACTGGGAGATTGGGACTGACATATATACACTACTGTGTATAAAATAGATAACTAATGAGAACCTACTGTATAACACAGGGAACTCTACTTGGTGCTCTGTGCTGACCTAAACCGGAAGGAAATCTAAAAAAGAGGGGATATACGTATAGCTGATTCACTCTGTTGTACAGCAGAAACCAACACAACATTGTAAAGCAACTATACTCCAATAAAGATTTTTTTAAAAAGAGCATAGCATATGCCATTAAAAAAATAAAACTACAAATGAGAAGTTTGTATTTTAATTTCAAATTTCAGTCACCAAATTGACTTTTCTTCCAGCTGTTTCTGCTTCAGCTAATACAATGTATATAAAACTGTATGAGCTCAAATGCTTTCTTTATATTCATTGTTACTGTTCATTCGTAAAAAGTAAGGTATTTTATAATTCACCCAATCTCGTCTGTTTGCTAAATATTTTGTTCACTTATTGGCTTTTGTGACAGTAACACCCTTTTTTGTTGTTGTTGTTATTAGTGATTTCACTTGAGGAAGGCTGACCTAAACGTTCCTTTGGAAGAAGACAGAATTTCTACAGTGCTGAACCATGCAAGTATAACCTTGAATGATTTAGTTCTGTATTTTGGCATCAAGAAGCTCTAATTCCATTTTCAGATAAAATAAGACTTCAAGTTATTATATCCAATATAAACATCCATCTGAGGGACTTTATATATAAATTATTACTCTGAAAAGAACTAAAATTAAGACCTCAACTTGCTTGAGCAGAATCTCATTTCCTTGAAGTACAGGAGGAGCAGTATTTCAAGGAAAAGGCATTCATCTTCACACTGAGGCAGAAGACTTGAATGCCTGAAACCCAGCTTCCCGGCCAATGGCAGAGATCGCCTGATATGCACACAGTATTAAAAGAAGGCAGACGTTCTCACAGAAATAATGTTTTTTTAATACTTTCCTGCCACTCAATAAACATAACCTCGACTAACTCAATGTGTTAGATTTTTATCTTTCTCGCCACAGAGCTGTGACAAAGACCTTCATTTATTTTAAGCAGCACGTTCAGAAAATTCTATATGTACGCTACACTTTTTCTCAACTCTATCAACAATAAAGTTATTTTTTTTTAAGAATACGCACACTTCGCCTGTTTAATCTGAAACCTTGTCATTTTGTTCTGCATTTGGAGTTTGATTTTAATATCTCCCTAGAAGAGAGAAAAAAAAATATCGTATAATATCGCTTATATGTAGAATCTAGAAAAATGGCACAGGTGAACTTATTTATTTGCAAAGCAGAAATGGAGACACAGATGTAGAGAATGGATGTATGGATACCAGGAGGGGAAAGGGTGGGTGGGATGAATTGGGAGATTGGGATTGACACATATACATTACTGTGTATAAAACAGATGACTAATGAGAACCTACTGTATAGCACAAGGAACTTCACTCAGTGCTCTGTGATCTAAATGGGAAGGAAATCCACAAAAGAGGGGATATGTGTATATGTATAGCTGGCTCACTTTGTTGTACAGCAGAAACTAACACAACATTGTAAAGCAACTACACTCCAATAAAAATTAAAAAAAAATGTCTCCTTAGAAGTATTTTTAAAGGCTGGGTAAATTTGTTCAGAGACAGTATTGGTCTTGGGTGGACAAGGAGTAAACACATCTATCACTTTTGTTTGGCATTTCTCAGATGTTTCAGACACAGAGGACCATGTGTAGACCCCTCACGTCACATGAGAGTCCTCTATTGGTCATGGGACACAGGGCTGGAACTGTAAGATGAATCGGGGCAAGATTCTCTGATGGTCCTGGGCATGATAGAGCACTTGCTTCATCAGGCTTGGCAAGAGATGGGGATAAATCTGAGATGGCCCTGGTGAGCCTTCTTATAAACATCGCTTCAACAAAGCGATCGTCTGCTTGTCATCAGCAGGACACTTTCGGACTACCAGTGCTTATTTTACTTAAACTTATTTATGTAACCTTTATTTCCAGGCAGTATAAAAGTGCATATATAGGGATATACATACACACATACACATACACACACATATGTATATTTTTCTTCTCCGGGTTTCTAACTTTACAATATTTCTTTAATCCCAGCCTAGAAAGATACTAGGTACCCTCATATGGCCCTGCTTGGTTGATTATGTCAAGGATAGACACTTACCTAGAGAAATACTGTATTTATTTTCCAAACCACAGTTTTGCACTTTTTCTAAATTTGATTAGAGTAGGATAGTGCAAGAGTTGCATTTTCTAAAATTTACCTAATTTCAACTAACCAATTTCATCCATTCTTCTTTGACTGCTGAAAGGAAACTTCACAAATTCACTACATATTTGCTGAAGATGGTTCTTAATATTGTCCACTTTATTATCTTAAAAAATTTTTACACAACAGTTTCACATTTGGCACTGCCAAAGTGCACTGCTATTCATCATGAATTTTGTGATATGAGGACTTGCAATCTCTTTTCATTTTTACTATATGGTAGCTTGTATGTTGTTGTTTTACTCCGCATCAGTAGGAAGCATATTCTTTAAATTAAAAACAAAAAGTCCATATTTACTTTTTCAAACTAGAAAAATCATTTAACTGTGCTATAATTTAAATAACAATATTTCAGCTTATTTACCAATTATGATTTATATAGATATCAGTAACCTGTGCTGTTTGCATGAAGTATTTGAATAAACACTGCGGTGTTACATGGGTCTATAAAAAGGCATTCATATTGAGTCAATTCATTGACACTAAATAGATCAACACTGTGAACATACACAATACTAGAAACGAAGCATGGGCCCAATATGTGTTTACAGTGTGATGCCAATATCTTACATGCTGTCATCACATTTCAGTATGATAGTTGAAATGAAGTGCAGTCTTACAAAATAATAAAATACTATATACATCTTGTGGTTTTGAATTTAAATTTAACTTAAAATGTCCTCAGCTGAGCTGAACACATTTTAACTGTTCAGTTAGCTTCAGTGGTTAATTGGCTACTGTATTAAACAGTACAGATATAGATCATTTGACTTCCATACCAGTAATTTTTTCACAATAATTTGCTTAATATCTATCAACAGAAGATCCAGATATTATTGGTGGCATTAAAGTAAGAGACTGGGGCGGGGGCAGGGGAAGGTAGACTTAACCTTTTGAAAGGAAATTACATAGAATATTTGTTCTTGTAAAGGTATAGGAAGAAATGACCTTAAAAATCACTAAATTCCTGAATTTATGAATCCCAGTATGAGGGGCTTAACTGTAACAAGTGCAATCCTGTCCTCAACAGGATTAGATATGAGATTCTACTGAGTGAATGAGCAAATAACATCTCATAGACACTTCATCTAAAGATAATCTAGAAAATGCATTATGTAATGTCTCATAATTTTGAATATTTGCCTTACTGAGGGCTAAGAAACTGAGTTTTCTTTTCTCTATTTTAATCTTAGCTAAATTTAAATCTAACAATGTTCTCACTCCTTCTGCTGGATTCTGAAACTTTTGTTCTTGGCCTGGATGAATGATAGTTCCCAGTTAATATTCTGCTCTGGAAGAAAGGATTTAGTTAACAAGAGGCTAAATATTTGTTTCTTTATCTTACTGATTTTCTCCTGAGAATTTTAAATGTATCCCTGAAACTTCTGTAAACGGCCTAAAAAATTAAAACACAAGAAAAGTCTGCTCACTTATGTAGGATTAATTCTGCTGTGATTCTGCATACATCAAGGTTCCATAGCTCAATAAAAAGGTAATATAGTGAACCAATATTTAGCAGCCGGGTTATTAAATTATTATTGCTTGACTAGTATATTGATTTCAAGCAGACAGGAAATGAAAACACAAAAGTGTAAACTTCACGTTAAAAATGTCTTAACCCTCATGTGCTGTTGGGTCTCAATCATCACTATGACTTTTTTATGATAAAATAGCTTATAATAAATATTTTCACGTTCCTCTATCTTTTAACATTTCCCTTTGAAAAGCCAACAGTAGCTCCGGGCACTCATCCGCCATGATTAATGGGTGAAGCAGTGGCCTGTGTGTTACAATGTTGCACAGATACTAGAAGTTTTCAAGGTCACTATTTCCTCCTGAAAAGTTCAAAGGAAGTTAAATATTCATAAAAATGACCTGATTTTATGAGAGGCGCCATACTTGTTGTTTTATGACAGTCCATTTTAATGAAAAGAAATGCAAAGAAACGTTCCCTCTAAATACTTCACAACCTATTCAACTGGGAATGGCATTGGAAAGCTTTTTATGACCAAGGAAAATAAGACAAATATTCTTTGGGAGCTCCTTATCACAGAAACATAATTTCCTTTGCTAACATAATTGGCCAAAGTCAGAAGTCTCTTAACCTATCTAAAGGATAAGTTATTGGTATCTGATGTGCTAATACAAATCAAGCTGTAAAGAACTGAGGGTCACCGAAATTGAATGCTTTAGTTAACATTCCAGTTTAATGCATCACATGTATTGGAAAGATTTGTCCTGGATGGAGACTGTTTTGTTCTTAGACTCTACTCAGCAGCAATCTGATGGATACCGCAGGATGGGGTGGGGGGCAGCAGGGGGAAATTCAATAAAGCTAAAATCTCTTAACTTACACAGAAAAGGAGGAATGAAAGGAGGAAGGAGAAAAGGAGGGATGGAAGAAGAGAGGAAGGAAAAGGAGGGAAGAAGATAGCCAGCACCTCTGTGGCTTGCATCGTGGTATGCATACTGATGTGTCCCCTACATTTATTTGGTACTTTTGATGTACTTCTAAATATCTCAATACGATATTATCATTTCAAATAACCACAGCTCCCTACATAATTTTGTGGTTAAAAAGATATTCTAAATGATATAACAGAAAAGTAACTGATACTAGTTATACAGAATTTGACTTAAATTCATTTAATGCAAATAGAATTTTCTTTAAAAGTTATGAAAGCCAAATGATTTTTCTTTTGTCATATACCGAAATTTGAGAGGTGTTTTATCTGTGTATCGAACTCCTCTTTAATAGACAGTATCTCCTTTAATAGGTAAAATTTGTCAGTTTCTCCATCACATAATCTTCCTACTACTTCTGTCAAACCATTATTATTCCCTAAAGTATTACTTAAATACACTTGAAAAATTTAGTAGTTAAATTAAGCCTAGAGACAATCTTTTTAATACAGTAATTCCCTTAATCCAATAAAAGTATGTGTGTGTACTGAACAATCCAAGCATGAGAAAGATGAAAAAAGTATGGCCCTTGCCTTCAAGGAAAACACAAGTTTGCTATGTACATATGTAAACAGTGATAGGATAAGAAAGTATCTTGTCAGGGCTACAATAAATTACAACAAAGATTAACTGGAAGCATAGAGGGAAAACAGAACAAAAATCATTGTCTAATGAAATAAAGAAGAATTCACGTGCAATGTATTTACTATTGGAATAGAAATCTAAGCAGACTAGGACAGGATATTTACAAGAGCGGGGAAGTGACAGGCATATTAGGGATTGAGTTTAGACCAGTACTTTCGTTATAATATTTATGGGTACATTATACTAGTAAAGGCCTAAAAGAGTTTCATAGAAAAATAAACACTTTGGAATTTTGACCACCATCCTAAGGGATTTGATCTTTTTATTTTAAGCAACTAGAAGCCACTTAACACTTTGGGCAGAGAGTGCTATAAGTATATTTGCATTGTAATATCCACATTCCATGGGTTTATACATATTTTCCTCCAAAGGAGATAGGGTAGGACTTTCTAATTTACCAAAATGTAAAGAATGGCCACAACTATCTTTAAAACATGTACTTGCTACATCATATGTCTCATAGACTCAACACTGTTCTTGTCAAGCACATGTATGAGTGTAATTTTGTCTGTCAAAAATACATTGATTGCTGGAGTGAATTTTAACAACATGTAGCAAGATCGCAGTAAAGAAAAGAAAAATGCACTGAATAAGTGAGACATCTAAAGGATAAGACATGAAAGAATTGAAATAGGAAAGGTAATTAATCATTTATTTTATATTTTTAATAAGAAACAAACATCATTCAAAGTTAGGGAAATTAGGTTGGATTTTTTACTTCTTTTTGTTTGGCTTTAAAAAAAGATACCCAATATGTGAAAGGTGCTTAATTTTCCTTTTTTGTCCTTGATACTTGAATTGCATAGTAATTATGGAGAAAGTAAATATGAGTAAAAAGAATTTTGAACTGGTATAGTAGAGTTTTGGTAAAAAGAGTTTTGAACTATGTATAGTAGAAGCATTTTCATATGTTAGTGTATAACAAGAATTGACAATCACCAACCAAAAAAACACTAATATGCATTCAATATAATGTACCAGAAGGCATGAATAATGGTAAAAGCATTTTCTCTCTTTCTCTCTCTTTTTTCCCTCATATTTACTATACCCAGCCTATGCCAATGTACCAGAAAGATGAAAGGTAAACTACTATGTATTAATTTATTCAATAAATTATTATGTCACATATTACATATATTATTTCGTTTAAACTGCACAATACTTGTAGCAAATCCATGAGATACATTCAAAGATTATTTTTATCTTATTATTTACATTATTTTTTGTACAAGCATTACATTAAGTACTTTTAGTAGAACAATGAGCAGGTTAGATACGGACCTTATTTCATGGAGCTCACATTCTAGTAGAGAAAATAGAAATTATATAAGTAATATTAACAAAGGATGAACTATATCTCAAGGATGCTATGGGAGCAGAGAGTCCTAAGCTAGATCAAGGTCCAAGAATCCCAAACAAAGTAATATTTAAACCGAGATGTAAAAGATGAGTAGACATAAGTCTGGCAAAGGGACATAAGAAGAAATGAAGGGAAAGGGGATCTGAGTGCAGAGGCAAAGCGGTTAAGACACAGCAAGTCTTCCAACATGGAGAAGAAGGGGAGGCAAGTCCATGGGGACTGGAACATAGAGTTCATGGCAAAGCGTGATGGAGACCGAGGCTGAAGAGGCATGATGGGAAAATCCTGGGATGTCATCTCCGCCATGTCAAAGGTTCTGGACATTGACAAAGATTTTGAACATCATTTTAAACATTGACACTCGGTATAGTGTGCAAATGAATCAAGAGAAGCTAAGAATGAATGACGAGAGACAAGTTTAGGGGCTATGGAATAAACTACCAAAAAATGAGATTTTGAAAGGATGTTGGCAGTAGAATTAGAGTGAATTGAGTGGATGTGACTCCAAAATAAGATAATTATTTTTTTATTGATCAGATATAGGAAGTGAAAAAAAAGGAGTAAAGCACGATACCCAGGTTTCTGGTTTGAAAAACTAGTTGTGTGTTGACGGTATATACTGGGATGTGAAAGAATGCCCAAGAACTAGGTCTGAGGCTTTGGTGAGAAGACGGGAGATAATGAGTTTCATGTATATTGAGTTAGCTGTGACAATGGACATTTATCATAGAGTTTTCACAAGCCAATTATATATAGGAGTCTGGTGCTCCAGAGAGAATGAGGCTGGAAGTAAAAATCTATAGTTGTCATAATTTAGTTGGTTATTGCAGCCAATGGGTTAGATAAAATTTCTAAGGAAAGTGTGTAGGCAGAGTAGTAGAGAGAGCTAGAAATATAGTCCTTTTTTGGAACATCTACATTTGAGAGATGGGTAGAAGAAAAAGAATAGACGGGCAGCAAATGACAGCATGAAAACAAGGAAATACGATTTTATAGAAAACAAGAGAAGAACTTTTTTTCTTTAGGAGAGGGTGGTTATGATCGCCAAATGCTGTCAAGAGATTAAGCAAATTAAAAACTGAAATACCCATTGTAACTAGATACTTTAAGGACAGCGGGAACAGCAGTTTGAGTAGAACTTTGGAAGCAGAAAAAAATATTAGAAAAGTTTTAAAAGCTAGTGACAGGAAGTATGGTGAAAATATGGTGGTAAAAGAGAAAATAACTACACCAGGTATAGGAACATTTGCTTGTTTTCTGATGTATTGGTTAGCCTGTTGGTTACTTGGTTGGCTTTTAAGTTGGAGGAGAATTTACTGAGTTTAACTGATCTTTTGGTCTTTGAGAATGTACTGTGAGCTATCCAGAGCTAAGTGAGGAAATTATCCTTAAATAAAATAAGGGACATCTCTTCAACTGAACTAGAAGAGACAGGTAGTGGGAAGAAAGGAAGGTTGAAAAGAGTGTAGGTTGTTGCAGCTGGGAGTAGACAGCTGAAGGACTGTTTTTTTTTTTTTTTTTTTCTCTCTGTACTGTAAAAAGTTATCTAAAATCAGGGAGTGAAACATCAAGGGAAATCAATAGTTAGAAAAGTTTAGAGTAGACTTAGAAGAGAATGATGGAAAACGGGTCAATGTGGTGGCTCATTGGATTGTTCGCCATTTGCTAATAAACCTAATTGATGTTTCTGGTTATGCATTTACAGTAGTATCCGGCTGTATGGTGTTTCCTGCAGACCTTAGTAGTCTGTGATCAGGCATGAGTGTGGGTAGACCCCTGGATTCACCACGGAAGGGAGGTTCCCTCCCACACACAAACAGGGCTTTAGAAACACAATCAGACCAGGCAGTGTAAGATATTGGCAAAATATCAGAATATACGATGAACCATGAAATCTAAGATGAATAGGGGTGAACAGGATTACAGCAGAGATCAGTGGTAGGGAAATGTAGAAGTCTAGGAAGGATCCGAAATCAAAGAAGACAAAGAATTGATGAGATGTTGTCACTGAAACAGATACATGGATGGCTGGATCAGAAAGTGGATGGACCACATCTATGATTTCCAGTCACTTGTTTTGGGAGAAGACAGGGTATGGTCCTCCAAATGCTTGACTGATATGATGGGGAGTAATATTCACTGGAAATGGGGAATGCAAAGATCTTGGTGTAATGCAATTTGTTGAAAGACCAGTGGAGAGAAAAGCTCCAGTCTATAAGCTACAATAGTCATTTACTGTGGGGAACTGACTTGAAATGCTATCAGAGATAGCCATAGAGAGGCGAGATAAATGGCATCACATTCAAAAGAAAAGAATCTCTTTCGTTTAAAAACAAAAACAGAAAAAGAGGTGATTAAATGAGCTTAGAGGAGTAGTAATCCAATTACAGAAGGGGGAAGTTAGGAAGGCACAGCCTGCGCTAGCCTGTGCCAAAGGCTCAATACTGGAGGCTAAGCGGCCCCCACAGGGTGCATGCAAACCTCGGGAAAGAGCGGGTTTTCATTGCTTCCCACATGCATTGGGAAATTCCAGTGAAGGAACCGAGAGGTTAGAAGTGTTGGTTTATCACATTGGGGTGCATGTATCTTTTCGAATTATGGTTTTCTCTGGATATATGCCCAGGAGGGGGAATTGCTGGATCATATAGTAGCTCTATTTTTAGTTTTTTTAAGGAACCCCCATGCTGTTCTCCATAGTGGCTGCACCAGTTTACATTTCCACCAACAGTGTAGGAGAATTCCCTTTTCTCCACACCCTCTCCAGCATTTATTGTTTGTAGACTTTTTGATGATGGCCATTCTGACAAGTGTGAGGTGATACTTCATTGTAGTTTTTATTTGCATTTCTCTAGTAATTAGCAATGTTGAGCATCCTTTCATGTGCCTTCCGGCCACCTGTATGTCTTCTTTGGAGAAATGTCTATTTAGATCTTCAAAAAGATACATGCACCCCAATGTTTACTGCAGCAGTATTTACAATAGCCAAGACATGGAAGCAACCTAAATGTCCACTGGTAGATAAATGGATAAAGAAAGTGTGGTATGTATATACAATGGACTATTACTTAGTCATAAAAAAGAAGGAAATAATGTCCTTTGCAGCAACATGAATGAACCTAGAGATTATTATACTAAGTGAAGTAAGCCAGGCAGAGAAACACAAATATCATATGATATCATTTGTATGTGGAATCTAAAAAAAAAAATGATACAAGCATACTTACATACAAAACAGAAACAGACCCACAGATTTAGAAAACAAACTTATGGTTACCAAAGGGGAAGGGAGTGGGAGGGATAAATTTGGAGATTGGGATTAACATATACACACTACTATATATAAAATAGATAAACAACAAGGACCTACTGTATAGCACAGGGAACTATACTCAATATTTTGCAATAATCTATAAGGGAAAAGAATCTGAAAAAAATAGATATATATGACTTACTTTGCTGTACATCTGAAACTGGCACAACATTGAAAATCAGCTATACTTCAATAAAATAAAATCAAGTAATTTAGAAAAAAAGTGTTCATTTACCACAGAATAGGATTTCCTAAGAGTACTAGTAGATGGTGTTAAGAAAGAAAATTAAAAGTGTGAGATGTCCAAAGAAGAGAGTGGAGTTCATCCTAGAAAAAGAGTGGTGTGGGACATGGCGGTCTGGACAGCAGATTCTGGAAGACGGGGGTGTATAGGAGCTGCTCAGAATTCAGCCAGAGTGAAGAGAGAGCTCCCCAGTGGTGGTGAGTGGTGGGATGTGATTTGTCTCCTCTGGTGAAGATGTGTAAGTGACAGCGAATGTGCTGTCCTTTTATCTTGAGTCTGCAGCAGAAGACAGGCAAGTCCCCAAGGAGGATCATGGTGGGTGTCAGACGGCAGTGCCCTTTATGGACCTAAACGGGTGCCAGTTTTACAGTTAAGGGATCTGGGAACAATACAGTTGATGGAACTTGATGAAAGTAACAAAGCTACAGACTATGCTCTTTTTACCTTTATCAGCCACCTGCCATGACATGTCAGTAAACATAGGCTGAAGAGATGAAGCCCTTCTGATTTTTTTACGTTACTTAGCAAGGCCTCAAGTCACCGTTGAATGAACACGTATCATCTCTCCTCCTCCACCGCACTGAAGAAAATTCATTTATTCTTTAAAGTCCAATATAAGTATCTCTCTCTCCTTGAGGCTTCTTCTCTTCCCAAAGTGAGATTATTTTTTTCTTTTTCTTATATTTTTAGAATGGTTTTCTTACACTTCTATTGCAGACTTTTGTTCCTTATGATGACCTTACATCCTGAAGTCTAATGAAGACAACATGAATTATAGGCTATACCATTGATTTTTGTGACTAATAGTTTAGGGATTTTAGTTTTTACATATATATTCATATATATGGAAATGATTTTATCATATGTCGGGTGTCCCAGATATCAAGAATGGTATAACTTGAAAATCAAAGTGCCCCATAATCTATGTCCAATACAGGATAGTAGGTCTGAGTGGTCAAATTGGTCCTGTGTTCGATGTAATGCAGATTCTCAAAGATTATTGAAATAAGAAGCACGTTAGTCTCTTTAATGGTTCTTGCATTTGAAAGAAATAGAAAACCTTTAAATAAGAAAATCATAGACTTTAAGAACACATCTATACTCATTTACAAAGCCCTTGGCTATCTGCTATCTATTACTAAACCTTGAAACTCTCAAGCTAGCCTTGAAAGACCTCCAAAACCTGGACCAGAAACCCTTGTTTCCTCCACAAACCTCAGTTTCCAGACTGATCCATGGGATTTCCTTTCCAGAGAGCACATCAATCTGTGTAATAGTTTGAAGTCAGAAAGTTCTGGTGCAGAGTCTTGAATACCCACTACCTGCATGTGTGACCTTGTCAAAATCAGAAAGAATCTTTCTATTTCCAGCTTTCTTATCTCCAGCCTGGAGATAATAACAGTAAGTATCCCATATACAGTAAGTCCCATACATATGAACCTTCAAGTTTCAAACCTTCAAAGATGCAAATGTGCATTCCCATGTCCAGTCAAATAAGCTAGTTCACACGTCTGGCATACATTGTTACGTGAGTGTATCCTCCGCAAGTGGTTGTGTTTTTGTGTACTTTACAGTAACACACAGAGTAAAGTAGTACAGTATCTTTATTTCAAGCCCAGGATGTCCGGAAGCAAGCGTAAAAGCAGCAGTGATGCACGAGGGTGAGTCAAAAATTATCCACACTCTGGCTGTAGAATTTAATTAACTTTTAGAAAACACAAATACATCATTTTTCAACATAATCTCCTTGTTTTTCAGTACACTTTGTCCATCTGTCAACAAGCTTTCATATTCACTCATGAAAAAATGTTTCAGGTGGGTCAAAAAGGATCTTGCTTTGATGGATGTCATAGAGTGTTCTGCCTATGTTTTCCTCTAGGAGTTTGATAGTGTCTGGCCTTACATGTAGGTCTTTAATCCATTTGGAGTTTATTTTTGTGTATGGGGTTAGGAAGTGTTCTAATTTCATTCTTTTACATGTAGTTGTCCAATTTTCCCAGCACCACTTATTGAAGAGGCTGTCTTTGTTCCATTGTATATTTGTGCCTCCTTTGTCAAAGATAAGGTGCCCATATGTGTTTGGGCTTACTTCTGAGTTCTCTATTCTATTCCATTGATCTTCCTTTCTATTTTTGTGCCAGTACTATACTGTCTTGATCACCATGGCCTTGTAGTATAGTTTGAAGTTGCTGTATGACAAAGGGAGTTCAGCTCGAGGATGGGTGATGCCTTAGAAGACTGGGACAGGGAGGGTAGGGGGGAGTCGAGAGAGGGAGGGAATACTGGGATATGTGTATAAAAACAGATGATTGAACTTGGTGTACCCCCCCAAAAAAAATAAATTAATTAATTAATTAAAAAAATGTTTTAGGCTGTGCTGTGAGCCACGAATGCACTGCTGTCTTCATGTCTTCATGTGGACGGATGTCAGGCTCTTTCTTGATGACTAACACTTGCGCGCCCTTCCTTGAACTTCTTTATTCATACACATATCTTTGTGACAAAACACTTTCTCCATGCTGCGCACCAAGTCTTTGATAAATAACGGCACCAGGTACACCCTCAAACCACAAAAAACAAATCACTGCTCGCTGCTCTTCTTTCGTGCAAGTCACAAGCGGGGCATCCATTTTTGCTCGCACGGCAGTTACAAATGAACTGATGTAACACGTTCACACCTGCACAGCAGTGACTGGGGGACAGTAGCCTTGAATGGAAAGCACTGATAAGACAGTGTGGCCAACAGAAGTTTTAATAAAACTGGAGTGAGGATAATTTTTGACTCACCCTCATAGCTGGTACTGCTAAGAAGTGCCAGGAATTGGAGGCGCAGAGAAATGTCAAAGAGAGACAAGAGGAAAAAAGAAGTAACTGAATAACCGAAGAGATTCATGGCGCAGAAAACAGCAAGGGGATTTTCTTGATCTGAGGAGGCACTGTTAGTTTCTGATGCACAGGAACTGAACATAGATGGTACATGAAGGTTGCAGCAGCCGTTCAGAATGCAATCCAGTGCTACCGTGTCATCTCTGACAACAAAAAAGAGCTGCTATCCATACATCACTGGATCATTTTTTTCAGGAGGGTGGATAGAATTGAATCCAGCAAGGAGCCAGAACCTGTGCCGTCAACGTCAGGTGTGAGTGAAATTGCGCCTCGCCCTCCATCTCCTATTGCTGACGATCCTTCAGCTCTACCACCTCCCACCTCCTCTCGCTCCTCCAGTCAGTAACTCTTCTTGCCTGTTCACTCGATGCCAGCCCCCGTGTGCCAGCTGTTGCTCTGGACTACTGTACTTTTCAAGGTACTGTACTGAACGATTAAAAATGTTTTATTTTTTGTTTGTTTTTTATATTATTTGTGTGAAAAGTATTACACATCTATTACAGTACAGTACTATATAGCCGATTGTGTTAGTTGGGTACCTAGGCTTTGCCGGACTTACGAACAAACTGGACTTATGGACGGACTCTCAGAATGGAACCTGTTCACATGTAGGGGACTTACTGTATTTTTTGTGTGGATTAAGATACAGTCACCCCCCCCCATATGGGGGATACATTCCGAGGTCCCCATAGATGCCTGAAACAGTGGATAGTACTGAATCCTATATATACTGTTTTTCCCTGTGCATACATACCTGTGAGAAAGTTTAATCAATAAATTACGCATAGTAAGAGACAAATAACAGTAACTAATAATAAAGTGGAACAATTATAATGATATATTGTAAGAAAAGTTATGTGAACATGATGTCTCTCTTTCTCAAAATAACATTGCACAAATGTATGCCTTTTCTATCTTACACGTGTGGCTGTAACTTTTTGCTGTGTGACAGCAAAACTAGCACAAATTTTTTTCTTCACAGTTTCACGGAGAGAAGATTCATTCTTTCAGCAATGAATTTAGCAACCTTAGCATACGATTTTTTTTTTTTTCTTCTTAAGTTGAGACCTTTCACTATTCACTTAAAGGAAGCCCTTTTATGGCTTCCCTTTGACACATCTGAATTTCCAGCACCACTACCCTTGACCGTTGGGGCCATTTTAAAGTAAAATAAGGGTCACTTGAACACAAGCACTGTGATACTCAGACTGTCAATCCAGTACCCAGGTGCTACTAAGCAACTACCGGGTAGGACATGCTGGACAAAGGGATGATTCGGGTCCGAGTTCCCGGAGGGACTGAGGGAGACGGCAAAAGATTTCATCACACTGCTCAGAATGGTGTGCAATGTAAAACTTGAAAATTATTTGTTTCTGGAATGCCCCATTTACTGTTTTCAGGCTGCAGTTGATCATGGCAACTGAAACCACAGAAAGTGAAACCGCAGATGAAGAGGGATGGTAGGTATTGTGTTATATCTTCAATAGATATTTGAGTCCTGACCGGGTCTCAGGCTCTGGGTTGCAATTTCTCTGTTATCAAAGTTTCCATAATTTTGTTCACAACATGGAAAATAATCATCTCCATCTTAGAACCATTTCAAATCTTAGTTCCTCTCTGAAAATGACCCTTACAATCCTTGTCAAATTGCCTCTGAACCCCTAGAAGGTGTTGTGTCAACGGTTTCCATTCAGCATTTGTCTGGCATCGCCAACCACCCTTTCACACATGTGCATCTCATCTCCTCAGTTATGATATTGACCTTTTCCAGATCTTTTATTAATATGACGTTATTTCCAACTAAAAAAAATTATGATATTGATGAGTGAAAGGCAGGGACACTTCTTCCCTTTCTCTGAATCCCATGCTCTTAGGTAGTAGGTGCTAATAAGGGCTTGTTTATAAACAGAGCAGTTAAACTGGGAGAACTTCCTGAAGGAAAGGGTGGCTTTTTGTTTTTTGTTTTTTTTTTTTTTTTGTATTTTAGAAATGTTATTGTATCTACCAGGCTCTTTTTGTATTACTTATTAGTTGGAAATATAACAGAATTTGGACAAGTGAATTAAGATACAAATGAACTTATTTACAAAACAGAAGCAGACATAGACATCAAAAACAAACTTAGGGGAAACGTGGTGGAGAGGGATAAGTCAGGAGCTTCGGATGAGCATACACACTACTCTATATAAGATAGATAACCAACAAGGACCTACTGTATAGCACAGGGAACTCTACCCAATATTCTGTGATAACCAACGTGAGAAAGGAATCTAAAAAAAGAATGAATGTATGTATATGCATAACTGAAACACAATGCTGTACACCTGAAGCTAATACAACATTGTATATGAACTATACTCCAATAAAATTAAAATATTAAATAAAAGAGAATGTAAGGAACTCCTACAGGACATAAAAGGCACGGTCCCCATCCATTTTCCTCTATTCTGTTTCTCCTGCTCTGTCTCTGTTCATTGCACAGTGGAGGTATTCAGAAATCCAATCTAACGTGGCTTTCCTCTAACCTGTTTAAGGGAGCGTGTCTACGACTAGTTTTAGTCCCAGTAGTGTTTGAGGTTAGGAAAATACTGTGCTTTAATGAGCACTTTTCTCAGAAAATACAACCAATGCGCTCACAGCACTCATGGCCTCACTTTAGCTGTCTCAAACAGCAGCTGCTGCTTTTATTAAGGTATAAAATATCTGACTGCTTTTGTAATAAAGAAGCTAAAGATCCCACAGCTCTCTTCCTAGGCAAAGGGAGCAATAAAAGTGCCATTTAGTAAACTCTATCCTTTCTAGTTAATAAAATACGCCATGTAGGAGGGGAGAGAATCAGTGTTGATTCGGTCCTCAGGGTCTTCTAAGAAACCAGGAAAACTGTATGGTCTCTCTAATTGTTTGATGGTTTTGTAGGCTCTCCAGAATAGAAAGTGATTCATCCCCAGCTCTCCTCTTCAACACGGCAAGATGCTTGTGGTCCTTTGCCACGTACACAAGTAATATCCACACTGGCCTGTGAAGTGGCTGAACTGGGTGAAGGGGGTTGTTATTTAAATCCCTATTTGACATCTGGAGAATATGTACGAGAGAAACCTCACCAACACTGGGAAAATATACCACATATTTACCCACCGCAGGCTTAAAATAGATCGTAATGAAGCGAAATAAACCAGTAGTAACTTTAATGAAAGCAGGAATGTAAAACAATTTAATACAGCACAAAACCACATGTGTTCAGTCATCATCTATTTGAGAGTCATAATAATTTACATGGGGCTTAAAGGACAGTTTCTCTGGACTCCTTCTGAGAAATGGGTTTGCTAAGTAAATGAGAAGGATTTAGGTGTTTAACAGACAGAGACTGAGCCTTCACATATGTCAAAGTGTCAATATCCACAAAGCAAATGTTTATTGCCAGAAGCAGACACAGAGGGAGCATCATTTAAAAATCTTTGTTACGTAGATTGATGCTGGAGCTTGGAAATATGTGTCTAGCCCAGGACAGACTAGAGCAACATCCCACAAGCCACGTGAGTTACAGCGAAGCAGTCACAAGAGCGTGCCCTCTGGAGTCAGACCGCCTGGGCCAGTCACAACTCCACCCTCACCTGTCAGACAGTGACCTTATTTACTCCATCTGTAAGATGGGGGAATAAAAACAGAACCTCTTTCATGCATTTAAACGGATGAAATTAAAGAAAACAAGAAATCACTATATGTAACTCAGTTTTACAGGTGCTTGGTATTCATTTTATACACACATATATATATTTTATTTTTATATATATAAGTAAAATATATTGAATAGTTATTATATTCTAGGTATTCATTTAAAGATCAGAATAGGAAAAAAATACCCACATACTTACATGTGTGTATTTACATATTTAAATATGCATGTAAATGTGTATGTGTGTGTATATATATGTATATATATTTGATTAAGATCTTTAAATAAATGGCTGGAATACAGTAATAATTTAGTATGTTTGCTATATATTTAAGTAATTCTGCCTGTACATTAGTGTAAAACAGTCATGATCTTGGCTGTATCTGTCGATCTTTTGCTTTCTTTCATAGGTGGTGCCCAATATCATTTGGATTTGAAGGGAAACTAATAGATGATCTAAAGCTGTGTGCTCCCTAACACAAATAAACTGAGGAAAAACAGCAAAAAATGGTAGGATTTATTAGATATAGAAAACGTCAAACTTGCCGCGTCATTAATACTTCAAAGGACAGGTGTAAGTCAAATGAACCCACCAAATGCATGTGAGCATTTGTAGCATTTAATGTTACTAGTGAAGAGAGCAGTGCCAAGAATGTGCTCCTCCCTCCCTTAGGTGGCTTTAGACACTTAGGTGGCTTTACCGTCTTGATTATTGTAAGTAATGCTGCAGTGAAGATAGGGATGCAGGTATCTTTTCAAATTGGCATTTCTGTTTTCTTCAGATAAACACCCATGGGAGGAGGTGAGCTCAGGGTCCTCTGACTCTGGCCCCTGATGCTCTCTGTCTAGAGAGTATCTGAAATTACCAACTCAAAATACACCTCGATTTTTTTTAGTAAAAGCAGCTGACAACTGCTCAGAAAATGTAATTATCCTGTTTCATAAACCCTAATTTCATGACCACATGGGAAAATGTGACTACAAAAGGTCTAGGCCCAGCAGAATAGAAGAAATCTCAGTTCAGGTATAAGACAATGGCAGGAGTCCAGTGCTCTAAGCATTTGAAAAGTCAATAATAAAATGATCACAGAGCTTACAATTTGACCTATTTTATTGCTATCTCTGAACCACCTGGAAAAGGAGTTGGTATTTAATTTAAGGACAGAAAAGGGGAGATAACCTAAAAAGATCCAAAAAATGCCAATGATTTTGCCAGATGGGCCATGTGTTCATTCAGAATATTTAACAGTCTACATTGAAATGCCTAGAATAGAGGTTTTATAGGGTCGAGGTTACACTGAAATTTTAATTGCGTAATTAGTCTAAATTCTAAACGAGGAACTAAAATGATCTTATTTAAACAGAATAACTGAGGGCATTGACTTTTAATTAGACTGTTAATTGCTTTTCTCTTTAATTTTTTGGAATAATTGATTATAGTACATTCAGTGGCAACTGATGTTAATTCCTGCTCTGATTTGGTTCCCTATATAAAAGTTCATGTTGTTTCACTCTATTTTCCTATTTACTGTCATCACTGCTGGTAGTTTTTATAATACTCCACAACTCAGTTTTGTTGATCCTAATTAAGAGTTGCTTTATCTGAACTAAATACGTTTTTCCACGTCAGTTGCATTTGCCTATCATCTTGAAACCCATGTAGCTTTTAAGAGCTAATTTAACAAATTTCACAAACACATGAAATATTTTTGATTATTCCTGTTATCAAAGAAAAATAGAGTCTGCATGAATATTATTGGGAGAGTGTAATACAGTTCATGATAGTTAATGTCGATGAGTTAATTACATGTTCTCAGGCTTTCTCTATGGGGTGCTCTTATCTTCAGCCAAACAGACACAAAATATTATTGTGTTTAAGTTAGAAACTAACTACAGTGACTATTTATCCTCCATCACTGGAAAATGAGAGGTTTTCCTTAATAAAGTTTTTTGCACGTAGAAGGCTTTTCCAGAAAACTGAATTGTATGCCTTTAAAAACTAACTTTAAAATTTATAACTGGTTTTATGGATATTTAAATAACACGTTTCATCTACTTTTTGCCTTCTTAACCAGGGGAAACTGAACATGATTTAAACTTTTCTTGATGACTGAGGGTCAAAGTGAATACAAATTATTTTATCCTTCTGCAATTAAAGGACATAAGAGGCTAAAAGTCTTAGATTTTATGCTATGATGAATTTAGCCACAAAACAGAGGAACTGATGAGCAGTGGCTATACCACGGTTAAAGAACTGGAGAGCTAGACATCTTCCTCATGGGCTTTAGTTGTTAATTCAATTGTTGTAGCCAGTTCTAATTGTCGGGGGTCAGTAAAACCCAAAGCACATTAGAGGAATATACGTTTACACGTAGGAAAAATGTTTCTTTTCTTTCTTTTTTTTGGAAAAATGTTTCTTATCCGCCCTAAAGCAGTGAAGGCTTACAAAGTCCAAGCCAGAGCAAGAATTTTAAGAAATACGCAGTCAGGTTTCTGTTCTGGTAGAGCATCCTTTATAAAAGCTCTCATAATTCATGGATTAGAGAAATCAGAAGAGATACAGCATGACTAACAGACATGGCAATGTTGAATTCAAATTGTTGCAGAAAGCTTCTGCATCTTTCAGCAACTGCGGCCAGAAAGACTGGATGCTCTCTGTAATTATAAGATGTGATACTAGAGAGTTAATAGTGTTTGTGAAAGAAACTCAGTATATTTCAGAGACGTGAGTCCTGTGGCAGATAGAACCCGGAGAGTGAAAGAGAAGTGCTGACCAGATCACTGACGACACTTCCAACAGTCATTTGAGCAAAGATTTTCACTAATTCCCCCGAGAAGAGGAATTCAAATAAGACACTAGAGAGACAGTTATGTCTTTCTGTTCATTATTATTAATCCCTCCTCTATAGAAATCATATACAGTAATCCCACAGCTCACACTTCCTGGAAGAGTACACATTTTATCGATTTTTACTATGTTCTCTGCTTCAGAATTATAAAATGCTATCAGATACGTGGGTGTCTGTCTCAGCATGATGCATGAGGGAATGTATTATGAGTGAATGTGTGTTTGTATCACATATTAGTAAATTCTACCTCATTCATTCTGTACTGTAGGGTTTAGCTGATCTCGTCTTATTTATTTCCTCCTTTTAATATTTCTAGTTAAAAGTGTCCCTAGAAGAATTTTAATGAAAATTGTTTCTTAAAGTATTTCTTAAAGAAAGACCTCCAGAACAAACATATGGAGACCGGGGTGGGGGGGGGGGGATGAATTGGGAGATTGGGATTGATATAAATACATTATTGACACTATGTATAAAATAGATAACTAACGAGAACCTACTGTATAGCACAGGAAACTCTACTCAATGCTCTGTGGTGACCTAAACGAGAAGGAAATTCAAAAAACAGTGGATATATGTCTACATATAGCTGATTCACTTCGTTGTACAGTATAAACGAACACAATATTGTAAAGCAACTATACTCCAATAAAAATTTTTAAAAATAAAATAAAATTTAAAAAAAATTTTAAATGAAAAGAAAGACCTCCACCTGAAATACTGTTAAAAGCACAATTTGTGGTTGGCATAATTATTTTATAACACTGATTAATTTTAAGACAGATGTCTATTTCTCATGTGAAGACATCTCTTTTCTTCTTCACTTTCTTTATTAAACAATTTTCTCAGATTTTGTCATCCGCAGCAGCCTTCAGGAATCTCTGCTTCATCAAACCCTAATTTCTTTCCAAATCCTATCTTAAAAGTGATCATTTCTCCTCTTCTTGATAATCTACAATTCTGTCTTCTTTAGTTACTTCCAGGATGAAATGACTAATAAGATTCATTTCAATTTTGAAATGCTCCTCTTACTGCAATCTACACCCAAAGCAGACGCATCATGTAAGTAGGCATATTGTTCTATGAAAAACAAAATTTTTGAGAAAATGCTAGAAATACATTTGATTACAAATTTAAATTAGCTGTCTAAAAACTGAATTAAATCCAAGGTTCTAAACTTTACCTTTTTTTTTATTTTTGGCATTTTGTGCAAGCAAATACTAAATGAAACGGATAGGAAAAGTTTAACTTAAAAAAAAATCCTTGGAGAAGAAAGTGATTTCTAAAAAAGACAGTTCTGCTCTAACAATTTTTTAGTAATTTCCTATTGGATAATAGAATTTCAATTCATATCTCAACAAATGCTTGGCAATATTTTATTACTTCTAAAGTTTTAACTAGATATTTTTACTCCAATGTCCCTTTAGGACATAAAATTAGAACATATTGTATAGATTAACCTGAATGCATATGTTTCCCCTGTTTAATTTTCTCACTCATGCTCTTATGTGTGCTGAATTTTATTAAAAAAATCTCCAACACTTTTTTGCTTTATTAATATAATTAATTAGAACAATTAATTGAGCAGAGCAAATAATGAAACGAAAGTGTTTCATCCAATGAATCCAAGGTGGGTGATTTAGGAGGCAGAATTGGAGAAGATCCGGGAAGTTAGAACAGAGCAGTTTAAAAGCCAATTCTTAGAATTAAAAGCCAGATTCTTAGAATTCCCATCATTTTAATAACATCTACTCGAATCTAATCCATGATGTAGCTATTGATTTTTATCTCTGTAACTGATGCATCTTCCCTCTTTCTTCTGAAGGATTCCCTGTAAGTGTATTCCTTTACTCTCATCCATCAGAAAAGGAAAACAAAAGATACATTTATCAAAAATCATCTACGAAGGCAAACTGTTAATCTAAATAATTCTCTATAATTTGGAAAGAGAGGTTTAAATTGATGCCAACGAATGAATAATTGTAAATCAGATGATAATCACATTTAAAATCAGAGCTTGAAATTTGTCGCCTTATGGCTCTTACAAGTAACTAGGCATGCAATTAGTTTTATCCTGTTAGCTCTAGAAAGCTACAAGAGATAATAGTTAATTAAAACTTGATTCCTATCCTCTGCTCATGTGTAGTAATTATATTCAAAGGCCAGAAATCAACCAAAGAGAGTTCCATAAACTCAGTGCCAGAGTCATCACCTTCAGAAGTGTTTATCTACATTGTTTTGGGTTGTAGTATCTTTTTTTTTCAATGCTGGTATTTATGACACTGAAATAAGTAGGCTGCTCAGACCTTCTCTTGGTTAGAAATAAATAACCATAACAACATCATCGGAATTGCACAAATCCTGTAAGTCCAGAAATGCAGACACAGCTGAAGGCATATGATTGAGGATATAAACTGAGGACACACATAACCACTTTGGAACTGAATTCCTCTCTCAAAGGGGAGATAAAATGGAAGCAACCAACTGTAAAATCTTAAAGAATTATCTGACATAGAAAACTGGGTTAAAGACTAGGTGAATATTATTTTGGTTATACCGGTAACTTTCAATTGTAGGAAGCCTTAATAAATAAAACTGCCCCTGAATGAAACCTAGAGGATATTAAACATGTATGAACACTACTATTAGAGAATATTTTTAAGAGGAAGACGTGAGGGATGACATGAGGACTCAGAGCAACATTAGAAATGGACACAATTATATGATACAATTTATGGAAGAATCAAAAGCATCATTCTATTATAACTCTACTTTGAAGTTTATTTAAAATAATTGTGCAATGTTTCTATTTTTTTAAAAAAGATCCTAGAAAGCTAGATACAAAATGTCCTGAAGAAATAAAACCTTTATGGATGTAGGTAAAGATTCAAATATGCTAATAATTTCAAGTACAAATATTAGCCAAGAAAGCTTTCAAACAGATATGGGAAGGTACACAATTGTGTGTATTCTTTACTCAGGCAATGATACATAAGTCCGAGTAACCGAGGAGAAAGTTGCTACAAGTTACCAGGAAGCCAAAAACTGTAGAATAAGCCACAAGGGAACCTGAGAAGATAGAGGGGGGAAATTGCTCTGCTGTCACCCTGCCTTCTTCTTACCCTTTGTTTAATTTTTCTTGCCCAAGGAAGCAATTGATGGACTAGCTAACCTGGTACAGACTTCCAGACACCTTTGATTCTGTTGCCTCTAGTCTAACCAGATCTACTGTTGCTTCTGTCCCTTCCTAGTTTATAGTTTCTGAGATGGAGTCTGTGACTTTTGCCACCAGACTTTCCAATGGAGAATGACCCACTCTCCCATAACGTGCTCTGTGGAAGCTGTGTCTCCCTAATCAGACGTGACATCCATCAAAGCAGGGCATTTCCTCACACTGTTTCAGGAGTGGGCAGAGACTCAATCAGGATCGATGAGACTTTCCCTGAGACACTGCGGGAAAGAATTCTCACATATTCTGACTGTGCTTGAACCCAAGAACAGGTAGGTGCTCTTAAAATAGCAGTTTTGTCTGAGACCCAATAGCAAAATCAATTAGTGAAATATAAAACTTAATAAAATCAAATATAATAAGTGTTACAAATTACTACCTCCTCTCAGCCCCTCCACCCTCTTGATAGTATTATAAGGTCTATTTGTGAAGGTCTGTTTGCAGGATGATTTATGGATGAGATTTTCTTTGTATAGTTCTGCAAACAGGACACTATCCCGGAAAAAGTGAAAATTGTCCACCAGAGAAAGTCAAAAGCCCAGAAAGCAAGCATTATCTTGAAACAGTCCCAGTCAAGTGAAGACTGAATTTCGTGTCCTCTTACTTCTGTCACATTTCTTTTTTAGAACCATATCCCTTTATTCCATAATGGAAAGAACCTGATTATCTGAGAAGGAGGGCACCCAGGTGACAGGACCAAACACTAGGTGGTAAGGACAAGTATTTGTAATCCTGCCTCAGTTTTCCTGATATCTAACCTGAATCGTTCAGTACTGGGTACTGGGAGTAGGGCTTACATAATTTTATTTATATTTTTTTATTTTTTTTTACTTAAAAAATTATTGAAATATAGTTGATTTACAATGTTGTATTAATCTCGGTAAACTAACTGTTGAGTTAGAAGAGCAAAGTGATTCAGTTATATATATATATATATATATATATATATATATATATATTCTTTTTTTACATTCTTTTCCATTACAGGTTATTACGAGATATTGAGCGTAGTTCCCTGTGCTATACAGTGGGTCCTTGCTGATTATCTATTTTATATATAAGAGTGTGTATATGTTACTCCCAAGCTCCTAATTTATCCCTCCTCCCACCACCCCTGGGCTTAAATTATTTTGAGATGCAATTTCCTCCATTTAACACTCAAAGCATTGTAATTAGATATTGTTTGGGTGATCACTAACTTTTTTCTCTTTAATGTAAAACATCTATACGTATAAAAAAATGACATCTTTTTGGAAAGATTTCAGATTTCTGAATTTCCCTTTGTTGTGCAGATTTCCTATAGCATTAAAAATGTACAAGGACTATGATTATAACTATATAGTATTACAGCCTACTGCTATGACTCGTACAACTACTACCATTTCTATTCATGATCAGAATGATGGAGACTATAACAGAGAGTAATGCTTACTAGGTATACTCTTTGCTTCCCCACCACCCCCAGCATTCTGGAAGCGAAACGGGGATATGTAGCTAGTTCCAGATAGTTCTTAGCTGTGGTGGGGCAGGCCACATTCATGATGAGGTACTAAAACTCACCTGCTCCTTTTCCAGCCTCTCTGCCCATGACAGGCAAAAGAGAAAACCGTGAGTTCTAGGAAACGCAGCCATGAGGTGGCGACCCCCCATCAATCACAATCTCTTATTGACCATGCACAGCAGAGTCCCTTTCAACCTATTTTAGCTATATTGAGAAAAATGCCACTGGATCCTTGTGGACTTTTTCCTTCCCCTCACATAGTCTAGGTCACAGTAATGGGAATTGTCCACGCTCTCTCCACATCCTCTCACTGCAGCCTGGAGTTCATCTGCAGACACTTTCGCTATACGTACAGGCAGCTTCCCACTTTCCTCTGCTTTCACGTCTTTTGAGGCTGCAAGGAGTTGGAGGAGGTGGTGCTTGGACCACACCATAATTTCAGGGAAACTAATGCACCACAGTCAACTCTTTATCTTGCAAGGAATGAAAACTGATGGATAACCATCCCAGATCCTCACTCTTTGGGGGGAATGAGCTGAGATGGGGTCTACAGTACTCAGAGGCTCTCCCTAGGACTGACCCCAGTTTTCCACATTGGTACCCCCCCCCATGCTAACATACATCAGCTTTTCTTTCTCTCCTGTATTAATTCCCTACTCCCTCACCATGCTTCCTGGGAATCACATCCTAAATAAACTACTTGTAAAAGATCCTTGTATCAAGGTTTTCTCTTGAGAGAATCCAAACTAAGAATCACTTTGATTAACAGGGACAATGTTAGCGCTCAAAAAAATTAGGTCTGTCTCATTCAATTCCTGGTTCAGAGTCCAATCTTACTACCACAGCTGGTTCCTTTATATTAATTTATTAATACAATATGCTTATTAATACACATTACCCACTTTTGTGAAGAGAAACACTTTTCTTAGTGTGAATTTAATGTATTCATTTTATTAGAAGTTTAAAGATACTATACAGCCATATCAATATAATAGATGGATATCTCTGTGAGGGATTATTTGAGAACTCCTGAAACCATGGACATAAAGAGATCCCAGATTCACTCACAGGTCTATGATGTGTTCACACACATTGAAGAAGTGTAAGTACTCCCAGGGAATTGCAAGAAATTAATATTCTTTTGGGTCAAGAGCATTTAAGCCTCATAGGAAGGTCACAGGGGATACTGGTGCTGGAGTTCTGAAGTCCAGATAAGATGGCAAGAGAGGGAAGCATGTGGCTTATCTCTGAGGTCACATTCAACAGCAGGATCTTCAGAAGCCAGCCCAGCAGCAAGGTGACAGAATGAGGGAAAATGAGGGGTCTAGGCTTAAAAGAAAGCCTTGGGAGTCATACCTTCAGCGTGCTGCCAATTTTGGTGAAAGCAAGACTGTATGGGGGTGTGTAGTGAAGTGGCTAAGAGTATAACAGAATTTCTTAGTCATGGAATCCAAGTTGCAGAAGACAAAATAGAAGGGTTCAGGTGGGAGGAGAGAGGTGGGTGGCTGGGTGCCACAGGAGAAGATGAAGCTTGGAAAGGTTTGGATATTGGATGCTGACCAAGACTAAACAGAAAGGAGATGCAGAGTTATAGCCCTAAGAATGACTTCTAGGATGGTACATACTTGTGATTACCAACAAGAATAAGAACAAAAACCAAAACCAAAAAACAATGCTGATCCTACAACTCTCCCGAAGTATTTTTCTGGGTGAGCAGGGGTAGGAGGAAGTGCAGGAGAGCTGAGGTCAAATCACAGCCACATTCTCCTGCAGGGCGGCTGTAGCAGGAGGGCAAGACCTCCAGGGGAGCAGGATGCCACAGTAACGGGGTGGGTGGAAGCAGTGCATGAGTTTTGTTTGAACCAGATCTCACAGGAGGCTTTTGCTTAGTCTGTTCCTTTGTGTAATCAATGGTCATTCTTTGGGAAAATTCAGTTTAATCTGTGACCAGGAAGATTCTGATCAAGAAGGACTCATTTTCCATATTGGCAGACCTACTGAGCCATAATTGTTAAATAAGATTTAACTATGCACACACACACAGATATAAAATTAATAGTTCAAAAAAATTGTTTTCCCGTTCTATGGCTCTGCAAGGAATATATACTGAAGACTCTAGGAGTTTAGGTTAAATAACTGAATACTGGAATATCTTCCCAGTTTCTGTTTTCTGTTTCCTTCACAAGGTCGTAAACACTCACAGCTCTAACCATCCACACTTTGCATACTGACACATAGGTGCAGACCATCAGGATGTCAATAATTTCCCAAAAGGAAGCTTTTTTATCTTTCTTACCATATTCCATAAACAGGCAGATTTTATCATGAAAATACAAATCAATTACATATTATGAATTTCAATTTTAGGGTATAATACTAATTGGAGACTTCTGAAGATATATTCAAATGCAAAATTAGCAGCTGAAACTTTTGCTTCAGACTACAAAAGCATGTGCAAAATACTAAACAGTTTATAGCACAATAAAAGAGGACCCGAACATTGTTTCTAAACAATTTTCAGGTTTTCTGAGAATCTGTCATGTTTTTATCAAACATGTAAGAACCTGTAAAGTGAAAATAAAGCTAATATAAATGTTGTTAGAAATGGAAGTCAGTACTTCTTGATTTATAATAGTAGTAGGAAGATGAATGCTTTAGATAATTTCAAGACACTGGAAATGAAATTAAACTATCACTGCTCTCAGTTAAAATGCAGCACTATACCCAACAGACAAACACTCCACGTCCAGGGAGCCAATATTAAACCAACTTATTTTCTTATGGTTTAAAGACATTATAGTCCCTGGACCAAAATCTAATATAGACAGCAAAATAACCATGAGTCTTCAATGCCAGTCTCTTCAACCCTCTAGAAATAGCACACATTTGCAGAAAATTGTTTGTTATTCTCTGTGCAAAGTTTTCTTCATTTAAGTCTGCTTGTGCTCAAATTTAAACTGTGAGCTGCATTTCCTTTTCACAGGCAATTATAGAGGTCATCATGGCGTTATCTTCCAAATCTATTCTACCATCCACTACTGAGTTTCTACAAATTTGGGGAGTTGATCATGGTTGAAACTTCAAGATGATCACTCATGAGTACCTCATTGTTTTCTCCAGTAAATAATGCAAGAATCTAGTTAAGTTTATTGATGGACATAAAGTTTGTTTCAGGAATGGGAATATGACCTAAGGCAGAAATAAAATCCTGGGAAGTTTCCTAAGGGTTTGGGGGATAAATTCCCTCATGTTTAAGAGAAAACCTTAGGGAGGCACAATTTCTTTCCCCTCTGGACATTATCACTTGAAGGAACCAGCTCTAGCACAAAAGCTGCATGTGGGGGAGTGCAAATCTGGCAGAATCCCTGGGAATCAGGGCCACGGCCATTGGATTACGCCAACCCTAAAACCTTCTCAACCTCCTCCTCCAGTTTTCTGAATCTGTATATGTTCTGCTTGAAAAAAGTCTGTAAGACTTCTGTTTTTGTTTGTTTCTCTGTTGATCTTTCTAACTTGAGCTTAAAAAGTATCTTAGCAGATACAGAAATTCTGACTGCATGCTTCAGTATTACTTCCACAAATTCATTAGTAAAATGGTGTTTCAATAATAAGTAACTTAAGGGACAGAAACATAATTTTGTTACTGGACTATTAGGGGCTGAATTGTGATCTTCACTCCCCCTGTCCCCAAATCCATACGTTGAAGTCCTAACCCCCAATCCTGCAGAATGTGACTATATTCATTATTTGGGGATAGGACCTTTAAAGGGGTAAGTTAAAGTAAGGACTTTAGTGTTGACCCTAATACAATATGATTGGTGTCTTTATAAGAAAAGGAAACTAGGACATACGGAGACACAGGATGTGTGTGTGTAGAGGGATGACCATGTCAAGAGGCCGCAAGAGGGTGGACATCTGTAAGTCAAGGGGAGAGACTTCAGAGGAATTCAGCCCTGCCAGCGCCTTGACCTTTGACTTACCAAGTGTCCACACTGTGTGAGACAATTCCTTACCATAAATCGCTCTCTTTCTCTCTAAATCTGTCATCCACTTATCTATCAATCAATCATATATCAAAAATCTATCATCACTTCATCATCATGTTCATTGATTGATCTATGTCTCTCTTTCTATCATCATATAGATCAAATTATGTATCTGCCTATCTATTCATGCATACATATACGCATATCCTATTGGTTACATGGTCTAAATAACACTTATTTCTCATGTATCAGAGCAGCAATTGAAGTTATCAACATGACCAGTAACCATGGAGGTCTAATATTTTAACAATTCCTTTGTTTTTTTTCTCTAGTCAATCATTCACAAACAGCATGTGAAAAGACATCCATTTCAATCCCTCCCATGAAGTAGAAGAGCCTTGGGAGCAGGACCCAAGTTACAGTAGGATGTGGGCGGCCTCTCTACCTCCTCCTCCAGGAAACACTCTTCATGATATAGTCACATAATTCAAACATCACATAAACATCATAAAGACCACTGAGAGTGCTTCATATTCCTGTGGGAGGTAGTGTCAGGATGGATACACCATCCTAGCCTTTTCTTACTACAGATCTGTCCTATGATAACACTTCTGAGCCCAGAGAAATGGACTTAATCTATTTCTGTCTCTGTCTCCTATGTGCTTTCCTCAAGATGTTGATTTGGGCTAACATTTTCATTCCTCATGAGAGAAAATCTATTCCTCTTCATAAAATAACTTTGGTGGGTGTATAGTTGCTATGTTAAACCACTTGTGCAGAACAGATTCCATTCAAGGGTGTAAGCATGGAAACTTGGAGGCGGGGAGGCTGCCTCCTCCTCAGGGCCTCCTGAGATGGGTCTACAAAGCATGGTTCACTCTGCAGGGCTGCAGATTCTATGGAAATCATTTGCACACATGCACATGTTCCAATATGCTTTCCAAAGGACGGACTTAAATGAATAAGATAAGAGCCATGCAGAGTCTCCCGTATTTGCAGAGAAAATCAAGTGTAATCCGCAGATAAAGACAACTCCTGCCTGTTGCTCTTCCCCACCTTCACCCTTGGACAGCCAGAGACGTACAGTTATCTCCTGACAGCAAAGAGGAATGCTTGTAATGCTTCTGCAGAGCCAGAGACACTTTGCCAAGTCAAGTTGTATGTCTATAAACCATGGTAGTAATCATTTGAGAGAAACAAGTCCAGGTGCTCACTATATGTAATATTATTGCAGTCTATATAATGCTATTACATTGTGACAAATAAAATAATAATAATAGAACAATAACATTGTTAGCAACACTAACAGCAACAACAATATCTCAATATTCTTTTCTTGCACTCACACCTAGAGCCTTGCATTTAATTATAATTTTAGGACCTCAACTAGGAAACTATTTTAAACATACGTCAAATGTATCACCTCACACTGGTCAGAATGGCCATCATCAAAAAATCTAGAGACAATAAATGTTGGAGAGGGTGTGGAAAAAAGGGAACTCTCCTACACTGTTGGTGGGATCATAAGCTGGTACAGCCACTATGGAAAACAGTTTGCAGGTTCCTTAAAAAACTAAAAATAGAACTACCATATGACCCAGTAATCCCACTACTGGGCATATACCCAGAGAAAACCATGATCCAAAAAGAAACAAGTAACATAATGTTCATTGCAGCACTATTTACAATAGCCAGGACATGGAAACAACCTAGATGCCCATCAACAGATGAATGGATAAAGAAGATGTGGCACATATATACAATGGAATATTAGCCATAAAAAGGAATGAAATTGAACTATATGTCATGAGGTGGATAGACCTAGAGTCTGTCATACAGAGTGAAGGAAGCCAGAAAGAGAAAACCAAATACTGTATGCTAACACATATATATGGGATTTGAAGAAATGGTACTGATGAACCCAGTGACAGGCAAGAGTGGAGATACAGAAGTAGAGAATGGACTTGAGAACACGGGGCTGGGGTGAGGGGCAAAGGGGAAGTTGGGACGAGGTGAGAGAGTAGCAGAGACATATTTACACTACCAGCTGTAAAATAGATAGCTCGTGGGAAGTTGCTGTATAATAAAAGGAGATCAACTTCATGGGAGATGCCTTGGAGGGCCAGGACGGGGAGGGTGGGGGGAAGTCGCGGGAGGGAGGGGATATGGGGATATGTGTGTAGATGCAGCTGATTCACTTTGGTGTACCTCAGAGATGGGTACAAGAGTGTAAAGCAAATATATTCCAATAAAGAGTTTAAAAAAAAAGAAAAAAAAAAAAAGAAAACTGAGCAGCAACTGAGTGAAGGCACGGACATAACTTAGTCCCTAGATATATAAGGAATCCAACTTACACAATAATGGTTCATGAAACATCGCATCAATACAAAGCAAAGTAGATCAAGGGCAAAGACAATTGTTTGGCTCACACTTAAAGCTCTGAAAAGAGATCAACTGTTTTGGAAATGCACATTAGATAATAAATTATGTATTCAGAAACTGCTTCCACTTTACAGAATTTTCCATATGCCATAAAGCATAACATGTAATGATAAACATCTTTATTCCTCCTAATAAAGATGCATATCACTATTGCAGAGAAGTACCCACTTAATGTGAAAAGTACTGATTCAAGTCCATGGGCTGTTAATTTTCTGTTTATGTAAGCAAGCTAGGCAGGGGGACAGCAGCTTGTTGGCGGCATTTAAGGGTCCCAGATAAAAGGAATCTTAATAGAAAATGAAAATTTCATGCCCCAATTGCAGGGCTGTAAGAGCTTTTTCTCTGTACAATGGTCATAAGTTCTATAGTAACAATTCTTTCCCACATTATTAAAGGTATTTGAAAAAATGTATAATGTGTAGTACATGATATGTAACTTTTCTAAACTGGTATCTTACTACTTGAAATGAGTTCCATTGTTATAGCTCCATTTTTTTCTGATTATAAGAGTAATAATATGTCATTCAATATTCAAACATTTAAAATAAATAATAAATTGAAATTCCTTTATAATTACACCTGCCGAAGGAAACTGCTCTAAAATTTTATATTCCTCTATTTCTCTACTCATACATTTATACATTCTTTCTGAAAATGGGAGAGACTGCACATTTTCTTCTTCCCCTGACTTCTGCTGGTATATACTAGACATCTTTCTATGTCAGAACACTTAAGAACATATTGCACGTTATTACGTTGCGGAAATGCATCTATGGCCCATGTGACATTCTCTACAGATTTTCTTGTTTTTGGTAAAATAAAGAATGATGCATTGAATCTAATTAGGAATTATCTTTTACTCCCTGGTAGACATGTTTTTAATTCTTAGAAGTAGAAATGCCAGATCAAACTAAATGAATACTGAAACTTTTACGTTGCAAAATTTCTATCCAGAAGTGGTAAATGTCAAAATCTGACCTCAAACCCAGGCAGGCTTTCTTCCCCTTTGTATTTCTGTTACAAGCCCTCTCATTATAATCATTTTCATCCCCAGAAACAAGATGCCTCGCAAACAAGTTTCCTGATTACATATCTATCAGTACATATAAGAATAAGCATTTTGTTATACCCATGACAAAAGTAGGGATTATCATTTTCTAAAACTTTATTAATTTGGAAAAAGACATTTTTTACCTTCTTTTTTTATAAAAATATCTGGATTTGTTGGACAGTGGATTTATTTTTGTCATTTTTTTTGCCATTTCTAATTTTTAATTAAATGATTGTTTAGCTTGTCACTTTTTATACTTGATTGGAATTTTTTTATCGGAGTGTAATTGCTTTACAATGTTCTGTTAGTTTCTGCTGCACAACGAAGTGAATCAGCTATATATTTTTTTGACATAAATTTTCAGTTGCATTGCTGGTGTTATTTTTCCCCATTGCAAGGCTGTTTACTCCAATTCTGTTTTGTTTTAATTCTAATGTATTGTTTCCCATCTGTTTATCTTGCCTCTCCCTTTACCCCTGAATACTTTGGTTGAAAATGAATCAGTTTCATTCATGGCTTGGATATTCTTGACTCCTTTTCCTATTTTCGATTGCAATAGCAACAACACAACAGAAAGCGTTTTTTAATGTGCTTGTGGACTACCCAGGCGCAGCTCTAAGCTAGCCAGTGAATGGACAGGACACCTTCACTGCTCAGGGATAAACACCTGCTTAAATATTTATCTGGCCAGTGAATCTTCAGTGGTCTTGACTTGATTTGTGTCCTTTCCAGTCTGGCTCATCTATGGTACTTGCACATTCAGACCAATGAGAGCTCTGTGCTCTGCACCTAGCAAGGACTGAGCTGTCATCACTCCATCAGTCTGGGTGTGGTTCAAACCCCTGATGCGACCCCGCTATGTGTTACCCTAGGATATCCTAGCCTATCTTGAATGATGTGGATAATTCCAATCATCATACATTTTTAAATCTGAGAAAAATTGAGGAGTGGAGATATAAAAACACACTGTTATTCTTTTAAGGAAAATTTAGAAGGGATGCAGAATATAAAGAAACTGCAAATGGGTCAGAACAATACAAAATTACAAAGGAGTGGCTGTAAGTAATTTAACACAGGCTTGGAAAGACAAAGGCATGTCAGAAAGCTGCTGAAAATTAAAGTAAATAAGTGTCTAAAGGAGCACTACGGGGCTATTTGTCACCCATCATTTACTTAAGACGACGTGTTTCTGAAAAGACAGAGACTCAGCAACATAATTTATCAGGAAAGATCACTCACGTTTACATTAATTAATTTCAACTCGTGCCCAGCGAAACCTCAGGCTCCTAAATGATTTACTGTCTAGTTTCTAAAACAATAAATACTTTTCTCAAAAATATGTGGTAAACTCCCTTAAAAAATGTTATTTTCCGCAAGATTTTGTTTGGAAAAAAAATAGTTGTCTTTAAAAAAATCATTTTAGTAGCTTGTCAGAAGCACAAATCTGCATTACAAACTGAATCAGAATTCTATTTCTTCCTTTAACAACAGTGAATTGTACCAGTTCTGGGGTAGAATAAAAGGTTCTTCTAAAGGAGAAAAAGTATTCAAATATATCTGCCATTACCTGTTTCTCACTGGTCCCCTAAGAAGTTGATTGAGTTGGAACTTTAAAGGGAATAGTCTTTCATTTATCTAAGGGTACATTATATGGATAACATGAAGATAATTAACTGAATAGTTTCTATAATTTGGGGCTGAATCATCTTAATATATGCCAAATCAAAAAATCTACTCAGGATGAGGGAACACAATTTAGGATGAATAAAAAGAAGAAAAAAAAAAGCCAACATGATGGATCAGGTTCTTTTGTTAGCAAGCTGAATTGAAGCCTTTTAGGATTATTTCAGGAATATGGATGCAGAATGAAATAGCATAAATTTAATTGGCAGCCAATTCAGTGCTTTCCATTAGGTAGATATCCAAGTCATGAATTGCAATGAGAATTAAATTTGTTTCAGAGCCAGTAATATCTGATCTAAAATGCTATCGTGGGAAAAGCATAATTCTTACCCACAAAAGAGAAATCCTTTGTCATAATTGTTTTATTCACACTTCCTCAACTACTAAAGAGGTAGCTTTCTACCAGTGGATAAGAAATGTTTATTTTTATAGATAGTTTTGCCTTTGCCAATTACATAGTTATTTACTGATGTAAGATTGTACTATTTTCTTGTGTTTTATTCCTTACTCCCTCAAATATTCACTAAAATATAAACTATAGCAGAAAATTTTGCTCAAATGTGAAACAGCAATGAAAAAAAAAAATAGATCAAATCTACCTTTTGGTCCAGAAGTAGATCACAAATAACTAGGTACTGATACCAAATCCCTTTACATACAAATCCCTCATCTATTCTTTGGTTCCCATCTGGGCTTTTGAACAAGGAACCACTGACCTAAGATCTTCGTTTTACACCAATACCATTCTCTCTTAATTAGGATAGATTTATACAAGTCTTGATACGTGTTAGAGTTACTTCTTTTATTGTTTCTCCAATTTCTCATAATTTTTTAAAATAACTCTTTGTTTATGACATTTAAAATCAAACGGAAAATATCACAAAACAAAACAAAAAAAACCCACTAAGATTTTGATTGGTACTGTATTGAACAAAGGAATTTGGGGATATTTTGGGAAATCATCTAGGGAAGAAATTTTGGGAAATTAGCATTTTTGGTTCAACATCTTCCCATTCATACCTTACCTTTATTTGGGTTTCCTTATAAAATTTTCAGTAATCCACACATTCCTTACACATCTTTTCTTAAATGTTTACAAAGACCTGATGTACCATTTTGTTACTTTGTAATGAAAGACATCCTTCTACTACATATCTTAATCCATTTGTGTTGCTCTTTAGGAAGTATATTAATTTTTGCATAAGGCTCTTATAAGTAGTAACATTGCTGAAGTCTCTTAATTCTGTGAGGGCAAATGAGATTACTTTTGTTTTCTACATAATCATAAGGTTGGCAAATAAAAATTAAAAATTGTGCTGCTTCTTTTCCCATCCTTATAGCTCTTATTTCTTTCTCCTTGTATTGCATAGGATAAGACAGTGCATGTTGAACAGAAGCTGCTTAACTGATGTGCTTATTTTCACATTTACTGTAATATTTGCTTTAACATCTACAGTAACTATCATTGGTCAGGTTTAGAGAATTGTCTTCTATTCTGAATTCTTCAAGTTTGTGTAACACTGAATGCTTTATAAAATATTGTTTCTCTTTTTATCTGTTACCTCTACAAACTATACTTCCTGATTTTTTAGGGTGTATGATGATTACCTTGCACCTTTTCACCTAGATTTTTTGTACCCATGTTCACAATTGAGCTGTCTTTAATTCTCTCTACTTTTTAGTCTCCAAATTGACAGGGATTATTTCTAGATGTTGTAACCCTTGAATACTGATTTCTAGGTGCCTGAAACTTTTTTTCAGGAGCCTTAGACTTTCAACTCTACTTGTTGAGCTGTATTTTGTCCCATTTCTGGTCCTTTGAGATGTCTTTTTTATTTTTGGCTGGGCTGTGTCTTCTAAGTTTTGTGTATCATTACGATGTGTTTCGAAAGGTTGGGGGGTGAAGTAATTAACATCAAAGTATGAATTTACAATACATTCTCTTCCAAAGCCTTGAAGATTACAGAGTAGAAAAAGCATGGATAGTAAATTATTTGATATAATGTTAAACATATTTATGATGATTAAAAAAACCACCACCATTTATATGGGTGGCCATGGTACAGTACTATTGATGTGGGTACAATTCAGATATTCTGCAATTTGAATCACATATAAATGCTGTGATTGTCTTACAGTTCTCTCCATTTCATAGTTGAGGAAACCTAGGCAAAGTAAGCTTAAGTGGCCTGCCTGATATAAAAAAAACTGGAAAGCAACACAACAGAAGTTTGAAAATTTTCTTAATTCTAAAACTGACACATTTTATATTATCTGATACAACCTCCCTAAGTGTTAAGTAACAATTAAAATATGCATTTTATAACTATATCTCCATGAAAGGTTTTTTTATTTTGATTTCACATGTATTCCAGATGTTTTTTAATGATCCAAGAAACAGCCCACTAGTTTGCAACATGAAACTAGTGGGAAGTACTTTTAGTTTCATGTCTTTTTTTAAACTTCTATCTGTGCTACAGAAATCACGATTATTAAAATCAAGTTCCAATTAAATTTATCTCTCATTGTCAGATTGACTTTGGAGGCATTAGCGTCTTTTTCATTATGTTTTGCTTTGGCTTCCTGACTTGAAAGGACTTAGAAAACATTGTAATAAAGTTTTTAGAGTTTGGCTAAAACTCCACAGGGAACCCATCTGTGACAGAGACTGACTAAATGCTCATGAAACGTGTTTCCCCGTGTTGGAGGCACAGCTGAAGTACTATCATCAGCCTCTTACAGGGAAATGTGACCCTGTGCTGTACTTGGAACTTGAACTGAGCAGATGGGTTTCTACGGAGACAGTTTAGCATGGATGTGCCCGCCCACCCACTCTCTCTTCCTGCCCCTGACTGCTTGATGGCATCTGAGCCACAGAATGAATGGTGCCTGAATCTCTGAGCAAGTTGTTGGAGAGGAGCCACAAAGGAGACTCACTCCACCCAGAACGCCACTGAATTTACTTAGATAGAAGTAAACTTTTAAGTCACTGAGATTTTTAGGGATGCTGTAGCAGCAAATATTAATAATTAGCATATATGACTAATTATATACCTAGAATCTTTAAAAAATGGTTAAATATGTACATTATTTTTCAATGTTTTATGTTAATTAGCTACTTAAGTCTTAACGCATATTTTTCTATGAAAATCATCCATTTCTTGTAGATTCTCTAATCTGTTGTGACAGATTTGCCCCCATAATATGGGTTACAAACCCTAATAAATATATTCAAAACAGAAAACAATAGAGTCATCTGTCTTGTGAATACAGATATAAAAAATATATATATTAGAATCCAGGAATATATCACAAGAGATATATTCAATGGCCAAGCTGAGTTTATTCCAGGAAATGGATAGTTTAATATCAGAAAATTTAACAATAGGCAACAGATGCACTGAATAAGATTCATGATAAAATTGCACTATTAAGGACTGAGTTGTGTGTCCTCAAAATTCATGTGCTGAGGTCCTAATGCCAGTACCTTACAATGTGACTGTGTTTGGAGTCAGGGTCCTTAAAGAGGTAAATTAAGTTAAACTGAGCTTATTAGGGTGGGCCCTAATCCAATATGCCTGGTGTCCTTACATGAAAAGGAAATTTGGACACAGACACACACAAAGGGAAGACCATGTGAGGACACATGGAGAATACGGCCACCTATAAGCTAAGAGGAGGGACCTCAGAAGAAACCAACCCTACCAACACCTTAATCTTGAACTTCTAACCTCTAGAATTGTGAATAAACAAATTTCTGTTTTTTAAGCCACCCAGTACTGAGCAAACTAGTACAATCCCCTTCCTTCTTTAATATTTATATATTCAGGGTAATAATTCCATGAAAAATTGCGCACATAATTGACTTTACTGTTCATTCTTGAGTCATAAATTGTTCTACAATCACTTTAAGTCACAACACAAAGTTTGGGTTAAATAATAAATCCAACATGTTAATCAACTGGCTTCAATTGCCATTTGAAATAAAGACTTCCCTTCCTCTTTCTGAATGCCCACAGCCATGATTGGCACCTGTCTTAATCAGGGGAAAAAATGCAACTGGCCTCTGCTCTCTTACATCTCACCTGTTTCCTTGGTTTCTAGCTGTGGTTTTGAACATTATGAGAAGACAGGAGAGAAGGGTGCTAACGTGACAGAGTATTCCGACTTGGTTGGTTAGATTTCATGCTCTTCGGGAGATGGTTAAAACTGATATTTCTCTATAAGTATTTTTTGTGTTTTTTAGAAATTTTTGTTTCTGGGGACCTTTCTTCTGCAACTTTCATGTTATGAGTGAAACATTCCATTTTCTAAGCCCTTGACTCACGTATGGTCTACATCACATGGACTTGTGATGTTGAAGTCTTTCCTAAATGACTCACATCCACTTCACAGAAAATACCCACACAATTCTTGCCCCTAAAAAACACTGAGAGTGTGGACGTATCTCAATAGAGTCACCATTGCCTGCAGCTTGGGAAGTTTGAGAAATGCCACGTTATGTACTCTTCATGTAAACATTACTGATGTTTGCTAGCATATTAAAAGTGTTAAGTAGACCCACCATATGTATTTAATTCTTAAAGCCTATCCCAGATGTATTTTTGCATGGGAACCATTATATGCTTACCCTTTACTGATGTCCTCTAGAAGTACTATTCTATGCTATAGCAAAGATGGTTATCGATCCCTGAAAATCCCTGTACTCTTCAATCTATCAGCTCCCTTGTAATTAGGTCGGGCCAGCTTAGTTACTAGTTAGGTGACTAGTTTTGGTGAAATGGCTCTGAGTAGATGGGATGTGAGTCACTTATGAGCAAAGTCACTTAATAGTCAATGTACAAACCTTCCTCTTCCCTCTTACACATCGTGGAGTGATGTGTAAAAATGGTGGAGTTGCAAGAAAAAAAAACACCCTGGACTTTTGAGTCCTTGTTTGGAAGTGATTTTGTATGAAGGAGAAATTTGTTTTTATTTACAAAGACACTGAATTTCTGACTCCTGAATTTCTGAAAATCTAGCCTTAACCTGATCCATACATATACATTTAGGAAAATATATAGGTTTATAAAATTTGACTTCGTCACATATGCTCTGGTCTCTTTTTTTTTACATCTTTTATGGGTAGCCCATAAATGAGAACTATATAATGATACCAATTTTCTATTAAGTCCATTTCATAGGTGTTTGTTAAAAATCTGATTTGTGTACATACTCCAAGTAAATTTTGTGCACAAGTTAATTAACAGCTCATTAGTTTCATTCAGTCTCCAAAGAACTCAAATTTTTGATAATTTGAATTGTGCTCCAAAAATACCTGAGGCATCATAATTACAGTTACTAATATTCGTTTTCTATTGCTGAAGTTCCCATATTCCAAAACTGAAGAGTGACAAAACCAAAGAGTAACCTAAAATCGAGTAAATTGTCTTTAAAAGGGTATCTTTCATTCACTGAAATGTTCAATTAATTGTCCTCATTCGCTTCAGGTCTGACCTTTGCCCTTTTGTCCACCCAGAACTCCCTTCTTTAGCTTCTTCTTTTCTCCAGTATGTCTTTCAGGTTCTAATTCAATGAGAACCTCACCCCAGTTCAGCAGAGTCTCTTTTAACACATTCTCAGTACAAAAAAATCAGCCTATTTTCTTATATACCACTTGCATAATTAATTTTAGTAGTTTCATTTATGTACATCTTCTCTTCCCTAAAGGAAAAGCCACTGACTTTTACTTCTTTTTTTTGGCCATTCAGTAATAAGCTCAGAGATGAGTATATAGTAGCTACATAATAATTATTTGGGGGCAGAACCATTACGAGAGGTGTAATAATTTTTAAGAGGACACGTTCTAGAGTCATAAACCCTGGGTGTTAATCCCAGCCCCACCAAATACTAGTAGTATGACTTGTAGAAAATTATTTACTGAGCCTCACTGTCCCCAAGGAGACACTAATAGAGCCTATACTACAGGCTTATTAAGAATAATAAATGGAATAATGTGAGCACAATACCTAGTACAGTGTATACGATGCATGCTTGGGTTGTTACTGGGAGAATCAATGGTTTCTACTGGCATTTCCCCCCAGCGTTCCACTTCTATAGACTATAAATGAACTAACTGGTCACTAAGAAAATGTCAATGGGAATAATGGACTTGTGTGATGTTGGAAAGCCTACAAAACAAGATACACAGCAACCTTGCAATAAGAGGCTATTAGCGGAAAAAGATGGCGGCGAAGTAGAGAGACGTGGAGTGCATCCCTCTCCACAGATGCATTGGGAATGCACGGAAGGACGCAGTCATTCCCACAGAGAACCAGCTGAACACCAGCAGACGGCCTCGGACACCGGAAAGGGCTGCGGAGAACCTGACATAGCCGGTAGGGAGGCATCTACGAGGGCTCAAAGAGGGTGAAGCGGCGGAGCTGTGGCAGACGGGAGGGAGTGAGAAACATACGGAGGGTCCGCAGCGCAGCTCAGCGTTCCCGGACCGAGACATCAATCCGCGGCTAAACGGAGGGTCCAGGAGCGGGAGCGTGGGAACCGGAGAGCTGGTTCAGGGGGAGAAACATTGTTGCCGGTAGGGTGACGGACCGAGAAGACAGGAGGGAGGAGGTCCGCGGAGAGGAGTGCCGATCCCTGAGAGCTGCCCGGCCATGATGGCGGCTGGAGGCTGCAGGCTCCCGGGCGGGGGGGAGGAGCCGCGCGCATAGCCTCTCTCTCTCTTTCTGCGCCTCTGCAACAGGCAGCGGAGAGACGCCCTGCGGGGCCACATAAGGCGCTCAGGGATAACAAGCACCCTCAGGCGCTCGGGCGGGGCTAGATTAAAACTCCTTGCAACGCCAGCAGCAGGGAGGCTGCCGAGAGAAAAAAAAAAAAAAAAAAACCAGCATCAAAAAGAAAAAACCCCGAGAGAGGCCCAACTCTAAGACTTTCTGTGTACGCCTGAGCCACCAGCGCTCTCTGCAACAGGCACCTCCAAGCCTGACTGAAGCAACAGTGCGCCACTGCTCACTCCCTCCCAGGAGAAGGAGCCACTATTGCACCCTCTCCCTCCCCACACACCGAGGCTTACAGACGAACAATAAAGGAACCTCTGCTGGTCACAGAATAACGCAAAAAAAAAAAAAAAACCCAAGGCAAGGAAAAGGACACTTACAGCTGAGACCCTAAGGAAACAGAAATAGTAGTATCAATACCTATTGAACTGGTCCATTCGGGGATCAGTTCTGGATATTTTTTTTTTTTTTTTGATTTATTAAATACGATCTTAGCCCTAAGGGATCTACAAGTTTTACAACATAATTTTATAAGGATATTTTTCACTCTTTTTTTTTTTTTTTTTTTTTTTTGCCTTTTAAAATACTTCTATATCTAGCTAAGTTTTTGGTAGTACGGACAAAATATCTTTCATACTTTCCTTGCATCCCTTTCTTTTATACACTTCTATTCCTTTCTTTTTCTTTGCATATTTCCAACCACATTACGCTCTTCTGTTCCCCTTTCTTCCAGCCATTTTAAGTGTATTTTATCTTAACATACTTATAAGCAACACTATCGGTCTGCTCAGACTCCTTGCTCTATTCTCCAGATGATGCACTGCCTTGGTATTAATATTAGGCTTTTGTCTTTATCTTAGTTCTTAGTACAGTTGTCTAATTACATTCCGAGAATCTCCATTCTCTCTGGTGGTACTCCAGCTCATTTCTATATTTGATCCTAGCTTACAAAATCTCCCTGGATTGATGTTTGTATGTGTAGGGTGTTATTTGTTGTTTGTTTGCTTTTGCTTTTGTCTCTGATTTGTTCTGTTTCAGTTGTCAATTTCTGCTGGGTTTCTCTCTGAATATCTGATAGCACACTGGGGTTCTGTCAGATCTTTCTAGAGCCTTATGTCCTAACGGATTCAATAATTGTGTGTCTTATACATGTATGTGTTTCCTAGACTGAATATTCGTCTAATCCAATACTTGGACATTAGTCTGAGGCTTGGACAGTCTTCTATAAACACCTCTATCACCAGGACAAGCAACCCCAAAAGCTTGGACAACCATGAGGAAACAAAGAAACACCATGCAGGCAAAGGAGCAGGAAAAAAACCCACAAGACCAAATAAATGAGGAGGAAATAGGAAAAATGCCTGAAAAAGAATTTAGAGTAATGATAGTAAAAATGATACAAAATCTCGATAACAAATTAGAGAAAGTACAAGAAACAGTTCATAAGAACTCAGAAAAACAAACAGCAATGGATAACAAAATAACTGAAATTAAAAATACTCTAGATGCTCTAACCAGCAGAATGACTGAGGCAGAAGAACGAATAAGTGAGTTGGAAGATAGAATGGAAGAAGTAAACGCCACAGAGCAGGAAAAAGATAAAAAAATAAAAAGACTAGAAGACAGCCTCAGAGACCTCAGTGATAACCTTAAACGTACCAACATTCGAATTATAGGCATCCCAGAAGAAGAAGAAAACAAGAAAGGGTCTGTGAAAATATTTGAAGAGGTTCTAGTGGAAAACTTCCCCAACATGGGAAAGGAAATAATTCACCAAGTCCAAGAAGCACAGAGAGTCCCATACAGAATAAACCCAAGGAGAAATACACCAAGACACATATTAATCAAACTAACGACAATTCAACACAAAGAAAAAATATTAAAAGCAGCAAGAGAAAAGCAACAAACAACATATAAGGGAAAACCCATCAGGATAACAGCTGACCTTTCTACAGAAACTCTGCAGGCCAGAAGGGAATGGCAGGATATACTGAAAGTCCTGAAAGAGAGAAACCTACAGCCAAGAATACTTTACCCAGCAAGAATCTCATTCAGATTTGAGGGAGAAATCAAAAGCTTTCCAGACAAGCAAAAGTTAAGAGAATTCAGCACCACCAAACCAGCCTTACAACAAGTGCTAAAGGAACTGCTCTAAGTAGGAAACACAAGAAAAGGAAAACACCTACAAATACAAACCCAAAACAATTAAGAAAATGGTAATTGGAACACACATGTCAATAATCACTTTAAATGTCAATGGATGAAATGCTCCAACCAAAAGACACAGACTGGCTGAATGGATACAAAAACAAGACCCTTCTATATGCTGCCTCCAAGAAACCCACTTCAGACCAAGGGATACATATAGACTGAAAGTGAAGGGATGGAAAAAGATATTCCATGCAAATGGAAGTCAAAAGAAAGCTGGAGTAGCAATACTCATATCAGACAAATTAGACTTGAAAGTAAAGACTATTAAAAGAGACAAGGAAGGGCACTACATAATGATCAAGGGATCCATCCAAGAAGAACATATCACAATGGTAAATATCTATGCCCCCAATATAGGAGCACCTCAATACATAAGGCAAATGCTAACAGCTATAAAAGGGGACATCGACAGTAACACAATTATAGTGGGAGACTTGAACACCCCACTTACATCAATGGACAGATCATCCAAACAGAAAATCAATAAAGACACACAAGCTTTAAATGACACATTAGACCATCTCGACTTAATTGATATTTATAGGACATTCCATCCAAAAACGACAGACTACACTTTCTTCTCAAGTGCACACGGAACATTTTCCAGGATAGATCACATCTTGGGTCACAAATCAAACCTCAGCAAATTCAAGAAAATTGAAATCATATCAAGCATCTTCTCAGACCACAACGCCATGAGACTAGATATCAATTACAGGAAAAAAACTGCAAAAAATACAAACACATGGAGGCTAAACAATTCACTATTAAACAACCAAGGAATCACTACAGAAATCAAAGAGGAAATCAAAAAGTATCTAGAAACAAATGACAACGAAAACACAACAACCCAAAACCTATGGGACGCAGCAAAAGCAGTTCTAAGAGGGAAGTTTATAGCAATACAGTCCTACCTTAAGAAACAAGAAAATGATCGAATAAACAACCTAACCTTACACCTCAAACAACTAGAGAAAGAAGAACAAAGAAACCCCAAAGTGAGCAGAAGGAAAGAAATCGTAAAGATCAGAGCAGAAATAAATGAAAAAGAAAGGAAAGAAACCATAAGAAAAATAAATAAAACTAAAAGCTGGTTCTTTCAGAAGATTAACAAAATTGATAAACCATTAGCCAGACTCATCAAGAAAAAAAGGGAGAAGATGCAAATCAACAGAATTAGAAATGAAAAAGGAGAAGTCACAACGGACACCTCAGAAATACAAAACATCATGAGAGACTACTACAAGCAACTGTATGCCAATCAATTGGATAACCTGGAAGAAATGGATACATTCTTAGAAAAATACAATCTTCCAAGACTGAACCAGGAAGAAATAGAAACCATGAACAGACCAATCACAAGTACAGAAATTGAGGCAGTGATTAAAAATCTCCCAACACACAAAAGCCCAGGACCAGATGGATTCACAGGCGAATTCTATCAAACATTTCGAGAAGAGTTAACACCTATCCTTCTCAAACTCTTCCAAAATATTGCAGAAGGCGGAGCACTCCCAAACTCATTCTATGAGGCTACCATCACCCTGATACCAAAACCAGGCAAAGATGTCACAAAAAAAGAAAACTACAGACCAATATCACTGATGAATATAGATGCAAAAATCCTCAACAAAATACTAGCTAACAGACTCCAACAGCACATTAAAAAAATCATACACCACGATCAAGTGGGGTTTATCCCTGGGATGCAAGGATTCTTCAATATACGCAAATCAATCAACGTGATACATCATATCAACAAATTGAAGGATAAAAACCATATGATCATTTCAATAGATGCAGAAAAAGCTTTTGACAAAGTTCAACATCCATTTATGATCAAAGCTCTCCAGAAAATGGGCATAGAAGGAAATTACCTCAACATCATAAAAGCCATATATGACAAACCAAAAGCCAACATTGTTCTCAATGGAGAAAAACTGGAAGAATTCCCTCTAAGAACAGGAACAAGACAAGGGTGTCCACTCTCACCACTGTTATTCAACATAGTTTTGGAAGTGTTAGCCACAGCAATCAGAGAAGAAAAAGAAATTAAAGGAATCCAAATTGGAAAAGAAGAAGTAAAATTATCACTCTTTGCAGATGACATGATACTATATATAGAAAACCCTAAAGACTCTACCAGAAAACTGCTAGCACTCATTGATGAGTTGAGTAAAGTAGCAGGATACAAAATTAATGCACAGAAATCTCTTGCATTCCTATACACTAACAACGGAAGAGCAGAAAGAGAAATTAAGGAAACTCTCCCATTCACCATTGCAACCAAAAGAATAAAATACCTAGGAATAAACCTGCCTAAGGAGGCAAAAGATCTGTATGCAGAAAACTTTAAGACATTGATGAAAGAAATCAAAGATGACATAAACAGATGGAGGGACATACCATGTTCCTGGATTGGAAGAATCAACATCGTGAAAATGACTGTACTACCCAAAGCAATTTACAGATTTAATGCAATCCTGATCAGATTACCAATGGCATTTTTCACAGAACTAGAGCAAGAAATCTTACGATTTGTATGGAAACGCAAAAGACCCCGAATAGCCAAAGCAATCTTGAGAAGGAAAAATGGAGTTGGTGGAATCAGGCTTCCTGACTTCAAACTATACTACAAGGCCATAGTGATCAAGACAGTATGGTACTGGCACAAAAATAGAAAGGAAGATCAATGGAACAGAATAGAGAACTCAGAAGTAAGCCCAAACACATATGGGGACCTTATCTTTGACAAAGGAGGCACGAGTATACAATGGAAAAAAGACAGCCTCTTCAATAAGTGGTGCTGGGAACATTGGACAGCAACATGTAAAAGAATGAAATTAGAACACTTCCTAACACCATACACAAAAATAAACTCCAAATGGATTAAAGACCTACATGTAAGGCCAGACACTATCAAACTCCTAGAGGAAAACATAGGCAGAACACTCTTTGACATACATCAAAGCAACATCCTTTTTGACCCACCTCCTAGAATCATGGAAATAAAATCAAGAATAAACGAATGGGACCTCATGAAACTTAAAAGCTTTTGCACAGCAAAAGAAACCATAAACAAGACTAAAAGGCAACCCTCAGAATGGGAAAAAATAATTGCCTATGAAACAACGGACAAAGGATTAACCTCCAAAATATACAAGCAGCTCATGCAGCTTCATACCAAAAAAGCAAATAACCCAATCCACAAATGGGCAGAAGACCTAAATAGACATTTCTCCAAAGAAGACATACAGATGGCCAACAAACACATGAAAAGATGCTCAACATCACTCATCATCAGAGAAATGCAAGTCAAAGCCACAATGAGGTACCACCTCACACCGATCAGAATGGCCATCATCACAAAGTCTGGACACCACAAATGTTGGAGAGGGTGTGGAGAAAAGGGAACTCTCCTGCACTGTTGGTGGGACTGTAAGTTGGTACAGCCACTATGGAAAACAATTTGGAGGTTCCTTAAAAAACTACACATAGAACTACCATATGATCCAGTAATCCCACTCCTGGGCATATACCCAAAGAAAACCATAATCCCAAAAGAAACTTGTACCATAATGTTTATTGCAGCACTCTTTACAATAGCCAGGACATGGAAGCAACCTAAATGCCCATCAACAAATGAATGGATACAGAAGATGTGGCATATATATACCATGGAATATTACTCAGCTATAAAAAGGGATGAGATGGAGCTATATGTAATGAGGTGGATAGAACTACAATCTGTCATACAGAGTGAAGTAAGTCAGAAAGAGAAAGACAAATATTGTATGCTAACTCACATATACGGAATCTAAAAATGGTACTGATGAACTCAGTGACAAGAACAGGGAAGCAGATACAGAGAATGGACTGGAGAACTCGAGGTATGGGAGGGGGCGGGGGGTGAAGGGGAAACTGAGAAGAAGCGGGAGAGTAGTACAGACATATATATACTACCAACTGTAAAATAGTCAGTGGGAAGTTGTTGTATAACAAAGGGAGTCCAACTCGAGGATGGAAGATGCCTTAGAGGACTGGGGCAGGGAGGGTTGGGGGGAATCGAGGGGGGGGCGTCAAGGAAGGGAGGGAATACGGGGATATGTGTATAAAAACAGTTGATTGAACCTGGTGTACCCCCCAAAAAAATAAAATAAAATAATAATAAAAAAAAAAAAAAGAGGCTATTAGCAAAATTTTTCAAGTGTTATTAAGGAAGCATCATTTAGTAAGTCAACATTAACACCCTAATGTTTCGTAGCATCGTGTAGCTACTACAATGGATGAGTGAAAGACGGTTGCAAAAACTATACCACGTTTCTTTCCTTAGGACGTGACAAAATTCGTTTCTCTCTAAGACAACGAATAAAGAAAGTATTTTATTGATTATATTACTTAAATATATAATTAAATCATTATTTGCTATAACTGGGTATTAATGATACTTTTAGATTTATGAGTAAAACCTAAAGACTTGTTTAAAATTTACTGTTTTAAAAACTTTTCATCAAAAGACAAAAATCAAATTCAGAAATAATCAGCCTGTGTCCAAGAGGGGGAAAATTATTCTCTGTATGTGTCTTATTTATAAACAACTTTATCATTACCTGGCAATGTATGTTTTTAATATTCCACTCATTTATTTATTTATTAACTTTTGTTTGTTTTTTGGCCGCACCACACAGTTTGTGGGATCTCAGTTCTTCAACCAGGGATCAAACCCACGCCCTCAGCAACGAAAGCTCAGAATCAACCACTGAATTGCCAGGGAATTCTCCCTAGCAATACATTTTTTCACTTTTGTGTTTATGCTGCAGTGAAGTAGAGGGATTGTGAATAGACACCAGCTGTGGAAATGTGGTAATTAAGGCTTGAACAGATATCAGCATGAATAAGGGTCTGAAACAAGTGTACATGATAAACAGTGGCCTTCAGCTGTGTGGCAGGCCTGGTTTCATTGGTAATGATATCTGGGCCTGGCTCAATCCCTAATAATGAACACACAAAAAAGTTTAAATAAACCAACTGAGAAATGTGTAGACTACCAGTATGTTTTGCAAGACAAATCTTCACAGGCATTGAAGCCTCCTAGAGGCCTGACATCATTAAAACAGAAAGGACAAGATTACAAAAGCAAAATGTCCAATTTCAAGAGTACCTTTTTAAAGTTTAAAACAAAAATGGAAAAAAACCCAGAAAATAAAACAGAATGTGCTGATCAATGATTATCAATTCATGATAAGACTCCTAGATTCTCATTTCAGTTCAATAAATGAATTAATATTTGCAAAGCACTTAAAGTAGAACCTGGTACATCATAAGTTCTATATACATGTTTTCTGTAATAATAATAATAATTTATAATGTAATGATATATAATTTATATTGTAAATGATTTTTATTATTTATTGAGGATCTATAGTAACTAATCACAGCAAAAGCACTAGAAAATATTAACACAGTTCCCCCTTAGGTTCTGTTCTGTGTTGAATTGTGTCCCCTCCCTGAATAACATGTTGAAGTTCTAAGCCCAGGTGCCTGTGAATGTGACCTTATTTGGAAACAGGGTCTTTGCAGACAAAATTAGGTTAAGATGAGGTCATTGTGGATTACAGTGGGCCTTCATCCAATATGACTGTTGTCCTTGTAGGAAAAGGAAAATTTGGACACAGACAGACATTAGATGATGGTCGTATAAAGATGGAGCAGAAATTGGAGATTTGCTCCCACACACCAAGGAACCAGAAGGTGGACGTCAAAGGAGGGACCTTCTCCTAGAGGTTTGGCCCTGCCAACATTTTGATTTTAGGCTCCTAGCTTCCAGAACTCTGAGAGAATGAATATCTGATGTTTTAAGCTTTCTGGTTAGTGGTACTTTGTTATGGCAGCCCTAGGAGACGAAGACACATCCTTCACTTTTTTCCTCCAAAGGAAGACATGTCAGGAAATAACTGAGACCTAAGACAAAGCAGTATAAAAAAGCAGTATAAAACTGCAAACTTAGAAACCCTAAATTCTATAGTCCTCCCACATAAAACTTCCTTTCTCCGGCTGAAAATGTCAAGCGGGCTAGCCTCATCTGTGTGTGGAGGTGGGGAGGGGAATAAGAAACTGAATTCAGAATAACATCTGATGAAAACAGAATATTGCTTGATATTTCTATAAATATCCTTATATTTTTGTTAGATTATAGTATTATATTCCATTCATGTATAGCATGTTTCATTATTTTGGTAACATTTTCCTTTAAAGAGGAAGGTTCAATAATGCTATTTTTCTATCGTGTCATTCAGAGAAATTCTAGCCTCCAGAAAGCCTCTGTAGAGCATACTTCACCAAAACAGAGTGGATAATCCTTGTATGAAAAAATGAAGATATAGAATTACATGATTTTGAGTGTTTCTAGGAGAGTTTATAATAATATCCAGCCAAACATTCCTAATTTTATAGATAATAATGTTGCTTTTAGGAGAAGTTAATTGTATGAATTTATACTGAAAGTAAGTTCAAATCCAAGTAGACCCAAATTGAAACCACTAAAATATTTTCCATCTACTGCATTGTTTTTTAAAATTTGGTTTGAAACAATAGCGGGTTTTTTTAAATATAATAAAACCTTATGTTTATATAACTAGGTATAAATTGTAATCATACAATTTCATATACCGTTGATCTTTGAACAACATGGGTTTGAACTGCACAAGTCCACTTATACATGGATTTTTTTTTTTTAATTTACAAAAATATATATGAAGAACATTGTGTGCGAGACTTGTATTGTAGTGGATGACCTATCCTTACATAGGCATAGGTGACTGACATTTAATAAAAAATTAATAACGTGTTAGTTTGCTTACTATTTTATAACTTTGTTTTCAAAGAATTACATGACTGTACAACATGCCTTTCACTTCTTGTAACAGGAGAAACTGCATATCAGCCTATCATCACAGGGAAGTTTTTTGTTGTGCTATTTTTAATGTAGCAATGCTACCAATACCAAATTATGAGCATAACTGTAATACTGTATGCCATAAAAAATGTTTATAGATCATTCATTAGTGTATAGGCTAGGCTACCACGAAGCAATCGTATTGATTACACTAGGTGACCACAAAGCAATCACACTGCTGCCACTTTCTTACCAATGCATAAATCGTTATACCTGTAAATAAATATGAAAATTTCCACATTATTTTTTCATTTTTGATATCTGGTGTTAGTAATACATAAAACATCTACAGTGTTTTGTATCATATAAGACAATATTGATGTAGTTGCTGACAGATGATTCATCTTATAAACAGAGGATGTAAACTTCAAGTATCAATAAATACAGTATAGTACTATAAATGAATTTTCTCTTCCTTATGATTTTTTAAGTAACATTTTCTTTTCTCTAGCTTCCTTTATTCTAAGAATACAGTTATTTATGTAACAAACAAAATATGTGTTAATCGACTGTTTATGTTATCATAAGGCTGCCAGTCAAAAGTAGGCTATTAGTAGTTAAGTTTTGGGGGGAGTCAAAAATTATATGCAGATTTTTGACTGTGCAGGGGGTCAGCCCCCCATAACCCCTGCATTGTTCAAGGGTCCACTGTACATCAAATATGCCTCAGGATCTTTTCCTGGACCAAACAGGCAAACAAGAAATCTAATTGTCTAAAAGGTAACTCGTCACAAAGTAGCAAACATATCCCTTACCTAAAAGGATCCATAGTACTTACAAGTTAAAGGAATGATTTAATAAGATCTAATCATATTGCTACTGTATATTAAATTGTCATATCCTCAGAAGAAAGCAGTGTAAAATATATTAGTAATTTTAAATATTGATTTTATACATGCGTACACCACAAAACCAGCTGTGGTAGATGTGGAATTGATTTCCACTTGGCATGTGACTAGCTTTAGACTACAGGCCAACAAGCCCTCCTGGAACTGGGTTTGGCCATATGAATAGTTTTGCACAATGAGACGTTCACAAAGGTGACACAAGCAGAGGCTTGCAAAGTGCTCACACCACGGATCCTGCGGCTGAGAACCTTCCTACCACCAGGCACACAGCTGGGCCGCCCCTTAAAGAATGCAGGATCATGTGGAGAAAGGCCCAGGTTCTCCAGCTGAGGCCTCAGACATGTGAGTCAGGCCACCCTAGGAATCTAGCTGAACCACCCCAGACCCCCCCCCCCCCCCCCCCCACCCCCCCCCCCCCCCCCCCCAGAACAGCAATAACACCCAAAACAGCCAACCCACATAATTGTGAAACATAATATGGCTGTTGCTTAAGTCAATGAGCTTTTGAAGGCGTTTGTTACCCAAAAGGGCAATTCTTGAAAATATAGTGCTATTTTTATGTAAATAAAATGTTATGTTTCCCCCCACCAAAAAAAAGCACACTAAATCAAGAGTAAAGACACAAAACAAGTATTTCAGTGTAGAATTACTACGGCAACTGCTCTTTGATAATCATGTACAAGTAAATTGTTAAGATGCTTCTCATGCCATTTGTGAAGGACAACCAAAGCTAACTAGCATTAGTTAGTTAATCAACTAATTAGCACAGGGCACGTGTAATGGTCTATGGACACCTGGTGATATAATCCTTGCCGCCAGCCCTGTGGAATCAAACCCAGTTCCTTTGCTGTCACGTCCTGGTGTGTGACATACTGTCCAGCAGTGACAGGCATGGGGCGGGCACCCCAGAAGTGCAATAGGGGGAGAGCTGCTCTAAGTAAGACAGGCTGGGGCCTGGGACCTGGGACCCTTTGCTGCAGTGCTTACACCTGGATAAACCTTGAGCAACAACATACAAAGAAACTTTAAGGGACTAAAAATAACTGTGTGCGTGAAAAGTTGGGGCAAATTCTGGGCAACAAGATACAAGAAGGCCAAAAAAACCCAATTGGCATTTCTGAAGAGCCAAGGGCAAAATCAGGGTGTGGAGAGCAAGAGCAGGGTACTGTGTATGCCCCCTGCACACACCACCACCAAAGGGGTGGGCATACCACCTAAGCCACCACCCCCAGCCGGACCCCTGGACACACTCCTACCCTCACCCCACATAAGGAACTAGCTTGCCCCTCCCAGGGGAGCGAGCAAGGGACCCTGTTACCTGTTCTCACAGCCCTGGAAAAGTCATACAGGTACCACTGCAATATTTTGAGCAGGGATGTTCTGTCATTAAAAGTATTCATCTGGTTACAAAGGTGAGAGTGGGAAGTTGAAAGCACAATAAATAGAAGAAATCACTATACTATAACCAGTAATAAAGATTTGAGTGGGAAGCAGAGTAAGAAAATGGGGCAGTGCAATTCCCCCCGGAGGAAACTGCAAATGTGTGGAGACACTTCTGGTTGTCATAACGATTAGGGGATGTGCTCGACATTTACTGCCTAGGGCTCTGGATGCTAACGGCCTCCAATGTGTTGAGAGATTCTGTACAACTAATAATCCCACCTATAATCCCACAGCACCTGCAATGAGAAACAGTGAAAAAAAAAAAAAAGGAAAGAGATGACTATTGTATATTTGTTTAGAATACTTAAGGGTCCCATTTAGCACTTGGCATTATGCTTTTAGGCTATGCTTTTGCTACCTTTAATTAGATTAAAAAAATCCAAATTTTAGACACCACAAGAAAGAATTATCACATACGAAGAAAAATTATTCACATTTAAATACTATTTTTAATATTTAAATATTATGAAAGGAATACAATGAAAATGTGAACAGTCATACAAGTATTGCCAAACAGTAATAAATTAGTGTCTAACAAACAATAAATTAGACATGAAGGGAACAGAATAATAATTAGACAATAACCATTTCAAATAACTGTGACTTTTTTTCAACACATTTTCTCTAGGGCTGACATTTCAAATAGGAGAAATATAAATGGGGGAGAAAACACTAAGGGGAAAAAAAAACTGCAAGCAGACTCACAAAGCTGTTATTCTGGATGTTACGGGCCAATGACTTAAAGACTCAGCTGGGAAAATAGACGATATATAAGCTGAAAGATTAAAGACTCCTTTTAATGGAAGGCCATGATCCATCATTTACTGCAAAGCCCAAAACAAGGAACAAGAATATCTGTTGACACTGAACAAACATTCAATGTGCCTGAGAGCACACACTTGTTTATAATCTAGTAGCTTTTTATCAAACTGAAAACACATTTTATAATATGCAATCAGTCTCTAATGCTTTCTAGTGCTTGAAAGAGTAATGAGAAAATATAAGTGAGTAGGTGGTGGTTACTTTTGAAATATACTTAGTTTTTGGTATGATTGGTTGTTTCTCATATTTTTAGCTTTTGTTTCTTCAGCTTCTATTAGCAAGTTATTGCTATAACATCTATTTTCTTGGAGCTATTTAGAACATTTTAGGCTAGGATATTGTTTGAAAAGTTCTCAAAATTTTCAAGAGTAATTTTTCAAGATTGCTTTTTGAGAGAAAGCTTATAGCAGTCCTGACCAATAAGAAACATGAGAACCATTTGTATTTGGTTTTATTCATGTAAATTCTACTACTCAGTGTTGTTGTTTAAACCATTAGACTCATTCATTAAAGTAATGGTGAATGAATATTTTCCCTTCCTTTCTCTGAATTTATTTCTGCAATATCTTCCTCTTAATTTATTTCAGACAAAAACAATCATATTTACTTTTAGATAGCAAACACTAGATACAATTCAAAGTATACTGTCTCTTTGACCCTTCTTTTGAATAGCAGGGTCTTTTTTAACTGATTCTGTATTCTAAACTCTATTTCTAAACTCTATGTCTCACTTTATAGCCACTACTAGGTTAGGAAGATGTTGTCTCCTACCATGTTCTATATTTATTTTGGATACTAATGAAAAAATGCAGGTTAGCTTCTCCACTTCATTCAGTTCAATTTCATTCAACAAATACTTACTGAAGTGATATTATTAGAGGTGCCTGTACAGATACAAGAAAACAAGGGAGAGGCAGGCCTCTTCTCAAGATTACATTCTATGAGGATGGATGGTAACTGTAGCCGGTGGGGCTCCCTGGGAAGCCCACCCTTGACACAGAGATGTGCGTGCAGGAAGCTTATCAATGAGAAAGAGAAAAAAATAGCAGAATTGTGAGGCAGTCACCACAAAACATCACCCAAACCAACGGGGAAGTGCACAGATGGAATGGCCTTCAAGTTGTTCTGATTTTGACCTGAGATTTAGTCCCTTTTCATTGGTCAGTCATTTGACATGGGCTGCCTCTGGGAAGGAGGCATGGTCTTGATCAAGGAAGCTTCAAGAGCCCCAGGGCAACTGCCAGAGAGAAACACGCTGAGGATGCCCGCTGACACCACTTCCAGCGCCTGTGAGGGTTTACGTCTCTCCTTCCTGAAGGGGTGTCCGGGTGGTGCCACATGGCTATCGCTAAAGTAACTGCTCACCTTCCTATAAGTTAGAGTGTTCTTGAAAAATAACAGAAATGAGAGGAAGGACAATATAGTTAGATGATAGAAAGTAACAGATGAAGGCCATGGGGGTGGGAAAATGGGATTTGTTCAGGGGACAAGAATCGAAATTTAAAAGGACGGTGGGAGCCACGTAATGAAAAGCTTTTCACTTCCTCGTGAGAATCTATACTGAATCAGACACAAAGGAATGTTTGAACCATATGACCACAGGCTTTACATTCCTTGGAGGGAATCTTAAGAATTGCAAAACACTGGAGATTTTTGATCAAAATATCATAAAATAGGAGATGTGCCTTATAAATGTGAGTCTGATAGAAATACACAGAATGAACTGCAGGAATGGAAAGGTGATAATGTCAACAACTGATAAGCATCTGAGATTTTCCTCCACTTAGATTTTACTCTGCTTGCAAACTGACTTGCAGTTTGTCTGCCACAGTTTCTCAGACACGAGCAGAAGATATGAGACTCCCGGGTCAAAGAAAAAAAAATAACTTTCTTGTTCACAGAAACTGCAATAGCCAGTATTATTAATGCCTGTTCCCTCAGCCCCCATTCCCAAAGGGCGCTGAGGAAAGGGCCGGGTCATGCCATAACATGCAGTGACTTACAGCACAAGAGAGGACACCTAAGCCTAGGAAACCTGACCTTTCTATGATGGGCAGAAGCCTCCCTGCTTTGCCGTGGAGGGAGACAATATCTTTATTATACGGGAACAAGGCATCCACAATATCTCTATCTTCTTAGGTCATTTACTATAAAACATCTTTGCAAAGATGTCCGGAATAAGGGCATGTGATTCTTCTGCTCTTAAGATGTGCAGAAGTACAAGAAATCCATGAAGAATTTCCTCCCAACAGAGAAGTATTGTTGGATGTAGGATTTTATGTCCTCCTGTCAATATGGATTATTAAGTGTCATTGGTGCTGAAGTTGGCTCATTGAGATGGAAATAGATTCTGTTCCAGTAAGAGATGAGTTACAGTTATATACAGTTAGGCTGGCACTACTCCTGAGGATTAACTGAAGTGGTATCTTTATACTTTATATAGACAAGCAAATAACTCATTTAAAAATGTCTACACTATAATGTTAACTGTGGGTATACATAAACAACTTCCCCCACTCACACCTTTTTTTTTCTTTTCCTTCAGCTTACTTTCCTTTGGGGTTAAACAAACTATCACTATTTAAATCACTATGTAAGTTTTTCTTTAAGCTCTGGAAGTGGAAATGAGAAAGGTTCAGACCTTTTCCATAATCTCAGGATAATCATAGAGATGATGTAAATTGCCAGTGTATTGAAAAAATACAGAACAGAAAGCCCTATGACCAGGATCTATTCCCAGCTATATCACTTACTACGGTTTTAGACACTCACATCATGATACAATGAGAATTCTAGTCTCTTTCACATCTATTATCTTTCCCAAATTTAATACACTATGCTCCTATGAATTAAAAGGGATACACACCCTTGATTGTATTTCCTGACTTTTTCCCCTCCTGATAATTTCTCTATCCAAAACAGAAGAGAAGAAAGTCACTAGAGTGACACTGCTAGTTTTAATGTCTCTATACTCTGGGTATGCCCATCGCTGGAAATACTCCAACTCCATGGGGCCCATTTTTCTGAAATGGTCTGTTATTTTACCTTCTGACTGAGGTTCTAAAAACCCTGCTGTTATGCAACATTGCCTTTTTCCATTTTAGAATATGAAAAAGCAGTCATTTCTCTGAGTTTTCAATTTCTAGTGTATGTATTGTTTTTAAACTGAAGCTGGTCCCTAAAATTTGCTCGTGGAAAAGCTATTTATTTCTCCCCATGTCTCACCATTTTTAAAAAATTGCAAAACTTCATTCTAATTTGATTTCCTTGCTGTTATAGGCACTGTTGTAATGAGTTACCAAATTCAAAAATAGAGGGTGCAGATCAGAAGGCCATGACAACTGAAGAAAGACACCTACAGAAAATCTGGTGCTACAGGTCTCCTCTACATATGAAGTAATAAACTCCCCCATTTTTACTTGAAAGTAAGGAGGGTAAGAAGAAGTAGAGGAGAAGGAAAAAGATAAGCACATTGCTTGATTTGCTTTCTCTTTTTTTAAACTCCAGCTAAGGAAAAGATGAACTAGGAATGTCTTCAAAAGTGACCTTTGTTTTTCCTTTTACTTTGATGGCTTATTTTTTTAAAGGTTTTTTTTTTTTCTTTTTTTAATTTTACTTCAGGACAACAGGTGGCCCACTGCCACTTAAATGCTGGCATCACTGCACGGAGAATCTGTTTTTTTGTTTTTTTTGTTTTTTTTTCAGGACAATATTTTGACCTCACATTGTCTACTGCTCTGTGAGATTCATTCATTATTATAAATAGAAATTTAAAGAAAAAGTTATAAAAAAAAGACACCACCAGTTCACAGAAAAATATTAATTCTGAGAAGTTATATCCATTAAAGTGGTATGACTCTAAGAAAAAGCTAAATAACACACAATAAACATAGAATTATCTTAAAGAACTCTAAACTAGCTACAGAACTACCTTAAATGGCTCTAATTGCCGATCAATCTCGAAGACGATGAAATCTTTTAAATTCCATGGTCCAGGCTTAGTATCTTACCTACGAGAACACTGACCAATGATGGATTCACTCGAATGTTTGTAACACAAAAGGCAACAATTTCCCAACAGCATTATAATTTTGTCAAAAAAGTTCTTGCATACCATACTTTAATTTCCTTAGAATTGCACAGTTAGTGAAAGATGGTAAAATGTGAGACCCTGTCCAAATGTTTGTACTTAATATGCCATTAATTATCAAATTTGATCCTAAAATTCTTCTTTACTCCACATTCAATATTTTCTTTTTTTTTCCACATACAATATTTTCTATTCACCAATTTGGAAAAAAATCTCATATACATTCTAAATTTTGTTTATTTCCTAGGCTAAGGAATATTTTACAATATTCATTCTTCCAAATTCATTTTGGAAGCAATGGATGAAATAACAGGTTGCAGGTTTTTCTAATGAAAAAACAAACAAGCAAAAAAACCCTTTATATAAAATGTTTGTTAGTATTTCATGAAGTTAGCATATTGTCTAGTTATTAAAATGTTCAAGATAATGAATTTTCTTTCACAAACTGAATAGAATATAAAACCATAACATATCCTTGAAATAAAGAAAGCAAAGTGAGTGCTGATGAGAGAGGTAAGAGGTGAAGCCTGAGAATCAGTAAGTTCTACATCCTAGAAGTTCTTAAAGCTGTGACGATGGTTGGGGATTTTATCCCAATGTCTATGTAAAAGTATTAGATGGTTTTAAGCATGAGATCTAAACAGAAATAATTGACAGTGCTGCATGTAAATGGATTGCAGGCTACCAAGAAGGGTTGCTGCAACAGTCCATGAAAAAGATTAGAACTGATTTACAAGGAGACATGGGAAATGATTCAAGATTTATTTGAAAGGTGTACCTGAGACAGGCTTTGATGACTGACTGGTTGTGAAGGATGTGAGAGAAGATGCCAGAGATGATGACAGTTTTTAGTTGCAACAGAAACCTAATCCAGCTGATTTAAGCAGAAAATGTAATATAAATGATATGGGAAGCTAACAGGATCAGTGAGAGATCTGAGGAACACAGCTCAGGCATTACCCTGCTAAAAATAGCATCCCAAACCAGCACTGTTTTCCTGAAGAATGATCAGTAGTGGGCTTGGGATGTGGTCCCAGGAACACAACCCCAGCCGCTTGTGGACACGTGTGCTGCTCCAACAGCCATCAATTCCAAGGCCTCTTTGTCCAGCTCCTTACTGAAAACTCACTGTGGGTCCAAGACTGAATTATGTGCCCACAATTTAGCTGCAAGGGAGGCTACAGAAGTGAGTATCTGCTTCTGTTAAATTCAGAGAAAGATGGAACTTACTTCCCACCAAAGAGGAACACTTCTCAAACATTGAAAGTTGTAAAAATGCAGAATGGCACCCACTGCTACCAAAAAACCCTGCCACTGACAATATATGCAGAGATGGTCTATGTGGATTAAGCAATGACATCATCAACTATGATGGTAACATTTCCGCAAATTGGAGACAAAGGGAAAATCTTTATGCAAGAAGATAAAAAAGGAAATATTGCCTTCATTGGTGCAGCAATACAACTAAAAGTTGATGTCTCATAAAAGTGATGGACATCAGAAGGCAATGGAATAGCATTTAATGTTGAGAGAAAACAACTGCCAACTAAGCTTCTATATCCACATAAAGAACGTTCAAACTTTGAAAGATACCAAAAGGATGCTATACATGCCAATAAATTTGACAAGCACAGGGATTAAGTTGAAAAATCAGTTAAAAAAAAAAGTCACTTAACCAAACTGAAAGCAGAAGTGTTAGAAACCTGAATAATTTTATACCTGTTAAAATATTTAATCTATTATTTCATGCATTTATAAAGACACACACACACACACACACACACACACACACACACACGTCCTTCAAGCCCAAATATCTTTGTGGTTAATTCCTCCAAATATTTAAGGAAAAACTATCTTAGTCTTTCAGAGAATAGGATAAAGGGGAACGTGTTACAGCATTTTAGGAGGCCATGATAACTTCAATACTAAACCTGACAAACACATTAAAAGAGAAAGTACACATCAATCGCTATCATGAACATAAATGCATGAATCTGACCAAAATAATACCAAATCAAATCTATGGATGTAAAAATCAAGGAATACTTAATGACTAATAGAATTTATCACAGAAAGGCAAAGTAGATTTATCATTCAAAAATTAAGCAATGTATTAACCACCTTATCATAAAAAAGGAGAAAAACATATGATCATATTGTTGGATGCCAAAAAGTTATTTGACAAAATAGAACTTGCATTAATGATGAAAAAACTACTAATATAATAAAATTAGGAAAGGAATTATGAATAGGATTTTTTCTCAATGTACTAAAGACTGTTTACGAAAAACTAAAGACAAAAACAATTAAAAACTTTTTAAATTCTTCTGAGATCACTAATGAGATTAGCATACCTACTATTACCACTTCTACTCAACTTTGTGCCAGAGTCACACCAATGCAACAAGGAAAGGAAACAAAAGACCAAAGAATTGAAAAGCAAGAAATGAAACTAACAAAACTGTAGACAATGTAACTGCTTATGAAATACAACAATAAAAAAGATATATAATATTAGAATTAGTGAGTGAATTTACTGAGTCAAAGAATATAAGGTCAATGTACAAAAATTATTTAAAATAGTAAAATTAAATTTGAAATATGTATGTGTACATATACGTGTGTGTGTGTGTATATACACACACCACTTTCAATAATATATATCAGTACATGTAATACTGTGAAATCTGTCAACTTTAAAATCATATACATAATCTCACTGTAAAAAGAGAGTGGTTTCCCTTCGAAGGGGAGATGTTGCCAGGAAAAACTGGTCAGTCAAGGCTGTTGGGTATTGAGGATGGTGCCTTTCCTCAGGTGGACATCCTTTAGACTGTGAAAATTCAGTATCTGTACAGTTAAAATGTGGACACTTTTCTATATGCTCTGTATATTTCATTAGAAACTGAAAAATGATGAAAATTGTTTCCAGCCCATTTTTAAACTCTTAAATAATCATTTATACTCAAAAGACTGCCTATAGAACATAGGATAAATAGAAATAAAACAAAACAAATCCATACCAAGCCTCAATTTAGGGATTAAACATTGTGGACAGATAATTATGAAGACCCTGTTTGTCCCTCTGCCATCCCAGCCCCGTTCCTTCGATCTCCCTGAGGACACAATTACTTTGACTTCTGTGTTACCCATTCAGTTGCTTTTAAACTTTCTTTCACATACACATCAGTATTTATCCATCTCTCTCTCCCTCTGCCTCTGTTATTGCTTAATTTAGCATATTTTAAGACTTTGTATAAATGGAAACCTCTTTTTTTATTCTTATGTAGTTTGTAGTATTTGCTCCATCTGACTTTAAGTGAACTAAAGTTCATTTATTTTTATTGTTACATAACAGTCCTTTGTAAGACTATATACCACAATTCGTGACCTATTTTCTTGTAAGTAGGCACCAGGACCATTCCTTCTTATATATTGTAAAAAGTGCTTCTATTAATTTTTTTGTACATTTTCCTATCCTATTGTGCAAGAATTGTTTTAGGGACATGCAACCTGAAGATTGTAATGCTTTACTGGCACCAAATTAATTCAGTGAGTCATGAACAGAATTTTTTAAATATAATTGAGTAGAATAGAAAATGACAGAGTGCCATTTATGAAGGAAGGGTACATAGTTTTTCATTAACTTTTCATTTCTTTAAGTGTATGTATCTCAGTCCAATAAAGTTTGAAAACTACTGCTCACATTATATTTATGAGCAGATTTCCTAGTTCATAAGTTTTTGCATAACATCTACCAGACAGTGGCCGTTTTCTTGGATATTGTTATGCCAATTTACGTAGACACCGGCAACCCCTGATATTTTAAGACAATTTTTTTCAGCTTAGTGTTTGTTAAATGTATTTATGCTTTTCCTCACAATTTGTCACGAGGTTGAGTATCTTCTCAAATTTATTTTCCATTTGTTTCTTTTTCTCAGAAATAACTCCTCCTGCTTTTCATTCTATTATCTTTTGTGTTGTCTATTTCTCAACGATCCAAAGAATTTTTTAAATAGTACACTCTTGATATGAATTCTTTATTACTTCGGTGTGTGTTGCAAATACATTCTCAGAGTTGTTGGCCTGTGTTTTTCCTTCACATGTGGAACTTTTTGATGTGATACTTAATTTTAATACATAACTGCACATTTCATAGCTAATAAATTCTTTCCAAAACCAAGGTAAATTTCTTCCAGAGACTGAACATTTCATCTTTAGGCCTGTAATTTGCTTGAAAGCATTTTAATATATGCTGTGAGGAGAAGATAAATTTCCATATGAGTAACCAAAAACCCAGGATGGTTTATTTAGCGGTTCATCCTTTTTCTCATCTATTTGCAACGCCAACTCTGGCAAATGAATTTTCAACACATAAGAGAGTATGTTTCTTAGCTGATTATTTTGTTCTTTTGATCTGTTTTTCTATTCCTAAGCCAATAGCATGTGGTCAGAAAGATTATATGTTCATAATAAGTCAATATGTGTCAGTCAAGACATTCCACTCCTACTAGGTTTCCTTTAACTGTGTTTTGGTTCTTGGCCCTTCATTCTTATGTATACACACACACACACACACACACACGGAGTTGGGATTTTGATTAGAATTATATTAAGTTTATAGATCAATAATCAATGATTTGAGGGAACTGACCATTCTGTCTTCCTATCAATGAACTTACTTTAGCTCTTTCATTATAATTTTCTCATTATCCTTCATTAAAGTATTATAATTTTCAACATAATGGCCTTGTACATCTTTGAACAATTTGGTTCCTAGTTATCTTATGTTTTATTTTCATTGTAAATGGTAAATTTCAAAAAAAAAAAAAAATTCGGTACAGTGCTGTGATTTAAATACAGCTATAGATTTTGTCTTCTTTTATACTATTATATCATCAATGAATAATGACAGTAGGTTTCCTTTCTCTTTCCAAGACATATATTCATTCATTGATAAAGTTAATTATACAGCTATAATGTAAAAGTAGAGAATTTTGAAAAACAGTGGCTATATCATACTTCATGATTATAAAATGGATGGTTTTTATATTTAAGATTTTGAATGAGATATTCACTGCAGATTTAGTTTAGCTATCCTCTATCAGATTAAGAAAGTTGTCTTATATATTTAGTTTGCTAAAATGCAGTTATCACAATGGGCTTTGGAATTTATTAAGTGATTTCTTTTTTGGTTGTTGCTCATTATGTGGTTTCACTGTCTCAATCTGAATTTATTAATTAAATTTCAAATGTTAAACAAATTTAGCATCTCTGGATACACTCACTTTGGTTGTTAGGTACTACATTTTTTACACAATGCTGGAGCCAGAAATGTCAACAAATATGGTTTTATTTTTGCATTTACTTTTGTGACCAAGACTGGCTTATAATTATCTTTTTGTATATTTCACCTATCTCATATTAGTATAAGGCTATATGTACTGGTAAAATTCTTAAATAAATTGGAGAATGTTAACTAAGAAAATTTGGAGACTGTTTCTTTTTTCTTCTATTATTTTGAAAAATTTGAATAAGAAGGGAAACATGTTGCTTGAATAGTGGAATTTGTAAAACAGTATTTGCAGAAAATATTGGACTTACAGTTCCATTTATTTTATCGCTCTGGGACAATTCCTATTTTCAACCTCTATCTAGTCTATTTTAGGGAGTGATACATTTACACAGATCTGCCCTAGTTCATTGTGTTTAAATTTATCAGCATTCATGTGTTCAAATATTATTTTACCTGCATTAATATTTCTGTACCATCTATACCAGCCCGTCTTGTCCCCATTGCAACACTTTTACTTGATCAATTTCACCAAGCTTTTAAAAATATTTGTTTTAGTTCAAAGAGCTGGTTATTTTGCTGTTGTCCATTATTGCTTTTTAAGATTTATTTTATTATTTATTTACTTATTTATTTATTTTACTTTTGGCTTCATTAGGTCTTTGTTGCTGCGAGTGGGCTTTCTCTAGTTGTGGCTAGCAGGGGCTATGCTTCGATTTGGTGTGCGGGTTTCTCATTGTGGTAGCTTCTCTTGTTGCAGAGCACCAGCTCTAGGAGCACAGGCTTCGGTAGTTGTGGCCTATGGGCTTCAGTAGTTGCAGTGCATGGGCTCAGTAGTTGTGGCTTGTGGGCTCTAGAGCACAGGCTCAGTAGTTGAGGCACATGGGCTCAGTTGCTCTGCAGCATGTGGGATCTTCCCGGCACAGGGATGGAACCCATGTCCTCTGCATTGCCAGGCGGATTCTTAACCACTGCGCCACAGGGAAGCCCTGCTGTTGTCCATTATGATTTTCTATTTCACGAACTGCCAATCTTATACGTATTATGCGTACTTTCAACCAAATTGTTTCATTTTACTCTTTAAATTTCAGGTTTTTTCCTAATTTCTTGGGTAGATAGCTCTGGAGCACATTTGTCATTAATGTCCTAATTCTATAAGCATTTATGGTTACAGACTGTTTGGATGTTTTTCAAATTTCTTATTATTATCATAAGTTTAATGGTTGGCAGAATTCCTTCTTCGACCCTGTGATAATTCAAAAGTGTCTTAAAATTTTTCAAAATATTTTTTCAACAATTTTCCCACAGATTTCCAGTGTCACTATTGGAATTACTGGCATTATTTCCAATTTAATTATTCCAGTTTCGTTACTGAATATGTTAGGAAAGGGATCATTCTCTTGAAAATGTGAATTTAGTGTTCAGAGCCTAGGATGAGACCAATTTTTTAAAATGTTCGTGTGTGCTTGAATATGTTGCACACTTTCTGGTTTTGTAGTGTATGTCTATACTTATGTCTACTATATGAAAGTGTTGAATTTTTGTGTTTCTTATATTTATTAGTGCTTACTTTTTTGGTCTTTCAGTTGGAGACTTATTTGTTAAAATATCCCGTTTCATTGTTATATGCATCAGTTTCTCCTCACAGTTGGGTCCATGTTGATTTAACATAACTGGAAGCATCTTACTATATTGTATGTTGCACAGCATATAACATTAGAATACATATATAGTCCTAGCTAAAGATACATTCTTAGGGCATAGACTTCATTATTTATAGTAATGCTTTTTGTTCTAAGGTCTATTCGTCAAATATTAATATTCACAGCAACAATCTTTCTGTTGTTGTTTAATACCTCTTTTTCTTCCCTCTTCTTTCAAGCTTTTATTTCCTATGTTGTAGGGCATCCCGCATAAACAGCATCTATTGTTATGTTCTTAAATCTAAGATGACAATCTGTCTCTAAAAATAGTGTTTATTCCTACTACACTTAAGAGGTAGCCTGATACTTTTGGATATATTGCTATCACTTTATTTTATGCTTTCCATTTATCCTGCTTTTTCTAGGTTTCCTCTCTTTTTCTTCTTTCAGGATGTCTTTCGGATTTTTTCTTCATGAGTTGGAAAATCTCATTCACTCCTTCCATAGGTTTGGAGTCATGTATGCTCTTTCCATCATTTCATGTATGGCTCAGAAATATTAACACAGACAATCATCACAGCAAGTCAAAAATAATGAATGTATTATCTTCTCCTTAGGATGATTTAACTTTGATCATCCACCCCTTTGCGTTCTGTATTTCAGTTTTATTAATCCCACCAAGTACATACTATTGTTGATTTCTACAGTCAATATTTTTTTTTACCAATTTCTTTTCTCATTAATTCTCCTTATGATTCAGACCTTCCTTTTCTGATTTCCATAAGTTCAGTCTTCATAAATTTTAACAGTGAAGTTTTTTTGTTCTCTGAAATTTTGTTTTATGTTTGTTTGTTCATTTGTTTTGAAAATGACTCTCATTTCCAAATCTTGATTTGAAGTACAAAAATTGAATTTTCACTTCAGATATTTTGATAAGGACACAGTTCTAAATTAATGGCTTTTTATAAAGTTATGATGAAGATAGTATTCCAAAAGATCCCAGCTTACCACTTTTTAAAATGTGAAACCAGCTCTCAGTGTACTTGATTTTTTTGAAAATAAAAAGTATTTTCTCTCCAGCTGTTCTTCAGATCTTTGCTATTCTGCTGTCACTTTGATGGTTCCAATGGATTTCATTTTATTTTCCCAACTCACAATTTATTCTGAAACTGTGGACTTCTGTCTTTCATCACTTATCCCTTTAATATTGTCTCTCCCTGAACCTCTTTTACTTTCCTTCTTACACCTTGATTTTCTTTCTTACCTCTTAGCCTCTCTTTTGTATCTTTGTCTTTATTTTTCCACACTTCTTCATGTAATTTCTTTAGATTTCTGTTTCATTTTATTCATCTCTCTTTGTTTTGTATCAGCTATTTAACCCATTCATTGCTATTCATTTATTAGTTGACTTTTTTTGCTGTCCTTTTTCATAAAATTTTTTCTCCTCTTGCTTTTGACACCTTCTTTTATTCCATCAGTGTATTAAACTACTTGTTTTATAATATGTGTCTGACCATTCCAGTATCTGGGATTTTTTTCCAGTCTAACTCTAACTTCTGTTTTTCATGCCCTTCTCCTGCACTGTGCTTTTCATTCTCAGGTATTTTAGGATTTTTTTCATTGTCAATCATTTTCAAAGAAGTTTACCTGCTGGAAAACTTTGAGGCCTGAATTGAAGTTGCTTTGCTTCAGAGAGAATTTGTTTTTATTTCTTCCCCTGCCCTGGAAACCAAGAACAGTAAAATACAAATTTCTAAATGGAGTGTTTTTGAACCAAGAGCCAAGGAAAGGACAGGCACAATTCCTCTCATCTCTGTGTAAGATTTGCTATTCCTTAATTTATCTCAAAGGTGAACTGGGGATGGAGCCCTTGGGGGGTAGGGCCCCCCAACCATGCTGGGCAGAGTCTGGCCTCTGTGCACCACTGTCTCCTGCTTTCCCCCAGTTCACTGGTGTCAGCAGATGACTCCACGTTTGTCCGTGTTCACTGGGTCGCTTTTTTGGACACTTGCTCTCACTTTCTTTTTCCAACTCTGAAGAAAACTTTTTAAATACTGTCTTGCCATCTAATACATATACTACCAACACATACTTTAGTATTTGTATTTATTTTAAAATAAATGGTTTTCTAGTTTGCCATCCTCTTGGAAAAACTACTTCCCATATTGTTCTGAAATTGAATTTCTTTTCAAACACAGCATATACCAAATGCAAAGAAAGCATTTGTTGGAGACAATTTGTTAAAGTAAATTGTACTGAGATACTGCATATTTTCCAGAAAGTGTGTTGACATGTTATACCACTAGTTCAAAAATAACCAAGGGAAACAACTGCTCATGGAAGACAAAATACTTACAATTTTGAAGGTGAGAGAGGAAAGTTTAATATCATTAGCTTAGTATCATATTAGCTTAAATAGCATAAATTGATAAGCAAATTATCATTTAATGTATTTTATATTCTATAGGTATGTGTATTTATATATATTATATATAAAATATTTTATTATATACAAAATGTTACTAACTAAAGGGGAAAGAGTATATTTACAGAGAGTTAAAACACACACAGGAGGTAAAGGAACCCTCCTACACTGTTGATGGGAATGTAAATGGGTGTAGTCACTGTCGAGAACAGTATGGAGGTTCCTCAGAAAAACTAAAAATAGAGTTACCATATAATCTCACTCCTGGGTATATATCTGGAGGAAAACATAATTTGAAAAGATACATGCACCCCAATATTCATAGCAGCATTATTTACAATCACTAAGACATGGAAGCAACCTAAATGTCCATCAACTGATGAATGGATAAAGAAGATGCAGTACATATATACAATGGAATATTACTCAGCCATAAAAAAGGATGAAATAATGCCATTTGCAGCACCATGTATGGAACTAGAGATTATCATGTAAATGAAGTCAGCCAGACAGAGAAAGACAAATATCATATGATATTGCTTATATGTGGAATCTAAAAAAAAATGATACAAATGAACTTTACAAAATAGAAATAGACTCAAAGATATAGAAAACAAACTTATGGTTACAAAAGGTGAGGGAGGAGAGGGATGAATTAGGAGGTTGAGATTAACATATACACACTACTGTATATAAAAAGGATAACCAACAAGGACCTACTGTATAGTGCAGGGAATTCTACTCAATATTCTGTAATAACCTATAATGGAAAAGAATCTGAAAAAGAATATATATATATATATATATATATATGTATAACTGAATAATTTTACTGTACACCTAAAACTAACATAACATTGTAAATCAAATATATTTCTATAACAATTATAAAAATTAAAATAAAACCACACACACAACTCACATTCCAAAACCTCAAATAATTTAACAAAAGCCCAAGATTGTCTAAAAGTGGCACCACTGGCAAATTTACTCCAGCTCTATCCATTCATGCAGTAGGACTGTCTACCCAGGGCCACAGCCACTGGCATATCTAAATTACTTTATATGTTACTTATTACAGTTCAGAGCTGAAGTTTCTCATCTTGTCAGAACTAACGAAACCTCAGCATCATGCCTTTGCTCCTGTAGGACAAGGACCACGGGCTCATAGCCCAGAGTGGTTTTCTTTCCTGACTCAACAGCTTCAAGAGAAATGAACAGACTGTGCCACTCACTGTCATCTTTTTTTTCCTGAAATTGCATTTTCTCTTTAAGATTCTCTTTCCAAATCCTTCACAAATGAAACCAGGAACTAAAACGTTATGCCTTTGTTGCTGGTGTGTTTATATCACATGATATTACCTTATCCCCGCTGTGTCTCGTTAGCATACAAATCAAGCCTAGAGCTTCAGTGAAATGGGCAGAAAAGGGTTCCCTGTAAAAATAAATAACATGAAATGAAACTTCCCAAAAGGCAGTTACTAGAACCCTCCAATGTGATAAGAAGGTTATAGAGTTGAATGTAGACAATCAGAATCAGTTTAACTGAACCTCATAACCAGGGACACTTGTGGGACTGTCTCTGGTCGCCTGCTCCTCAGTTGTCCGGGGTGTCTGATTTCTGCAAGGACTCCTATGTGACAAGGCTGCTGGTAAAGGTGAGTGACTGCAGTAATGCAGGGTCTGTTAGCTCCATCTCTGCTCCCCAGACTATGCCAGCTCCCAGGTCTCTGTCTCTAGGACTGACAAACTAGGTAGTGAATTAAGCATCTGTGTATCTCCCTACATTCAGTTCATTGTGTGTTGTTGTGTGGATAATCTACACCTCTCAGCCCTCTGATGTGAACACACCCAAGTCGTCCACCCCGTGTATCTGAAAGAGAAGGACGTGAGGTGTCTGTGAGAAGCAGTAGCTGCCCCTGCTCTGCCTGACATGTGGTCCTGAGCCGGTTAACTAACTAGCCATGCTCAGTGCAACCTACAACTTACAGGTTCTGCTCCAGAGCAAGTGTCTCAAACTGCAGGTGCAAGCAGATGGTATTTGAGATCAAGATGAGTTTTGTTTTCTTTTGTTTTCAAAATGATTATTATCACCATCGAGTTAAAAAAAAGAGGGAGGGGCAAGGCAGTGAATGACACAGGTGGTAACAGAGAAAGAAGCACAATTTTGATGCTCATGGAAACAGAGATAATGCATAGAGTTTAAAGGGAAAGAAGGCGGTGGGTTGCACGTGTATTATAATAAAATATTCAGCAATGAGAACAATTTTGAGGAATAGAGGATGGGGCGGTGGCCAGTTATCCTCCCTGTTTCCACCTTTCCCATCTCCCAACATCTAGCCCATTATCCAGAGTAGCCAGGATCGTTTTTAAATAGAAACAAGACCTTGTCTTCCCCTTGCTTGGGAGCTTCCATTTGTTCCCCTGTACTTAGTAGAACATCCTGACTCCTCACCAGCCTCCCTGTCCTGCCTGAGACTTAGGGTCGCCCTAGATCATCAGCCCTGGCCCCTCCTGTGTCCCTCAGACGTGCCCAAGCCCTCTTCCTCCAGCACCTCGTACACAGTTCCCCCACTGTCTTCAGAGTCCTTCTCCTGACTCTGCACAGTGCCCCCTCCCACTCTTCATACTGAAGCTGTCTTCCGAACATCCTATCCGAGGAGGTCATCTTCTCTCCCAGTTTATTCCCGTCACAACAGGTACCACGATCTGCAAAGTTACCCTCCTTTCATTTGTCCACCAGATTTCTGTCTGTTCCATGAGAATATGAGCTCTCTGAGATTTACTGAATGCCTACCATACAACACATTATTCTCAGTGTTAGGGATAGAAAGATGAATAAGATACACCAACATATTTGTATGTCATTATGTGCACCTGCTGGGTTAGGAGGGTTAGAAAACTCCACCCATAAAGTGCTTAAGCGTAAAAAGATGCTGAGGTTATAAAAGTGGCAGCTAGACAGTGCTACCAAGGGCACCTGACCATTTTTTGTCTCTGGGCATTTCCTGTTTTTGTTATTGTTCTAGTTATTTAATTTTGTTTTATTTCTTAAATCTTTCTTAATAAGAAAACAACCTATATCTATTTGCAACCCTCAACGACATTTTGATTTTATAAAAAAACACTTTGGGTATAGTGGAGAATTCTGATTTCTAATAATTGAAGCAAATAGTAGATATTGGGTCAGCTATGAAATATTCTGAAATTCTATTTGAACACTATTTTGCAGTGACATTTCCCAACTTGCTAATTTTATGCTTTAAACTACCTAGATATAACATAACTTATTTCTATTATTAGGTTAGTGCAACAAAGAAATTTGCACATTTTTTCTCAGTAACTCGTTATAAGCATAATGCAACATTTATTAATATGCCTTTATTTTCAGCACAATGTTCAATCACCTGTTATTGGCTCAAGATTTATCCCAAGTACTTTAGATTTTTGACTATAATAAAAAGCAAAAATTTTATAAATATATGCACCACAAAAAATAAGTAATGTCTTTAAATCCGGAAGTAAACTGATCCAGAAACAAGTCAGACTCAAAAACAGTTAAATGTGGATTACTCTTTGTTTCCAGTTTGCCTTTCATTCTGATTATAACAGGATATTTATATATTATGAGCTTTTCCAAAAAATCTAGGAACAAATATCACTTTATATATGTCATGCTATTATTTTAATTTCTTTAAGAACAGAGAAAGTCTCAAGAGACAAAGAAACCGTATCTGTTGTATATGCCAATAAAATGTTAACATCAATATCTGTATACTTTATAAAGACTGCATAAAAATGGATACATGAACCGATAGACATTGATTTTCTACTTTGATTTCATTTGCAATTTGTGAGCCATATCAAATTTGTATATTTCACAATATTCTTCTCTGCACTGCTGTTTCTCTTTTTAATTTCATCTAGCAACTGTTAATCTTCTTCTCTTATACCTTTAAACCTTTTGAGAAAAAATATAAGAATTCAAAACAGATCAGACCATCCCCACAAGTTACTCTTATTGGACACAGGAAAGCTCCAATGCACACCCAAGAGTCATCTTCAATGCAAATTCTTAGCCAATTACATTACTAGCATCTGTTTCAATGCTGCTTTTTGATATAAATTTTATCATCTAAATATCAACACTCTAAGCATCTGGAGAGTTGGTGTAAAGGGACAATTTTATGTTCTTTAAATATTCTGTTCAAATCAACACTTAGGAGTTCAGCTAGTGATTGAAAGTTAACAGTCTGAGTGAGAGCTCTCGGGCCAGCCTGTTTCGCAAGAGGCAATTAACCAGGTATTACTTTTGATTCAGCAAATACTGTCCTGCCTCTAATATTTTCTAACTCCTTTTGTACTTCTGATTGAAAGAAAACTTTGAATAGGCTGTAAGGAAAAGAAAAAGAAAACATTCTAAGGGAATATATAGCCAGGGTCTTAACCATTATCATTTTCTCATCAATTAGCCTCAGCAAAAGACAAATTATTAGGCATAGGTGAGATTATAATTTTTCTGAATATTCTTAAATAACGGACAGTTAAAATCTGTTTGAAGGTTAAAACTGATGATAACATAGATCTTAGTGGAAAAATGGATAAAGAATAGGAAGAAACCTCTGTGATAACTCATTTTCCTTCTCACATCCAATAGGAAACTTAAATGTAAGTCTCCTACCTGTCTAAGAAAGATTAGAAATGTATCTTCTGACTTATATTGAATCAATAAATATATTTAAAAGCTGCTCAAGGTCACAAACTTTTGACCAAGACACAGGATTACAGAATAATAGAACTTTTTCTCTGAAAAAACCATTAGAAATCACCTTGTCTACCACTCTCACTTTTTTGTGAAGGATACAGAGACTCCTACCAAGTATATTGCTGGGGAATGTCAGTCAATAACTTTAAATATGAATCTCTGATGAAGTTCTTTCACCCATCATGTTGTTTAGCAATGTATCCTAAGTATAGCAGGCATGTAATTTTTTTTGAATAAGTTTTCTTTCAATTCTAACACAGCATTGCATCTGAATGTCTTCCCTAAAAATTTGTAAAGCTAAAATTAACAATGAGACATAATTAGAAATCATAAATATCTGTGGATAGCATCCATATTATAAACCAAAGATTATACATCCTTGAAGAGATACTTCATTTTGTGCTTGGACATAACAAAATGTCTTTTCATAATTAAGATACTTACTTTTACTTATCATCTGATTGTCAGTATCACTGGCTGTAAATTACACATAGACTCCAGAAAGTATTTTCATTTTACTAGGGTGAGTCCTCTTATAATTCATTTTAGGTTATAACATATAATTATATAATTTCTAGATAGATTATGTTCAGCTATGCAGTTACAGAAGAACGCTGATTCATTTAACAAGTTCATGTAAAGAAAATTGTATTGATACTACCTTTTGCAATTTAATGATTATAAAAACAACACTGTTTTATAGAAACCTTATTTTGATGAACAGTTCCTCACCTTTTAACTATAAGGTTGTCAAAAGTAGTCTACTTAACAAAAAGTCTACCTGTATAAAGGAAGTCTATAGAAATCCTGAGGAGGAAAATAAAGTTATATCCATAGATTTGAACTTCAAGTAAACCATTGACTCAGAAGTGATTCTTTTGTCTTTCAGCACGTGGGTTCCTTTTCTGAGAATGAAGAAGGAACATAAAAGACTGAGAGCAAGACCACCAGGGAATTCAGATGAAATCAAGGGGCAGGTCATTCTACAGGATTTCCAAAAGGTCCTTTTATAATTACATTGCCTTGGGGAGAGGAAGTTGAGAGTTAGTTGCTCTAACATGTGTACATTTAGTTTGCACACTTTAAGTGAAAGGAACAGATACAGGCAGCATTTATCAGAAAATGCTGACTGTAGTAAGACGATTTTAATTTCTGGTGTTGTTAAACGTTGCTGTAGTAACATTATAGACAATTTCATCAAATAATTAAAACTCCATTTCTGACTTGGGACTCTCAGACGTAAATAAACTCATGTCAAGTCAGCCTTTGTTTTTGTCCAGTGATCCTAACGGAAAGCCCCATCCTTACCTGTCAGGAAGGGAAGCTCAAGAACCAAGCCGTGCAGGTGAGAGCTGATGCCTGATGGCTGGCACATCCTGTTTTGTTGTTGCTGTTGTTGAGAATAATTCAACTATATTGTTCCAGCATCAGAGGCTACATTAGGGGATACTGTAGAAACCAAGCAATCATTTAATGAAGTTAATGTCATTGCTTTTTTGTTTTTGTTTGTTTGTCTCTTGAATATTTCTGAAGAAGAGCACCAAGATGATAAAGCTCCATTTTACCTCCTTGAGAGCAAGTGCGGGAGAAATGACAGGATGGACAACTGACAGTACTACTTTTACTGGATACTGCACACCAGTATACAAGTCTCTGCTTTCATAACCTAAGTGTTCAGTATTTCTTCAGTCACACGTGGATGTTGGTTTTGAGTGCTGGACCATCTCATGGATTGAGTCTTAGATCTATGACTAACCCTGTCCTGAAATAAGTCAAGACCAAATGTCTGGCACATTCTTGCAAACACCCACCGCAACGTAGCCATTGATTCATTCCTCATCGAGTAGTATAAGATTCTGTATCTTGTCCAAGGTACAGGTTCTGTGATGGTTGCACGCAGAACACTTCCTCAGTGTCTCAGCTGCAGCACAGGTTTTTAGATTCAGCCTATTTAGTCCATTTCTTGAAAACAAATCCTTTTGGGTGCAAACACACAAAAAATCCTATCCTCCTTCCACTCACTAACTTAGAGCCATTTGGTAGATGGTGGGTGATCAGGCCTAGGAATAAAACTTCTTGAGAGGGTACCGGGTATTTTTCAAGCAAGGCATGCTAGCCTACGAATTCTTTTCGTCATCATCATGACATCAGAATTAAGCAGAGTAATAATAATTCAAACAAAAGCTATCATGCAAAAGGTATTTTTAAGACCAAGAGAGAATAGGGATTATTAGGTTAACAACAAAAATGGAGAAATACAAAATATCTTGACATATGCATACAGCATGCTGTTCAAATCTGTGACAGCAAGACTTGCTATTATGCATACATTATACCTCCTACCCTCACTTTTTGTCTTAACAGTTTTACAAGTTATGTAAAAATTTCTACTACATTGCTGTATGTGTATTACACTGCTATAACATATTTCCTCCAAAACCTAAACACAGAGTTGCCATATGATCCATCACTACCACTCCTGGGTGTATACCCAGACAAAACTATAATTCAAAAAGACACATGCACCCCTATGTTCAGAGCAGCACTATTCACAATAGCCAGGACGTGGAAACAACCTAAATGTCCATAACAGATGAATGGATAAAGAAGATGTGGTGTGTATGTGTACGTGTGTGTGTGTGTGTGTGTTTGTGTGTGTATATATATATATATATATATATCTCAGAATATTACTCAGCCATAAAAAAGAATGAAATAATGCCATTTGCGGCAATATGGATGGATCTAGAGATTTTCTTACTAAGTGAAGTAAGTCAGAAAGAGAAAGACAATTACAATACTATATGATATCACATATGTGGACTCTAAAATATGACACAAATGAACATATTTTTGAAATAGAAACAGACTTACAGACATAGAGAACAGACTTGTGGTTGCCAAGGCGGGGGTGCATGGAGGGAAGGATTGGGAGTTTGGGATCAGCAGATGCAAACTATTATGTAAAGGATGGATAAACAACAAGGCCCTACTGTATAGCACAGGGAACTATATTCAATATTCTGTGATAAGCCATAATCGAAAAGAATATGAAAAATTATACACACACACACACGTAGACGTGAATCACTTTGCTATACAGCAGAAATTATTACAATGTACTATACTTCAATAAAATTTTTTAAATGCTAGCATAAACCAAGAAATAAAATGACACTAAAGGGTCCAAATATTCCCTCAATAGCTTTGAGCATGACAGTTAATAACTACAAAATATATGAATATAGGACTTATAGATTGGGTAATTGTAAGTTTAAATCTACGATTTTATTTTTCTAACTTGATGCAATAGATGTCTCTCTTTCCATCGTCTTCCTTTTCTTCCCTGATTAACTGTCTCCTTCCTTCTAAATGTTTACTGAATACTGTATATGTAAAAGATACAGAACTTTCAAATGACTTTCTTAAAAACTCATAAATAAAATCATACATGTTTCTTTGTGGATTTTGGCTTAGAATTCTGCCAGCTTGAAGCAAGAATGTCAATAAATTCTTTCCAGAGTGTGAAGAGCCATAAAAGGCTGTTGAATTGGGTTTTTTCTCAAAGATAGAAAAACCTGCCAAGCTACAACAGAAGTAGCCCAGCCATCTGAAGGATCAGTGGAATAAAGAACTTCCTCAAAGCTGTCGTGGGGACTCAAAATGAGGTGATGGTACGGCTGGCACTCACCCAAAATGGAAATATAAAGGCTGATCGACTTTAAAGTGCTTCCCTACTGTCAAAGATACAAAAAGGATGTTTTTTCCTATAAGTCCGGCATCTCACAGAAAATTAAAACTCACTGGACAAAAAGGGGGGAAATGCATCATATGTCAAGGAAAGAATATCTGGAGAGAACTGGCTTTATTGCAAGGTTAACAGTTTCCTTGTATCACATATGCTAAATTTTTCAGACAGCATGAAGATCAAATAGCACTTGTGGGGAAACAAAATGCAGCACCTGTTAGTCTAAGAGTTCTACAAAGATCTCTTTCAACAAAAAGCCATACTTCATTTACAGTCCAGATACATTCCATGCCGATTCCACTTAACCATCCAAGGCAATTCCAGCTGAATCCATAAATGGTTTGTTTATTGGTTTATGTACACATAAACCTATCATTAATTCCCAATGAAATAAATATTGACTCCAGTGTATCCTGAAGTGACTGTAGATTATTAAGACTCCTGACATTGGGAGATTGAGATTGACATATACACACTACTATGTATAAAATAGGTCACCAATGAGAACCTACCGAATAGCACAGGGAACTCTACTTCACTTTGCTCTACGGCAGAAACTAACACAACATTGTAAAACAACTATACTCCAATTTTAATAAAAGCCTCCTGATACTGACTCCAAATGTTTCTGATTTTTCATTTTCTGGTCTCATTAATCACGGATAAGTTTCTTGATTCTTTAGGTTATTCAAACAAAAAACTCATATTCTATATGATGATATTCTAATTAAGTGACTATACATTTTCTTTCAATGCATAAATGCTTTTAATACAGTTGCACTATAGCTATTAGACTAGTTTTCTCTCTACTCTGATATCTTCTGCCTAAGCCTGTCAGAGTGTGCCTTTCCTTTTGCCTGTATAGATCTTCTAAGACTCTTTGATACCAATATTGCTTTGCTTCTAAAGATTAAATTTATATAGGCAAACTAACTTCCTACAGTTCTCCTGATTCATTCATTAATAACAGTCATCCATTCAACAACCACACTCTCTACCACGTGGTAACGCGAGAATCCAAAGATGATGCAGGCACAGATACTGTTCCTAGTGCAATGTTCTGATTTTCCTTCCTTCCCCACCGCCCCCCTCTTTTTGACAGCCAGTAGCTTTAAGAATTACCTTAAATGTTCTTCCTTTTCTTTTTCTTTTCCTGAGGGCACAATTTGATCTATTTCCTGTAGGTTTTCTTCATACTTAATAATGAGTCAAGTTTCTCAAACACACTGTATGCGACTAGCGGTGTGCTTCTCATGAAATTCTTCACTCTGTTCTCATAACAAACATATGAGCCCTATTTTATAGAGAAAACCACAACAATTTAGACAAGAACGTGACTTGTCTGAGACCACACAAAAAGCACAAAAACAAATTCAGAACACATATATATGACTGTATGACCTTGAAGGTCACAGCTTCCTTGTCGGATACTTCTTTAGAGCTTCATTATGTGCTACCGTATTTGTCTTGTTACTAGTAAATGCGTCGCTCACATCTATTTACTGTTTAATGCATATAAATTTCAATCCCGTTTACATTTATACATTCTTAGCAGGTAAGACGTGTCTAATAATTCCTTATCTGTACTCTACATAATCTTGCTTAGATCTTGATAAACAATGTGTTCCATGAAATATTTATGTTTTTATTAATTACGCAGAGCTTCTGTTTAAAAAGAAAATGTAATAATTCTAAATCTATACAGTATGTCATCCATCCATTTTCCTCTTCTATCTCCATATTTCACAGTGAAGTAATTAAACAGATAAACACAGTTTGCGTGACACTGGGCCTTACAAACAGAAAGGCTGTATTCTAATCAACAGATGAGATTGAAAACAAACTCTGTGCATGTGTTTCACAGGATTCATTCAGCAGTGTTCTAACAATTTTCTAAATACAATGATATTTAGATAAACAATCAAAATCACTACAAATTTGCACATTTTACTAGCATACATAGCAAAGAATAAAAAAACTGGAGATGGTGCTCCTCTAATATACAAGAATAGCAGGTACGCTTTCTAATGGAGTGATTTTCCTATTATGGAAAGAAAGTTATTGATGGTTTCATCTAAAAACATCAATACATTAATTAGCACTTGGCAAAATCAGCAGTGCAAGAATCAATAGTTAATGCCAATGTAACACCAAATTATCATTTGCATCTACATTTGATATGAGTGAATTTTATGAATCAAGCAAGTCCACTGGCCACCCTAGAACTTATTTGGTTCACTTGGAATTATGAGGTTGGATTGAATTGTTATTAATCCTTTCAGTTCTAAATATCTGATTCCCTGAGTGAAGGCAAAGGAAAAAAGTTCATTGCTTATGGTAAAATTCACAGAGTATTAAATTTGGCTGGCATCCACTTGATTGTGTTTTTATTCATTGTTAATTATATGAGGGTGTGACTAGGAGATTGAGGTCAATGTTAAATTAAGGTACCCCTCCCCAAACTATTGTGAAATAGCGGCCTTCTGTGGGATAATTTATTTACCTTTGTAAATCTGTCAGCTTTCTTTATGAACATAACGCTGTCAAACCTTGATTAAAATGTTACCAACTAACCTGCAGTGTACGTATCCATAAGCCATGTGTGTTCAAAGGTATTTATGTCTTTCATTTCTTCTTCCACTTTCATTACAAAGGATTATAGCCCAACTTTCCCAAATAGGGATGTCCACCGCTCCCTTCACTGTGATGGACGTTAATAATAATATTTGTGTTATTAATTTCCCTTCCATTTCCCAGTTCTTGAATCTAAGCACTGGTCTTAAGAGAAAGAATGTGTCTTATCTTTAGCTTAGTCACAAATTCTGTTCTCATGTTTGAAATCAAGTTATAATGCAATGCACAGGTTGTATTTATTCAACACTGCTTTTAATTCACACCTCCACGGAAGATTCCTTCTGCAAACTCCAAAGCAATATTCTCGTGGTATCATAATGGGTAAAAATCTGAACTGGTGCTTCCTTGACTTTTCAGGCAAGAAATATTATACCGTAATTTCAGGGGTGGTGGGGCACTGCACATTCCAGACCAGGAACTGCCAAGCAGGTGGGGTGGGTAGCGCTGAGATGTAGGAGAAAAGCTGGATTGGGTGTCAGTTTGCCTCCAAAGTTATGAGGGAGAGACCACAGGAATCTGAATTCAGAGGTGTGGCAGAAGAGGTACCTGAGCTACTTCACACTGGACTTTGCCTTGGACTGGAAACTGAAGACTGACTAGTGGGCATTGGAAGAAACCCAGACAATGGTCAATTTCTAAAGCATGGGCATCCAGTAGTTATTGAAAGGAAATATTCAAGCTTCAAAAACGTACACAAGGAAGCAGAAACAACAGCAAAAACCTTCACTCATCTGTGATTGATTTTGAAGCCTCAATGTAAAAAGTGACCTCTCTTCTGGAAATAATAACTAGGTTTGTAGACACAGGCCATATGTCAGAACAGGGAGAAAAAGGCAAGTATCTGAAAGGAAACCTGCCAGAGTTATCTATGAAAATGCATCTGTTTTAAAGATTGAGACATAGTGTTGTTTAATAATTACTAAGCCTTTTATCATTAAAGAAGTAGCGTCAGTATTTTCCTATATTTATTTATCAAGGACTAACTAAAATAAAACACAAAAATGTGGACCCTTCCTACCGGTCTTTGGACAAAAGCAGAATTCCATTTACTTTGCTACTTTTTATTTGCACATACATTTATTCTTTATTGGACCAAATTTTCCTGGGAAACGTTTTCATCAGAAGCTATGACACTGTTTCACCTGAGAGCTGACTGCAATTCTATTTCACTTACTTAGTAGTAGTCTATAAAAGTAATGAATTAGACTAAATAAGAGCCAAGATTTTTTGACTTTCTAGAAAACTCTAAAGTTCACAGTAAGGGCCTAGGTATGTAAGGGAAGGAATAATTATTGTACACATATGCACAAACAAAACTTTTGTAATTGCATGCACTTTGTGGTGAAAGTATAATTTTGCAGAAATCAATAGCTTTATGGAGTCAATAGGTCCTTGCTGATAGCTTTTGATTTACTAATTAAGTAAACATTTTTAAGAAATAAGAGGCTGTGTCATACAGAGTAACTAAATTGGACTAATAAGTGAGCAAGAAATTTCTGAGATTTAACTCTAAAATGTTATGAAAAGTAGCAAATATGATTCTTATAAAAATTCAATGTCATTTTATTATATTCATTTTTAGCAGTTAATTGCTTTCCCTAAAGCCAAATTCTTAACCCATTTTCACTTAAAATTTAAGTGAAATTTTAATAATTCAGTAAATGCTCTTTGAGGTAAGGTCTCCCAATGCCTTTCTCAGGTGTGACTTTGGAATATATTGGAGAAGGGGAAATTCTCACACCTCGCAGGATGTGAAGTCAAATTTTCACTCCATTGCTAAGAAAGCAAGTCTAGAAGTTGCTGTTGGTTGTTTGATAGTTTTATCAGGTACTTATATTGTGAAGTATGATTGTGAAGGGTCAACTGGAAGATGTCACCAGGCATTGCTAGAAGTGTGATCTCAGCCCTGGGGTGACATCTACTCTATGATGCTACCACAGGGGCTTCTATTATTTTCCTCAGTGGTATTAGCAAATTAGAAGCTCAGTGTTTACTTTTTCATCCATCATTGGAATATACTTTCTTCTCCAGCCCAAAAGTGAAAAAATACAACATCACTGAAAGCTGCTTCTGCAGATGAATCTATTAAATATATGCCCCACTTCAATATCTTTTGGTTTTTCATCAATATGATAAAATTTTAAATACTTCCTGCCATTTTTATATACTTGTTCTGGGCTTCCAACAAGTTCAGTTTGTAATAGCTTTTTTACGGAAAGAATGGGATTGCTAACTCACAGGCATAAATGAATGTTTCACATAGTGATTTATTACTATATCTGAGAATATTTTCTTGAGACTAATTGATTTGTATGGAAAACCATATAGATTTTTTTTTTCTTTTGGCATAAAAGGAAATGATCCACATCTTACAAAAACATTCTCTGCCTCACAAAATTCTGGTTCATACAAAGTTTGCATTTTTTAATTACAACAACCTGAGAGGAAAAATAAATCAACTGTTGAAGCAGAAAAACCCCAAAATTCAGCATCTAGGACACCTCCAATTAAGTCAGTGAACCAATGCTTTCCATTTTGAACAGATGTTCCACACCGTTTCCAAGTACTGAACAGGTTTTTGTACCTACTTGGTCTATTTATATTGTACTTGGCTTGTCTTCAACTTCTATTAAATGACAGCTTTTGAACGAAAAGGGGCATCTTATTATGCCAACACCATGGGCTACGTAAGTACACACCTCACTGTGTTCATCAAAAATCAAGCTCCTTCCTAATCTAGGGAAGCGATGTCTGAACCTGGAGATCGGAAGTAATTTTTGTCTGACTTTTCTATGCAATAATGCTAGGTCAACCACAGATAGTATCATCCCTGAGGGTTATTATCCCCTCATTTACTTTGGGATTATGAAGCCCACATTTGGCATGAACAATATAATTTTTTTTTTTCACTTTTGACTATGTGCTAGTAAAAAAAATCCTCACTTTTCACCTACCAAAACAATAAAGGCATGAAACTGTTAATCACGAAATTCATCTACATCCCTGCCCGGGAATTTTTAAGCTAGCAGAACGTAAGTCTTCTGGTGAACGTAAGTCTTATGTTTCTTTTCACAATACTGATGCCTAAGATGGCATATCATGAAAAGTAAAGAGTCAGTATGTTTCATCATTCACCCTTGTGATTGCAGTTTTATGACTTCATTTGATAGCACGTTGAAGATTCCATTGGCCAGCCACTAATAGTCTGTTGTGCGGTAGTCCTTGGGTTTTCTCTGACTCTTGGCTGGATCTCCACACAGGGCCAATTCTGGACACCCACTCACGTGGTTTAAGGAGAGAAAATAACTCTGAAAAGACTGTGTTTCAAAATATCTATTCTTACTTTGCCCTCACTAGGATTTTGAGAATAAAAGTCAGGTTTTCAAATGGAACTTGGAACCTGCCCTTCAGCACTTCCCACATCAACAAGGTACTGAATTTACTCAAAAAAACTCACTGTGTGTCCTACCAGCGTCTATAACCTAAAGGAAAGAGACAGGAGGCTTCTGTCCCATACAGGAAAGAATATGACAAATTTCTTTGAGTACTGGGACACCAGATGGTATTTCTAGGCTTTAGGAGGGTCACCAGGATTTGGGAGCATTCGTATACGATGGACATTCTTAGGGAAGAAATGTCACGTGCAGAAAACAAGGGAAAAACAAATCACATTTCAATGTCATAGTTTTGCTCAGTTGCCACAAGGCAGGTTGAGAGAGTAATTGGTTAGTCTGAATGGGCGAAAGGAGGAAAAAAATTCACACGAATTGGTAGCATAGCCTTTTCTCTCTAAGAGCTTCTCAGTGAACAATTTTGTTAGTGAAAATTTAAAAGAAAGGTCTATCTACTCATAGCTCCTTCCTGGTTTCACCAAAAGAGAGAAGGTATCATTAATTAGTTTTGACTCTTCTGTGAATGTGCATTCACTGTTCTGGTTTATTTTAGAATTGCTTTACATGGCTTTCTAAATGTCCTCTAAGTATTTATATAAAGTTTTAGGCATTTCAATGATAAATGACAGATCAGAGAAACCACCTTGTTTCACCAATAGGTATTCAAGAAACTGAAGTTACAACATCTTTTGATGAGAGATGTTCAAGTCTATATATCCCAGCGGGTCTCCACCTTCACAGTATACAGAAATTAACGGAAGAAATTGTTAAAGTAGAGATTCTTGTGACCCAGTGAAGACTTAGCAGGTTTTAATCTGGGCTGTAGCTCAGGAATATGAATTTTAACAAGCTCCCTGGTAATTATAAAATTTGAAAAACCCTACTTTATTATTTTTTTCTTCAAAATTACTTTAATTATATTTAAAATATATGTACACTCTCATTCACTAACATGACAAAAATTCTCTCTTTACCAATTATTGACTACGGGCTTCTAGTTATTTTTATTAACTGTTTGAATTCTAGGGTGAAATAAAGAGCACTGTTTATTGCTATCCTCACTTGAAGATTTAAAGAATGAAGTGTGTTTTATAGATTTTTCCCACATCAAATGATTTCTCTTTTTTTTCTTTCATTCTTTTTTGGTTTTTACTTTTCTAGTTTATTCCTAGCAAAGGAAAGTTTCCCACCAAACCTCAAGCTATATAATAAAAAGCTGGGTGTGCAGACTAAGTGTGTGCTTTGTGGGGAAGGGGAGATGGTTAGAAAAACCCTACTTGAAACAGATTCAATACCACGGTCTGCAAAAAATCTTTAAGGTGTTTTAAAATTGCATGACTAAAAGAACACAACTAAAATTTTCAAATATCCCCGGCTATCTAATCTTGTTAGTGAAAACTGTCTCTAAAATCATGAAGTCTGCCAGGAAACAGGACAGAGAGAGGAAAGAGTAAATCTGATGTTTATAAATCATGCAGCTGCCATTGGCTGACCCAGAGCCAATATTTATGACTAGAGAAAACATTACCTGTAAAATAACCAAGGTAATGTTTGCATTTTATCTCCACTTATAATCATTTGTCAACTCTCCTAGGTGAGTAAGCCAATATACAATGCAAATTGTATCATTTTTAGACTCTTGTGTAAAATAAAATAGTCTCAATTAGCCCCTAATAAACTCAGTATCTAGCAAAGTGCCTAACATGTTGAATAAGTCCTACATTAATACTTTTAAATGAGTTAATAGCAATAAATTTGATTATAACTACTTCCTATTTAAAAACATGACTAATTTTAATCTTCTTACAGTAGTAGAAACAACAATAGAACATAAAATAATAAATATTTCCCTTATGAAAGCTAATAACTAAAATTCAAATCTGTTTATTTTAGGGATCAGAAACTACAAGTTGTGACAGTACCTAGGGCCTTCCTACAAAGTTAAGATCACATTTAATGAAAAACAGAACTATTTTTATGTATCCAAAAATTCAAATTACTATATTAAGAAAGGGGCTCTTTAAAAATCTAACAAGTGGAATCTTTAACTAGAGAGTGGGATGAACGTTATAATGGATGCATGATCTAAGGATTTTTCCCTTTGCACCTATCACACAATTTTCCACCTTTATCACTCATAAACATGTCTGTCTCTCCTATAAGCATATTCTTAATGATTTAATACAGCACATACACCTCATGGGGAATCTTGCTAAAATTCAGGTTCTAATTCATAGCTCTGTGAAGGAGATTGAGATTCTAATTTCTAGTAAACTAGCAGGTGAAGCCAACGCTACCAGTCTGGAGACCACATTTTGGGTAGCAAGGATTTAATACACTGGAAAAGGTATTGAATATGGACACTGGAAATCTGGATACAAACTGCAGATCTCTGGTGGTCCTGGGACAGGCTGGGACCTGGGGCCTGGGACCCTTCCGGTAACGCTGGCACCTGGACAAACGTCTCCTCGAGCAACAAAATACAAAGAAACTATAAGGGACTTAAAATAACTGCGTGTATGTGCAGTTGGGGCAAATTATGGACAAGGTACAAAAAAGAGCAAAAAGCCCAACTGCTACCCCTGAAGCGCCGGGAATGAAAGCAGGATACTGCACATGCTCCCTGCACACAACACCACCAGAGGGGTGGGCAAACCCAAGCCACCCCTGTGCCCCGATACCTGGACACACCCCTATCCTCACCCTATATAAGGAAGCAGCTCTCCCCGCCTCGGGGAGCGAGCAAGAGACCCCGTTACTTGTTCTCGCTCCCCTTGCTGGAGCAGGGGGCCCAATAAAGCCTTGCTTGAATTTGTTGTCTGGCCTCTAGTCAATTTCTATTGATTAAGGAGTCCAAGAACCCTGGTCAGTAACAGTCTAACTGTATGAGCAGATGCTGTATATTCATTAGTCTGGACATGTGTGTCCTTTGCTATAAAACACAGGGGGTGGCGGTGTCACCAAGGTTTCTTTCAGTTCTCAACTTAGATGTGTATAGCTTTTGAGTCCATTCTCCAAGCATCCTATTATTTGCTTTTGTTTTATTTCTCTTGACTAGTTGGTAAGGTAACATACACCAAAGCAATGTGCCTATGAAATCATGCCAAGAACTCTGGAAGGACTTTCTCTCTCTAAAGTCCTTTGCTCATTCCTTGAAGAGTTCTGCAGAGATGCCTGCTGTCTAGACAAGGCACCTCCGCCACCAGCTGCTCCCAACCTGGCTTCAAATGCCTTCAGTCTCAGAAAGGTGCCCAGCAGGCCTGCTAGGTTCCAGCTTCCCTGTGCAGCTGTTCACAGTCAATAATGAACAGAGTCAATAATCTTTCTCTCCCCCTCTCTCTGCCCCCACTCTTTTACAATACCCAGTTTCCACCCAGCACAATTCACTTTTGGCTGTTGACTATGAAAAAGGGCACGTGGCATGTTATATATTACAACTTCATTTGCACAGCTCCAAAATTGCTGTAGTCACCTTGAGAAAACAGTGGTGACTTGAAAGAATAGAACATAAATGCCATTAAAGACACTATATTAGTATTTACGTATACTATTTATATGATAAGGAAGCAGAAGTAGTTTTCACACACAGTCATACTTTTCCTAAACACTACTTAAAGTCATCCACACAAAAGCATCTTTAATTATCCTGAAGTATCCTCCGTGAACTATTTCTGGGTTGTATTCTCCTGTAACAAGCTAACTAAGTGAAAAACAAGTCTCTAGGATATATTATTAAGAGCAACTAACAAAATTATTCTCTTGAGATGCAACAAAACGTCTTGCAATGAATGCATTCCCTGAACAAAAACTTTTGCCAGCTATCATGTTCCACTGAATAATAACAGAGCTGACGATTTCTAGAATAACAACACAAGTAGGCTTTTCTAAAATGGAGCTTTTTGCCCCCAAATTTCATTAACTAAAAACCATACAAATGTGCATTGAATATTTTGGTTTCAGTTACTATGTACTTTTTCAGCTTCATTCACTAAGGGCATATGTACTCTTCACACCAGTTCCTATGATGCACTGCACAGGTGGGCGTAACAATACATCATGCATGTCAGAAAAAGGTAACCAGGAATGGATAAAAAAAATTCTCCTCCTCATCCTCTCCCATCCATCATTTTATGACGTCCAGTTGAGATTCACATTTGAGGAACCTCAAGCAAAATATCAAAATATCTCTGACAATTATTTTTCATATAAAACAATGATGAATTTCAGCTTTAATCCTAATATGGATGTATGCAATTGAAAGTTCAGTCATTAACAGTCAGCTATTTTCAAATATTTTTAAAATCAGCATTAGAAGAAAAGTAAACAGGAGAGTGATTACCACATGAGATAGTTATAGCTTTATCTGTCAATCCAAATTATCAGTAAACCCAGAGTAAGTTGTCAGCATGAATGATCTGAAATACTTTCCTATATGAATGCAACCAAGGATAGTCACTAAAACTCAGCTCTGCTAGACCTATATTAAGAACAAAAGCTGGCAGGATGACCAGTCACTGTTACACTGCAAGATGTAGTTGAATAACTACCTGCAGATATCACTGAAGAATGTTTTTGTGAACACTGTCTAGTAGCAATTCAGACAAAATGGCACTGCTGAGGAATCCTAGGAAGAATGAAGCCAGCAGACCCTCTGTGATGTGTGCTTCTCAAGAGACTTTTCCACTAAAGACACAAGCAAAAACATTGCCACAAAAAATATTGAAAAGCATTGAGGGAAAACTTTCCCTTGACCCAACCAAAGGCTGGCATCAGGCAAAGTTTTGCATCTAATTATATATTGACTGCGGGTCTCTCTTTTTGGTGTGAAAAGTATCTTACCCATACACATGCTATGGCAGAGATATGCATAAAATTATTTATAAATGGAAAGAACCAACGCCAGGAAAGTTTGTGCTACAGACTTTTCTAGAGAAGGCAGACTGATTAACATTTCATATCGGTTAACATTTCAACTTTTTCATATTCCATAAAGCACTTTTATGTATTTACATCATCAGGGGCATGTATCAGCTCATATGGATGTAGCATATGCATTATTTATAGGTAAGGAAAATGAGGCTAAAAACATATGACCGTGACTTACACTCAGATCATCTGCTTCTACCATATTATACTGACTCTGGATATAGTGATGCAGGAGGAAGAGACCAAATGTTCAAATGAAACAGACATCTCTTGTGAGAGAAACAGTATCCACCATAGTCTTGGATTTAAGGACCTCAAATTTACATGTGTGATGAAAAGTGGGAGGTATCACCAAAGCAACAATGTATTTCCCCTGCCCAAGGAAACTAATGGAAAAGGCCAGGTTTAAATCAAGGGACAAAAGTTGAAGACTAAATTCCAAAACTACAGTGAGCAACCATAGACTGCTTACTGGAAAAATTTACCTATCCAAGATTTCTCCCTCTCATAAAGCACTTTCGCTCAAGATTCTTGGCTAGTGTGATGTTGTAAGGATTTCCTTCAAAGAGTGATATAAGAAAATAGAGAGTTCTGGGCACACAAAGCCAGGGGTAATTAAGTGATCAGTAACAAAGTCAAGAAAACTGCTTGGAACACTACTGGTATTTTGTTAAATGCAAAAATCTTCCACCTACGCTTCTGCGAGTGGTGGTGTCACCTTTATGGATGGAGTAAACAGAGCCTTCCTGGAAGAGATGTGGAATGTGAATTGAGTTTTTTAAAATTGACAGGATTTGAATGACTGCAAGGGAAGAAAAGTGGCAAAAGCCATTCCAATGAAATAACGAATTTTTAAAAAATTTAATTCTATATTTGAGTATAGTTGATTTACAATGCTGTGTTAGTTTCAGGTGTACAGCACAGTGATTCAGTTATACATACATATATATCTATTTTTTTCAGATTCTTTTCCCATACAGGTTATTACAGAATATTGAGTAAAGTGCCCTGTGCTAAACAGTAGGTCCTTGTTGATTATCTATTTTATATACAGTAGTGTGTGTATGTTAACCCTAAACGCCTAATTTATCCTCCCCCCCCCCCATGTTTCCCCTTTGGTAACTATAAGTTTGTTTTCAAAGTCTGTGAGTTTGTTTCTGTTTTGCAAATGTTTATTTGGTTTTTTGTTTTGTTTTGTTTCTTTAGATTCCACATGTGACAGGATTTGAGTGAAGGCACAGAGGTTAAATGTAAAAGATATGTTTCTGGAACAGCAAGTAGACTGGATTGAATACAGAGAAGAAAAGAGCTTTGGAGAATAAATGGAAACAAGAAAGGCCTGGCAATGATGGTCCCCAAAGAGAGAGGGTTTTAATGATCTGCCAGGGAAGCATAATGATGTCACAGAGAAGTGACTGGTCTGGGTGCTACAGATTATTCAGTGCAACTGATATATGCAGAAGAATAGGTAACTGTGGAGTTGAGACTAGTGAAAACAGTGCATGAGAGTTATTATGCTCCTTAAGAAAATTTGATATCAAACATATAGAGAAAATCATAATACCTAAAATCTATTATCTAACATTTTAAGTATAAAATAAAATGGCAAATGATGTATCCTCTGATGGTGAATTTTTCATAGGAGACTATGAATTGTGAAGTACGTTAATGATGTAACTTCTCAAAGATACAATTTTCATATTTTTCTCTTTTATAAATGAAATATAAAAAAGAAAGTTCAAGGAAAAGCTAATTGTCATACACAAGCACACAGACATGCATTCACTTATTCTTGATAGACTTCCATCTTAAACTTTTCCAGCTCTTTTTTTCTTTTCTTTTCTCTTTTCTTTCTTTTCTTTTTATTTATTTATTATTTATTTATTTATTTATGTCTTTATGTCTTTATTTAATCGGCTGTGTTGGGTCTTCGCTGCAGGTTTTCTCTAGTTGCAGCAAGTTGGGGCTGCTCTTCCATGCAGGGCGTGGGCTTCTCGTTTCAGTGGCTTCTCTTGTGCAGAGCACAGGCTCTAGGCGTGCGGGCTTCAGTAGTTGCGTCACCCGGGCTCAATAGTTGTGATTTGCGGGCTCCAGACGCAGGATCAGTAGTTATGGCATATGGGCTTGGTTGCTCCGTGGCATGTGGGATCTCCCCGGACCAGGGCTCGAACCTATGTCCCCTGCATTGGCAGGAGGATTCTTAACCACGGAGTCACCAGGGAAGCCCTCCAGCTGTTTTCTAATTTTACTTCCTAGAGTGAAAACCAGCCATTGTTGTTAAGACTCCTCTTTCTGTGTCCTGCCCTGCAGACTCTGGGGGCAAACAGCAGCGATTCCACTGCATCCAAGAGACTCCACTGCTACTCATTAAACAACCAGCAGCACATTTTTTAAACGTCCTGACCTGAACACTTCCATCTCTTAACAGGAAATAACAATAATAGCGACCATATTATAAAGGTTGTTATAAGGATTCAAGGAGTTAATAAATATGCAAATGACATAGAACACCACCTGGTATAGACTAAACACTAAATGTTTATTATTTTGTAGATATCAATTGTGTTTTCATTCTCCAATAACAATTAGGGAAAACAGCTTGGAAAATAATCTAATTAAAATAATTTTATAGCACCTCGTTCTTTAGACTATATTTTTTCGATTATATATTATAGGTGTCCTCATTCTTTCAGTTACTCAACAAATATTCATTGAGCAGCTACTCAGTCAGGCACTGTTCAAGATATTGGGAATATTGTCATAGAATGAAAACAGTCAGTCAGTGGTGAGCACCCTGAAATATTCAAAACCGTGTAATGAAAGGTCAGGGAGTGCTGGAGGGTGTTCTGATTTATATAAGGTACTCAAGGAGCATAAGTAAAGACCTACGTAGGATGGTGGCATTTGAGCAGAAACCCGAAGGATATGACAGGGATAGCTCTGCAAAGATCCATTTGGGGCAGGGTGGGACTCCAAGCTGAGGGTGTCACCGATCTTATAGTCCCTGAGTCGGGGATGCGATTTTCATATTCCCCCAGCAAGAAGACCACTGAGGCTGGAGCAGAACGAATGGACGGCAAGAGGGGGAGTGGTAGGAACTGAGAACAGAGGGCAGGTCAGGGCTAGACATCGCACCGTTTAAAGGAACAGGTGAGCACAGGTGAAAGTGTAAGGCATGCGAGAACAGAGGGGTCCTGGGTGGCCCCAAATATGACATATGCGGAACACATCAGACAAGTATAGTGAAAAGCATGAGGACAGAGTATATTCATTCATGAACTCAATTTTATAGAGGAAGGAAAATACTCTTAAATTCAAAATAATTCCAACCTAAATACACAAATGCTATCCTTAAAACTTAGAAAGCCATTTATTTTCTTTTCGGTAAAAAAAAATGAATAAATAGCCAACAACAGCCAAGAAAATCTCAAACAGTAGAATAACATTTAAGGAGGCCTCATATCAGATAGAATTCCTTGTTATAGAATACAATGTTATAATTCTTAAAATAGCATGGTATTTACTCAATGGAACAGAGTAGAAATACCAGGTATTTTTCTATTTCATGGGAAAGTCTGTATTAGTCCATGAAATGTTCTGAAACGGTTGACTATTCCTTATGATATATATTAAAAAATAGATGACTCCCTAACATTCAATAGAATAAACAGTTATATATTAGCTAAAGCAAAACTAAACCTGTAAGAGGAATATTGGTAAAACATTTTAACAACATCAATAAAGGAAACTCTTAAAGGGAAAAAAGACATTATAAAAATATTAAAGGAAAAGACACAAAAAAGGAGAAACTATTGTATGAAACCTACTGCCAATAAAGGTTTAGTGTCCAGAAAATAAAAATGATTCTTGAAAATCAGAATGAAAAATCATACATCTCAACAGAAGTATAAGCAAAGTATCCAGGCAGGAGATTCACAGAGTAAAAATGCCAAAGGGTCAAGAAATCAGAAGAGGTTTGTTTTTACAAGTCATCAGGTAAAAATTAATTATAACTATAATGAGATGCTATTTCACATCCATAACATAGTAAAATTTTTATAAGTCTGATAATAACAAGCCTTGGTGAAGAGGTAGCAGAGAGGAAGTCATTCATATTCACGGAGTTTATGTAAAATGTTACCAATTTCTAGAAAACTTGGAGACATGCATATTCCATGTTCTAGAAATTCCATAACCAGGAGTGTAACTCCAAAAATTGTAGCACATGTACCCAGGGAGACATGTACAAAGACATACTGGAAAACTAATAGGAAAAATGTATTTTCTGTAGCTAAAGGATAAATAAATGAGGAATATACACACAATGTCATTCTTAAACAACATGGAAATCATGTGAATGTGTGTGTATGTATAATTAACTAAATTTGCACTACAAAAAATTAAATTACAAAATAACAAGTACATCATCCTACTATTTATCATTTTAAAACTGAAAATTTAGTCATTATGGTGAACAAATAAACGCACAATTAACAAAAATATAAAAGTAATTAGGTATGACACGCAGCAATTTTAACATAAAATCTACCTCTAGGGACCAAGCAATGGAAGAGGGATGAAGGTGTTGAGATGAGTATATTTTATTTCTTTCAATAAAGGAATGATGTGAAGTAAATAAAGCCTAATGTTAACATCTGTTTTATCTTCGTTATGGGCACATATGTATCAGTAATGTTATCTTTGTAAAATTTTAGAGGCTTCATAATTAGAAATTTTAAAGTGTAAGTTAAAGAAAGCATCTGAGTACATAAACACTGAAAGTCTATCCCATAAGAGCTATATCCAAAGTACTTTTATACTGCTGTTCATTTAACTAATCATTACGATCACCTCTTATAGGAAATAGTCCTTTTTAAGTGAAAGTAGACAAGAATTTTTCCCCTCAGTTATCTATATCAATGAGAAAAAAAAAAAGCAAGATGCTTCTTCCACACTAATGTTTTCAACATGTCTTCCATGTTGACAGCTGAAGCTCCAAATGAAGCAGGTTGATACAAAAGGGATTTTACCCAACCCTACTCAGAGAAGACAATCCTAAAACAAAGCTATGGTAACATACATTGGCATAAAGAAAACATAACAAAATGAAAATAAGTATTTCTAGTCTTATGCTATCTCTTCACTTCTCCTCACATACAATTCAGCAAGCAGGAGAGAAGCCTTAGACACCTGGTTTGCCCTAGGTTCTCAGTGGAATAGGATCCCCACACTTTGATTCAGGGTTACTGTTACCTAAAGGTTATTCTACTCTGTCCTCTTCCTCCATTTCCACCGCCCTGTCTTAATTCAGACCTTCATCTCCCACAGTATCACTGGACTATCTTCCTAACTGGTCTTACTGACTCTACAGACAAATCATATTTCATATTTTAGTTGGTCTTCCTATTTGGTCAGGGAACAGCCAGGTGCCCGAGGCCCCTGTGAAGCATCACCAAGACAGGTCTTCCGCAATCTTAGACCAATACTTACAGTGCAAGAACAAATCAACAGACCACTACACATGTAGCTGATGAACTCTGATCAGTAGAAAAATCTTTTCTATTTATTTTTTTTTGGCTGCATCACATTGCATGCAGGATCTTAGTTCCCTGACCAGGGATCAAACCCACGCCCCCTGGAATGGAAGTGCAGAGTCTTAACCACTGGACCACCAGGAAAGTGCTGAAAAATCTTATTTTAATAATTACACTTTGAGGAAAGTGGCACATCGAAGCTGCCACCAGGAAGTGTGGACCAGCATATACAGGGGAGCAATTGTTCAGGTCAAACATGCAGAACCTGGATAAGGATCTACCTTTGCACGGAGTAGACAGGTTCCTTTTTCCGCTCCATAATGTTCAGCCTTTGAGTTTAGTCGATCCTATTTTCCCAACCATTATTAGCTATATGATTGGGTTTTGGTCCATGGTATGTAGGCACCTAGTCCTGAGGAATCTCGAGGAATCGGCCAAATTCTGCCTCCTTTTAGGAGCTGGATGTTGATGGCCAAGGAGATCTTGGGCATCCTGCTTTGAAGGTGACAGAGCATCTCTGTGCCTGAGTGGTTTCATAGCTGCGTGCAGCAGAGCGCCTGGACCCTCAGGCTCACACAATGGGCTGCACAGTGAGGAAGGACATGTTCTTTTTTATTTTTAAAAATATTTTGTTTACATTTATTGAGATGTGTTTTATTTCATTCAAATTTAACATGGTATATTATATTAATTGATTTACCAATTTTAAATAAGCCTGAATCCACCAAATAAACTTAACAAGATAGATCATATTATCTTTTTTATTCATTGTTGAGTTCAGTTTGTTAATAGTTAGGTTTGCATTTTTGCATTTATGTTCATGGGTAACATTTGTATGTAAATTTATTTTCATGTACTATCCTTATTTGTTTTCGATATCAGGGTTATGCTAATCTTACAAATACTGTTGGTATACACACATTCTTTTTTTATTTTCTAGAACAGTTGGTATAAGATTAGAATAATATGCCCCTAGAAGTTAAAACTTATTATTGATGCCATGTAGACTAAATTCTCTTCAAAGAAAAATTTTAACTCGATTTAACTTGATTACAGAGTTATTTAGAATTTATAGTTCTTCCTTTGTCAACATGCAGCTTGTGTTCTTCTCAAGATTTGTCTGTTTCATCTGAACTTTCAAATGTATTACTATAAAGTTGTTCATGATAAGAAGTAAAATTAATAAAATACAAAACAGACAAAATGGAATCAACAAAGTGGTTCATGAAAGAGGGCTCCAATAAAATAGACTAACCTTCAATGAGGAAGGACATGTTCTTACTGAGTTAGGCTGCTTGGGGAGTGGTGTGTGAAGGCCACCAGCACAAGCTGTGCATCTCTACCAGCTTCTGATCTTAAAACCTTTTAGTTTGCACAGGCTGCCTGACAAAGCTTCCCTTTTAATTGCCTGAAGGTATGCCAGTCCTCATCTGAGAATCAAGGCCTTATCCACTCCAATCAGGGTGACCAAGGCCCTAGTCTCTTGTGCACCTCTTCACAGGCCCTACTTCACAGGAGGGTGTTCTTTTAACAAGGATCCTTGTTTTAATATAGAACCCTACCTAGACACCTCTGTTACTGTGCTTGTTGTGGATAAAATGATCCCCCTCCAAAAAAAAGAATATGTCAGTGTCGTAATTCTCAGGATGAGTGAATATTACCTTATATGGTAAAAGAGTGAAAATTACCTTATGTGGCAAAAGATGTGACTAAATTAAAGTCTCAAGAGGAGATTCTCCAGGATTCTCCAGATGGGCTCTAAATGCAATCACAGGTATCCTTGTAAGAGACGGGCAGAGGGAGTTTGGAACACAGAGACACACAGAAGAGAGACACACAGGGAAGAAGATGTATGAAGGTGACCTTGGAGGCAGAGATTGGAGTGATGTGGAACGCTTGGAGCCTCCAGAAGCTGGAATAAGGAGTAGGTTCATCACTAGAGCCTTCAGATGGATTGCTGCCCTGCTCACACCTTACTTTCAGACTTCTGGCCTCCAGAAAGGTGAGAGCATAAATTTTGGTTGCTTTAAGCCTCCCAGTGTGTGGTAATTTGTTACAGTGGCTACAGGAAACAGATACAGTGAGCCCACCAGATAAAGCAGAGTCCTTGGGGTCAGGCATCCCTATGTCTCTAGCTGTTCCAGGGAGCACTGAGATTTGGACTTATCTAGATTCAAGTCTCACTTCAAGCCAACAGAATTCCCTCCACCCGGCAGACACTGCCCTGTATTTTCCCAGAACGCGGAGTTGGAAGAGGAGATGGTAGATACACAAATGATTATAGTACATCGTGATGTGTGAGCACACATTTCCACATCATCCCATCACTCCACTCCAGACACTCCGGCCTTGTAGCTCTTGTGTGCCAGGCACACCCCACCTCGAGGATTTTGCAGTTACCATGTAGCTGGCTCCCCTGTCTCCCAGCGTTTTACACAGATGTCACCTTCTCAATTAATCTTTCCTGGACCACCCTAGGAGAAATGAACTGTCCCTCCCTGGCCCTTTGGAAATTTTTATCTTCCCTTCCTGCTTCATTATTATTTTTTTCATAGCATCCATCACCATCCAACAACAGCAAGTGTATTCTACATATATTTCTTACCCATTTATATGTCCCTTTCCTGTATTACCCAGAATCAAGGGCAGGGATCACTTTGCCTTTTTTTGTCTACTGCGAACTCTCTAGCACCTACAATCATTTCTGATACATAGATATTCAGTAAATAAGGGTTATTTTCAACTAATACATTTGTTGTGTTTATTTTAGAAATCCTAGTTGAATGAACTTCTTCAAGCATTAAGAAGATTCATATCACCTTATGGCAATATCCCATTTCTGGATTGGGTAAATTAGATAAGTCACAAAGAGAAAGACAAATACCATATGATATCACTTATATGTGGAATCTAAAATACGACACAAACAAAATTTACAAGACAGAAACAGATTCACAGACATAGAGAACAGACTCGCAGTTGTTAAAGGGGAGAGGGGGTGGGGGAGGGATGGACAGGGAGGATGAGGTTAGCAGATGTACACTCTATATAGAAGCGTACATCTTCATCCTATATACAGGATGGAGAAACAACATCCTATATATAGGATGGAGAAACAACATCCTATATACAGGATGGATAAACAACAAGTTCTTACTGCACAGCACAGGAAACTATATTCAATATCCTGTGATGAACCGTAATGAAAAAGAATATGAAAAATAATGTGTATATATATGTATAACTAAATCACTTTGCTGCACAGTAAAAATTAACACATTGTAAATCAACTATACTTCAATAAAAAGATAAGCGCTGCTTAAAATGAATTTGAATAAGCTAATTCCTAAATTATCATTATCTGTGAAACATCAATATCAACAAAAATAAGAACTTAAAAGAAAATAATAGGAAACACGATATTGCTCTGGTAGCTGAAGCCAGAAAAGTTGCAAATGGCCAGTGAGTTATAACTTCTAGCCAGGCTTTTAAAAATGTCAGGGTCAACAGAAACACAGCTCAGTGGTTATGATATTAAAGTGAAACTCAGCATTTCTGATTGTCTGCAACACCGGAACAGGAGTATTTTACTGACACGGTGCCACAGAACATCCTTCAGAGTTGCAAGGCAACTCTCACTGTAGCCAAAAGCCAAGAAAAATAATTACTGTGAAGCACTGTCCATGGATGGGAGATACACACACACACACACACACACACCCCTGCTTCAAAGACTGTTTTCATCACCAACATTCTGAACTTGGTGTTTCTCTATAATTATATGTTAACCGACCTATATTCTCTCTAGTTTCCTTTCTATTTTCTCTCGCTATAAATACTGTTTATACTCATGTAATTTCTTTATGCTTTTTACACTACTTCATCTTAAAGATTTTAAACAAAATGAGCATTTGAGTTATGAGATAAGTAATCTGAGGTTTTGGGGTAGGTAAATAAACATATTATGTGCCTATAGACAATAATTTTTTTAAAACTATATATGGTTTTCATAAGTTTTCTCTAATATCATTTATCTGGTTCAATATAATACAAGGTAAAATATTTAATAGTATTTAAAAAGAGGGCAATATTAAACTATATTAAATAGTAAGACAATATCATCAGCAGCTAATAAAAATGAATTTCAAGTGAGGAAAATAAATAGTGAAGCCACGTAATGACGTTCAAAGAACAGAATTCTGTTTAATGTGTCCCCATGGTCCTGGCCTGAACATAGCAGGAAGAGGTGGACTTAGCCCCTTAAACACCTCCACAAGGAAAAATAAATATTCTGGAGTTATGCAAGAAAAAGAATTCAGAGGCAAAATCAAAATTAATAATTAAACACATAACTCACTAATGCATCCATCTAAAAGAAGCAGTGTAGAAAAACAGACTTAAGGAATGTCATGTCTCTCTTTCATAAATCCCTCAGCCAACACATTTAGTGACAACATTGTTATTAGATTTAGTTTCTGTAATCTGCATGTTTAAAAGTTGGAATGCATTGCTTTCAAGTTTTAGTAGCTATGATTTATTTTCTGGAGTTTATTACACAGGACAAATTACTTTTACAAACATACAAAAGAATTACTAAAAGTGAATAGCAAAATAGGGTGTCAGTGACAAAGTATTGTAGGACAATAACATCAAAAGGTTAGCTCTGATTGAATTTAATGCACATACTAATATTATTAGGCAGAGCAGCAGTAAGGGAAGGGCAGCATATTAACTATTTTTCTTTAGGAAGAGGGATTTCTTAAACTAATCATAAAGTCAGGGCCCAGCCTCACAGCGCAGGACAAGGGAAAACGTGTGTGGATAAATATGCAGCATCTAATTAATTTTCACATCACACACACAGACACACTCATAACACACACATATATACACATACACATCCTGTGAAACTATAGTTCAAGTCACTACCAAATTAATGGCATGGATAGTGAATGTTATAGTATTAAAATATAAAAAAACCTTTAGACAACTACCCAATTATGCAGAATTTAAATCCAGTTTTTCTTTTGAAGGAAAGCAAACATAGCATCCTTTTTTCCTTTTAATGTTTCCCTTGTGTCTTTAAAATAAATACCAAGTTTAGAAACTTTTATATTTTAAGATAAGAGTAGCGGGCCAGCAGAGTTTTTGTTTTTGTTATTAGTGAAGGATTCCAGTAGGTGAATCAGTAAAAGCAGTCGAAATATTCTAGAAAAGAGCTGTGTCAAGTGGCATTTTAAAGCTCCTGTGAAATTCAGAGAACCTATCAATTTAAGAAAATTAGAAATTTAAGAAATAATTAGTGATACAGAATCATTTTAAGAATAATGACCATCAGCTGATGGATATCACAGCTTCAAGTTGTCCAGGCTGCCACAGCCTTTCCCTAGAATACAGTTGAGAATATGATTATATTTGACATGTTTTATTAACCTAGAAACATGAAAGAGAAAGTATCAGGATTCCCAGGCCTTTTGTTAATTTTAAAATGAAGAAAACATGAGTCCGCTCCGGGTAGAAAGGTAATGAGTGCCGGTGGCAAAAGGGACGGTAACATTTTAGAAGATAAATAAAGGAAAGAAATAAGTAGTAGCTGTCTCATGATCTCCAATCCTAACGTTTGTTTATTTTTATAACTAGACCCACATGAAATATGAACACTCCCCAAGCTGACAAATGGCCTTCAGCAAATATGCAACCACCTAATTCACCCAGATTCACTGATATAAATGTTCTATCAAAAGGCCCCCTTAAGGAGTCTTAATTATATCTGCATGTTCCATTAAAACGCTTAGCAAATTAGCAGACTAAATCAGTAGGGAATCACCTGCAAAGTTCTTCCCCTTTAACTGTTTTTGGCTAGCTTCCAGGACTATACAAGTTGGTGGGTGGGAGAGAGATATAGGCTGTCTAGAGCAAGAGAGAAACATATATGCCTGTTATCACAGTATCTGTAGAATCTGCAACTATATTATTCACATAATCTCTCTTAGAAATTTGCTTCTGAGGAGGGACATGATAGATTCAGTCTTCAGGATTCGGGCCAGAAGTGCAAACCACAAAAATGTAAAGACCCCAAAGGCTCTGATGAGATCTTCTGGGTGGATATTCCATTGTTCTAATTGCTCTCCCACATTAATTATCTATCTTCCTAGACAATACTGAGACCCATATTTTTAAACGCTCCCTGGGTGGGTGCTGTGGAAAGAACACTTCCTTCCATTCCTTTGTCCAAGCTTTGTCTAAGGGTTCTCTGAAAGGGCTGGTATATAGATGGAGTACTGAGAGTCCCTGGGTTGGTAACAAGGTGACTTTACACCTCCAAAATGAGAAACTGAACACATTAGGTTTTCCCGAAATTGAAAAGAAAAATAAAACTGTTTCCCCTAAAGTAATGTTCAAGTAAAAAGTCTGGAAACAAAAATACTTCCAAAATACATATGCACGAGTGCTGGCAAGATTCACTTTCTCACAACTTTGACTTGGGGCTTAAGTTCTGGGTCTAAAATATCAAAAGGAGTCAGGAGTACAAAACATAGCAAAGATTTAATAAGATAAAAGTCAGGGTACAAGTCAAGCTTATGTCTTTATTAAAACACCTATATCCTTGACACTTTCATCATTCAAGGAGAATGATTGATTCCAATGCATTTCCAACAGTTTAGATGAAAGAACATATAAGCCTTTGAAGTTACTATTCTGCACAAATAGCATTTCCAAAAATAAAGCTGAGAGAGCTTCTTCCCCAAGTCACAGAAGTATTATTATAATAGAAAAATATGACAGCTTTTATATAAAGAAAAAATACAGGTATGTGTATATTATTGCTTTTATTTCAGTATCTCCGTTGATAACCTTTTCTAAGATATTTAGGATCCCCAAATGAAATAATTTGCTCTTCTATAATTAATTCTCATTCAAAAAACAACATGATCTCAATTGTGAAATACAAACGGAAAATTCTTAGGATATTTCTCACTAATGCATTTTAAATGTGTTGTTAGTCAATTATTTTTAAGTTCACAATCATTTAAAAAGAGAGAAATCTTCCTTTACATATCTATTTTTTCCTGTAATTCATTATTTCATTCATTTGTTGTAATACAGGCATCTGGTTTCAGGAATCAAGGAGTTCACAAATATAAACAGTATGTGAAAATTCAGAAGCGCAATTACCTTCGGAAAAAGCAGAAACTGGGATTCTTAGCACCCATTTTTAATAATCTATGGTAAAGTATGCTTTCTGATCTGTGGAATTTCAATGATGACAAAAATTAACTTCTTACTTTTCATGACACTAAACTAGCAAAGGATAAAATACTATATGTAAATGCCTTTTGTTTTGAAAACACTCTTCATTTTCACAAAATCTTGTGGCACAGGTGCAGAAATACTAAAATAATACATCTAGCTAAAGAAAGTGTAATGAAAATCGTCCTCTGCTATAAATGGTTGATAGCCCTGGGCGTTAGACAAATCATCCAGCTTTCACTGCAATGTTTATTTACAAAATGAGGTGAAAGACAAAAGACAGAAAACATTTTGTTTAGAATCACCATTCCTCTCTTTAGTATTTTCAAGACTATGTAGTCAGAGAAGAGCCAGAACCTTTGGAGGTTCCACCCTACCTCTACACACAGGTAGATTCAGTGTCAATCATTCAAAGAAGGCATATATTAGGTCACCCAAAGAGGTTAACTGTAAACAGTTACATATCCATGTGTACATTTATTTATTTGCCTAATTAGAAATTCTAGTTAATGCCAGCTCGGAGTAATGCTAGAGTCTCTCGTGTTTCAAAGCTCAAAAGTCACATAAAATGATGCTGTGCCCTTGAGTAATCACAGAAATGAGTAAGGAGATAGATGAACGTAAATTGTAGTGGAAAATTCATTTTAAAACAATTGAATTATAAATTACACCCCATGTTAATTTTTGTTTAGGTCTTTTAAAATCTGTACTGATATCCTATCAATGTTCCTTTGGCAGTGAATAACATATACATAAACATGACCAAAAGAGGTACATAAATACAGGCATATAAATAAGATATTCATTGCACAAAAAGTATCAAACATATTCAGATTACAGGTTTAAAATAAAAGATATTATCAGATTATGTAAAAATACTCTAAAATCTTTGGTGAAAAAATTTGGCTAAGTCTCTAAAAGCTTTTGTCGTAAATTTCACTTTTCTAGAAGTTGGTGTAGTCAGTGTTACTTCATTCTTGAATATGTAAATTTCCTTTTTTAGTATCAAATAAATTTTCAGAATCTTTCAGTTCACCTTGTAAATGCTATTAAGGTAGTTTTTTCCCCTTTTTTATTGTGCCTGATTATCTGACACTGTTTATTCCACCCAATACGTAGAATACAATTCTCCCCCTTCCCCAAGAGGTAGGCGTTTCATATGGAATTGGCAGAAATTTTCAAAGGGAGTTTTTAATACAATATTCACCCCTGTCTAGCCCGAGAAAGCAGTGTTTTAGTGCTTTTTTTTTACCATCTATCTCTATTTACTTATGTCACATTTAAAGTCTTCTGGTCCATGGTGTTTTGATTTTGCTAGCGTTTTATTTTTATTTGCTTCTCATTTTCTATATGTCTAAATACTTTTAAGAATATCAAGGGAAATAAGCCGGAATATAGTACTTGTAATCAGTGTAATTACTCTAAGGGTTTTAGTTAATATGTATTTTTACAGTTCAGTTTTGGTCTGTAAAAATAAAAGGAGAAGAAGAAGAAGACAGATGAGACATTTAATCAGCAGTGTAATTTCTGAATATTGTGTTAAAAAGAAACTGCTGATGAAGAGGACATGTCACATCATTAGCTTTTTTAATGTGATAAACCCATACTTTTTCAAAGATAATATGCAGTATTTAATTAGCTGAATCATATAAACTGGAAATGTAGAGTTTTCATTACCACTTAAGGTCTTTCAAAAGATACTGCTTCAGTGACAGTAATGTGTATAGAAAGTAAATTTAATCTACGTCTTTTGACATAGTTTTAATTTTTCTTCCATTCTTTTTATATTGTGAAGTTTTCACTCTTCTTTTGGACTTTATTTTTATTTTAAAGAACCAATATAGAATTATATTACAAATGGTTTGCTTTGAACATTTCTCTAAATCAGTTATGAGAATCAAAATAGTTCAGTGTGGCCTTTGCTACTAATTAAATGACCATTAATTAATTATGTGTCTAAACATATCTTTATAGCTTATTTATTTTACACATAGTAGTTTGTACCTCTTAATCCCCTCCCCCTATCTTGCCTCCCCTTCCCTTTCCCCACTGGTAACCATATAGTTTGTTCTCTATATCTGTGAGTTTGCTTCTTTTTTGTTATATACACTACTTTGTTGTACTTTTTAGATTCCACATATAAGTGATATCAAATGGTATTTGCATTTCTCTGTCTGACTTACTTCACTAAGCATAATATCCTCCATGTCCATCCACGTTGTTGCAAATGGCAAAATTTCATTCTTTTCCATGGTTGAGTAATATTCCTGTGTGTGTGTGTGTGTGTGTGTGTGTGTGTGTGTGTATTGCATCTTCTTTATCCATTCATCTGTTTTTGGACATTTATATCTCTTCTATATCTTGACTATTATAAATAATGCTGATATGAACATTGTGGTATATATCCGCTCAAATTTAATATAAATACAAAATGTAGAAATATGATCTCAATTTTTATATATTTTTTTACTGTTTGCATGTTCCAGACATCTTAGTTCATTCAAAATATATTAAATGGTGAAAAATAGGCATGCAGGATTTTTTTTTTCCTTAGGATGTAGACTCCTCATTTATAACGTGGATCTTTATCATTTAATTTTGCAGATGCTCAGTGCTAATCATGTGTTCATGAGTGCTTTTGATGATTAAAAGTAGGGTATTTCCAGGTAGACATAATTCCAATTTTTAAAACCCATACATTCCCATTGAGAGAATAAAGATAAATCATTTACATCTTATAGCTATGCTTTTTGTTTTGCCTTTTTTTTTAACATTACCAATGTTTTTCTTTTAGCCTATTTACCTGCAATCTATTTTGCTGTTATGTAACAGATCTCCATAGTGGTACAAAACCTACTTGCAAGACACACTGAAAAATCCATGCAAATGGGTCAAAATTGAGCAGGACTCAGAACGTTAAAAAGAAGAAGATGAAAAAATGGTAATGGAAGAGGAGGAGGAGGAGGAAGAGAAGTGGTATAAAAATAAGAAAAAAAAGTGATATTTTTTTTTTCATTTGTTGAGGTGGGGAAACAAATGACCATAAAGCTTGAGGCTTGTCGATTATTTCTAGGAAAGAGATGTTATTTTAAAAGAGAAAGTTTTGATTTATTATAAAGTTTCTAGAAGACATTTATTCATGTATTTATATTTCTTGGATTTCTATTGATATGTTTAAAATCCACAATAATTGTTGTCAATATTCCAAAATGATAACCAAATAGGCAAAACAGTCAAACTCTTTGTCTTTGATAGTTTAACTATTGCTCTGATCTATAGCAAACAGTACGCTGCTTCAGTACTGAGCACTTACGAGGTGATAATTTGGCTTATAATTAAATCCACACTCTTTAAAGATTTAGCAAATAGAAAAACATTTTAATATAATAAACAATGTTATAAATGGATACATGTTCAGACCCTTCTAAAGATGTTTGTTTCTAATTACTTGCTTTCCCATTTTTTTCTATTTCAAAATGTCTAATGCAGACAAAGTCCAAGATTTATAAAATAATATTGGCAAGCTTTCTATTCATGGATTTTTCATCTGTCCTCGGTTACACTGGGCCTTTAGGGTGTGCAAAATTCTTTTTTTTTTTATAAATTTATTTATTTATTTTATTTATTGTCTGTGTTGGGTCTTCGTTGCTGCACACGGGCTTTCTCTAGTTGCTGCGTGCAGGGGCTACTCTTCATTGCTGGCTCCTCATTGTAGTGGCTTCTCTTGTTGTGGAACACAGGCTCTAGGCGCATGGGCTTCAGTAGTTGCAGCACATGGGCTCAACAGTTGTGGCTCATGGGCTCTAGAGCACAGGCTCAGTAGTTGTGGCACATGGGCTTAGTTGCTCCATGGCATGTGGAATCTTCCCAGAGCTGGGCTTGAACCCGTGTCCCCTGCATTGGCAGGCAGATTCTTAACCACTGCACCACCTAGGAAGTCCCAAAATTCTTAACAGTAATTTATTTACTATGTGCTATAATATCACATGCAAAAGCTTAGCAAGAAAAATCATCGTGTTTACTTTTTAAATTGGATGAAGTCATGAAAACAGAAGTAAGGTGATCTTTCCCAGATCACATTTCAAGGTGAAAGCCGGGATAAATTTATAGAATATTTTATCACAAGACCCTATTGCTGATTTTCTATCTTTTCTAACATTGGGTCATCTACTAGTTAATTAAGATACAGTAGTTTCAATGGCTAATTTCTGCCTCCTATAAACTTCCTCAAAACATGATCACAGCCATGATGAGTGCAAAAGATAATTCTAGACTCTGGGCAACAGTTTGGCCCTTAGTTTTCACCTGTCACTTTCCAGGAGACAACAATCTCTATAAATTCTTCACTACTCCCACTCCAGTTAGAATAATGTTTCCTTTTAATCACACTCTGGGCTCACCTTTGATTGCATGAACTTCTTTAATGCCTGTAATGCAGAATGACATAACAGAGTTCCCCTTCCTGAATACTCTGTCTTCCCCACACTGGAGAAAAGCCATAATTCAGAACAAAAACAGTGATTATATATCCCTCGATGATAGGGTGCCGGAAGCAATTACTTCAAAACTATCCTATTTACTATGCGTTAGGTGTGATTTCCCCCTTGTGTTCTTCTATAATAAGCTTCTCTGTGTGCACATCTAGGTTAGATGTGGTGTCCAGCCACGGCTTTCTTGCTCAGCACTAGTGAATAAGACTTCTGCACCGGAGCATACGCTGAACACTAAAAGTTAACATTTAACTCACTTGCTGTAACAGCCATGGTCAGCTTGCCTCTTTCACCTCTCTCTCTCCACACATTACCCTTCCTGATTCCTGTGTCTCCTCCAAACACCACTTGTGGATTCCCCTTTGCATTCAGCCTCAACCTCCTTGCTGAAGTGACTGCACATCCTCACCAGCCATCTTCATCTCGTTTATATAATGAACCTACTCTTGAAGATATCAGAAACCCAGTGCCCAGCATTCTTCTTGACTTTCACTGCACTTCCAAAGGTATAGACCCCTGAGCACCTAATAGTCTCCACTTCCTATCCTCTCGCACCAGGTGTCCTCCCACCTCCCTCTCTGCTATCTCCTGAATGAGAAAGGGCTCTGTTATTAGCACTTTGCTGATCTTTCTCTGTTATCCCATAAAATTCCTCCCTTCGAAAGGCTTCAACTGACTTCTTAGACCATGAAAACTACATTTCCAGTCAAGACCTCTCTGGCTTGAGTTATTTATTTCTTTTTGCGTGTGTAATACTGCCTCCTGAAGTTCACCCCATATCTTCAAAATTAAATTACACTGGTCACCTTCGGATGTCTCTCTCTAAACATTCAATAACAATATAGTCTTAGAGTTCTAGCAGAATTACAAGCTCATAATCACGTTTACATTTTGATCTCGTTTGTTTCCAAAACCTAGTCATTTCTCTTCATTCTTTTTTCCCAGAGTAGTTTGTTGAAAACTCTAAACTTTGTGTAGGACAATATCATTATTTTTTATGGGAAACATGATTCCCACATTGTTCTGTCAAATCTTCTTCGCTAGTTCATAGACATCTTGAACAATATCTGAGATGGATTCCACAGCTTCCTAAACACTTTAAAAATCTAGTTTAGAATACCTACACAAATTCTAAGTCAAGGAAGCCCTGTTCACTGCCATTGGTCAGCTCTGAAGCTCCAGAGATCTGCAGTGACCTGCTTATTTTCTGCTCCTCCCACTCCAGAACCTAAAAGAATACAGGGATGTCCACGATCTGGTCCTGGGATGCTTCCTGCTCTCCTTTACTTTCAAACAGTCATTGCCCTGATTATATAGGCGGGGTAGCTGGAGAGGAAGAAGGAACCCTGTGACTTTAATTGGCTTCAGGTGTAGTCCTCTTTCCGCTGGTTCCCGTGGCTTTGCATCCAGGTCCTCAGGGGACAGATGCTCTCTTGTGAAGGTAACCTGCTCCTGGCTATGGAGCAGCCCTAGTCGGGCTCCCGGATACGAAAGGTAGTTGGATCATTTTCCTCAGCTCTCGCCCCTCTGTTCCTGCACCCCACAGTCTTTGGTCTGTAGGATTTCATTCCCTATTTTTCCTTCCCAATTTCCCTAAATAGTCTGAGAGGAGGGTGGTAATTTTCAAGTTTAACCAGGACCAATATGTCACCTTGTAAGAGGCCTAGTACCATCACTAATTCTCCAAATCTCTGTTCTTCTCTTGGAGCAACTTTAAACCATAATTAGAAATTTTAAGCGTGATTCAGCACCTTGTAACAATACTTTCCTGCCTCTATCTTCTCTTTTTCAATCTTCCTGCTCTGAAATCCTGCTCCATTAATTCACTCTCCTTGTCTTTAAAGACTATTTTTTCCATTGCCTCCTGAATCAAGTCTATATTTCTTGAAACTTACTCACATCTGCTAACTATTAGTCCTTTTTTGGATCACACAATTTATGAAATTCTTATGGGATAATCTAACCCTGGGATGTTCTTCCTCTACTTTGAAACTCCGACAATTTTTGTAACTTCTAAACCAATTTCAGTTTCAATTGATTATTTTCTTCTTTACTTATCCAATGATGTATTTCCCTTAAACAATAATCTAATTATTTTTATATATAGGTGCTATATCTTTAACCAGATAATGAAATTCTCAAAAAAAGGAATACTTTTTAATGCTTTAAAATAGCACCAAGCATGAAACCTGGGGAATGATTTTAAATAAGTGACAATTTTAACACGGATTACATATTCACGAAGAAACTGCCGACCACTGACAATTAAACCCAGAAGATGAACCTCATACCTTTTTATTATAGGATTTTGTTGTAGTCAATGTGACATGATATGAGTAAGTATTTTGTTGGAGCAGGAAATACTCATTTTAGTCAATAATTACTGTTATGGTGATACTATATTCCATAAATCTCATTTAGCCTAATAATGTTATAGAAATACCTGATGTATTCAGAATAAAAGTCCAAAAATTAAATAAATGGTCCTTCAGGTTTCTTAACCGTCCATACTAGAAGAGCAGACATTGACTTATCAAATGATGAAAATGAAAACATAAGAAGGAGGTGTGTATGGAAGGGAATAGTTTTTGTAATCCAGTAAAATAAGACAAATTGTTAAAGCAATTACATGAAAAATAAATTCATTCAAAATCGTTATCTTAATGAAGATGATGCAAGAAATAGAACAATTTTTAGCATGAATTTCTCCATATTTTTATAATGGCTTCTTTTTGGGTTTCTGAATATAAAGAGATCCAAATATTAGCAGATGTTATTTGAATAATAGAGTTCTCAAATTTAAATTCTTAGCATTTAGCTTTGCCTCGTCATTCTGTGTGTATATCATACATAAATATGTGATTTAACTACGTGAATACAGACTGATGTGCTAATTTCTAAATGGTGCATTTCAGGAATACTGTGTCAGAGCTACACTTTCTCAAAATGGAATTTGTAATATAAATTTTGCCATCTATTTTCATACCCACAATACTAGACTGTGATACATCAAATAAAGGATTTTCCTGCTGCTAGGAAAATGGCAAGAGCCCTGACATCCCCACTTTTATTAGTTTTCTAATTTTATTTCCAGACCCAGAGCTTATGTGATAGAAAGTTGGGGCTCTGGTTCACTGCTACAGAAAAAAACTCTGTAAATACACAGAGCCATAATATACCCAAAACATGAAAATACTTTGAACAAGGACAGAAATATATTTTTAAATGCTTCATGTCGTTAGGAGTAAATACCTTTGGAGAAAAGCTGTTGGGTGACACAAAAGTCACTTTCCACTGCTAACTGTATTTGAATTCAGTTGCAGAACATTTCTAATCTGCTGAAAGCATGCTTCATTTCTGAAATAATTTAGAATTTCTGTTTATCATGTAAATATACTTATTACAAATATTTAAATACCAGTAACATAAAAGTAAAATTTCCCTTTGTAAACATATCAGAACTTAAAATAAAAATTCCCTAAATATATTCACTATGCTTATACTGTTTCATTTTTTTTTAAAGTATATTAAAACTTACTGCTTGTCTTCTTTGTAGCAAAACTGGGTTTCTGCAGATAAACCGGTTATTTATGAACTATATGTTAATAACACTGATGTCAGCTATTTAAGAGTGTGTGTGTGTGTGTGTGTGTGTGTGTGCGCGCGCATTAGCATAGCTGGTACAAAAAACCCTCATTTTATTTTGACTGTTGCACAAAACAGATTCTGAAGGAATACATTTATTTCATGGCTAAGTACATGATACCAATGTTAATTTTAATATTTTTAGTTCAATCATATCTTTATTTAAAAATCTTTAACATCATTAGGTGAAATGTAGAAATATATCAACAAAATAAGCTCACAAACAAACCCCCTCTGTGTCTGCATCCTGAATGGCCAGGAATCACATGGGCACCGTCCTCCCTTTCTGAATCTCTCCCTCTGTCCTCATTCCAGTTGCTCCAATCAATCACTTTTCTTACTGAAGAAAAAATCCTGCCCCCATTTAGTCACTCTCCTTTTCAAGAGCTTTTTTTGGTGTGTAATTTCCTTTTCTTTCTTTATTCCCCCCACAGGTTTACTGTGACATCATTTACATATAATAACATTTCCTCTTTTAAGTGATCAGTTTGAGTCTTGGCAATTGTACATTATCATATAACTACCACCTCAACTAAGATGTTAAATATTTCTTGCACCCCAACATTTCCCTTGTGTGTTTTGCATTCAGTTCCCTCTCCCAACCCCCATTTCCAGGCAATCATTGACTTGATTTCTACACCTATAATTTTGCCTTTTCTAGAATTTCATGTAAGTGGAATCACAGAGTGTTTAATCTTTCTTCTAGGGTCTTTATGTAAGATGATGCTTTTGAGATTCCTACAAATTCTTTATGTACCAAACTTACTTTCTTTTTATTTACTGATTATTTTTAATAATAAAAATATAACAAAAACATCACTCCACAGTTCATGGATATTTATGTTTTCAGTTATTATGAATAATGATGCTAGGGACATTCAGGTACTCTTTCTGTAGACGTGTTTCATTTCTCTTGGGTAAATGCCTAGGAATGGGATTGCCAGATCATAGGGCATGTACCATTTAACCACTAAACTAATTTTCCATGTGGCTGTTTAACTTTGCATTCCTATCAGCAATGTATGAGAATACCATTTCCTCCATATCCTTGGTATGGTAAATCTTTTTACTTTTAGCAATTCTCATGGACATGTCACTGTGATTTAAAACTCATCTCTCCGATGAAGAGTTATGATGAGCAGCTTTTCAGGTGCTTATTTGCATTTCTACAACTTTCTTTCGAGAAGTGTCAGTTCAAAACTTTTCCCCATTTCTTAATGGGCTGTTTCTCTTTTTCATTTTGAGTTTTAACATTGAGCTCACAAATTTTGGAAAAAGACGTCTTCTATCAAATACATTTTTGAAAATATTTCTTACTAGTCTGTGACTATTTTTCATTTTAAAAAATTGAATTATCAAAAAACAATCATTTTTAACTGTGGTAACATCCTTTTAATTATTGCTTTGCTTTTATGTTTTGTGTGTTGTGTGTGTGTTCTGTTCGAAGGAATCTTGCCCTACCCAATGTCACAGAGATTTTCCACTATGTCTACTTCTTAAAGTTTTATAGGTTTAGTTCTTTGATCCTACTATCTATTTCAAGTTAATTCATGTGTATGAGTAAAATAAAGATGAGGTTCATTATTTTGCATATAAATATCAATTTTCTATCTCCATTTATCAAATAGTCTGTTCCATAGTGAATTAACTTGGCATCTTTGATGAGAGTTAACTGCCTTTATAAATCTTTTAAATATTTTTAGATTTCTCAGAGCAGAAATATTGTCCTTCTGCTCTCAGTTTCTTGGTGTCTGCTTTTGTCTCTAATGTTCTTCCTTCTATTTAATTTGTGTTGCATTTATTATTCTTTTTCTGATTTCTTTTAAGATGAAAAATTAGATCTGTACTTTTAAAGTAAGATCTTTAGTTAATTCATATCTAATATATTAATAATTTTGATGTGGTTGGATTTGGGTCTAATTTTTATTAGTTGTTTTATACTTGTGTCCATTTTTGGTTTTTGTTTCTCCCTTCTTGCCTACTTTTTATTTGCATACATTTTAGAATTGAATTTTAATTTTTCTATTGGCTTTTAATTTATACTTCTCTGTGTTAATTTTCTATTGACTATTCTCAACATTACAGTATAAATTCCTAATTTTTGCAGTCTACTTAGAATTAATGCACTTTCACTTCATATAATATATGAATATAAATTAAATATATAAATCTTGGCCCCAAGTAGGTCAAAAATCCTTGAGGCTAGAGTTTTTGCATGTCTTACACACAAATGTATCATAAATTCTCACAAGACATATGCATTGTAAAGAAATTAAGAAAGAATAAAGAAATTAAGTTGGCTTTTATAATAACACAGATATTTACCACTTTAAGTACTCTTCATTGTTTTCTGAGGATCAAATGCAGAATTCTTAATGTTTATCCAGGTTGAGATTTGTTGAACGTTACATCTGTAAATATATATATCTTTCTTCTAATTTTAGAAAATTTCAACCACAATGTCTTTAAGTATTTTTATGCCTTATCTTGCTGGATAGTCAATCAATCATACTTCTGTTAGGCCATTTGATACTATCTGAGAAATACCATAGACTATGTTCATTTATTTTTCAAGATTTTTTCTTTGTTCTTCAGCTTGGACAATTTCTATTGACCGTCCTCAAGTTTACTGACTCTTCCCTGTGCTGTCTTCATTCTGATGTTAAACCTATCCAGTGATCTTTCTTAAAATAATCACTATTCCATTTTTTAAATCTAGAATTCATTTGGTCTCTTTTATTTCTTTTCTAATATTTCTGATCATTTCATTAAGTGAAAAAATATTTTCTTTCACGTCATTGATTATAGTTACAATGGCTACTTTAAATTCTTTTCTATGAATTCCAAATCTAAGTCATGTTAGAGATGGTCTCATTTGCTTTCTTTTCTTTTGAGAACATGCTCCACATTCCTGGTTCTCTTTAAGTTGGGTAAGAAGGCATTTTATAATGGAGACCATGCAGGTTAAAGCTGGGGAGACTGAAGTCTGCCCTTATGAGGGGACTGTTGTCTGTTCTGTTTTGTTTTGTTTTAGTCGCAAATCAAACTTTGTCTTGGACAGCAACTCCAAGCCAGCTGTGATCTTTTGCCTTAACTAAGTCACTTTGAGTCTGGTCCATAAATACATGATTCAGGGGTCTGTTAGAGATATAAACAGATGAAATTTGGGGGTACCTTCTCTAGATATTTCCCTTCACAGATTCATCTGTGTTTTTTTGTTTGTTTGTTTGTTTCTTTCTTTAACAGGAACTACAGTTTCCCTGACTCAGAATCCTGGTCCCCCAGGCCGGAAAACCTGTAACATTTTTCCCACAAGGGATTCTGTCTACTCCTAGGCTAGAAAGAGTAAAAATAAATATAACTTCCCCCTTCTGAATATGGGATACTCAGAATTTGCCCTATTCCCTGCATTTTCCAGTAGCTGCTTTGAGCTAATATGTCCAGACAATACAGCTGTTACCTGTAAAGGGGTCCTCAGCCACTACCAGAATCTCTAAATTCATCATTTTTTTAAAGTACTGAAAATTAAGTCAAATATGACCCAAGCATTCCACCAGACTTTCAATGCTCCAGGACACTTCCTCCTCCAGGACAAAAATGTTTTCCCCATTCATGCTGCTGTGCTCTTCATCTAGTCGCTCTCTGGAATATTCAGTCTACTCCCATGTCTTGTTTCATTGGCTGTTTATTTACTCTACCTTACTCTTGAAATTTCCATGAAAAAAAAATATTAGCCCTTTTCCAGACTCAGCCTAAATGAGCACAAATATCCCTTGTAAACTCCTTTGGCTCACGGTCTAACTATGTGCCCCTTTGCATTTACCTGGATATGGTTTTTATTAAATTATTTAATTCAGCATATGTGCTTAAAAGTTATTTTGGGGTAATCCAGTACCAACTTTGTCACCTGAATCATTGAGCTTTGGTTTTGTCATATTTAAAAGAGAGATTTAGATTTGAGGGTCTCTATAATTACTTGGTTACTTCTTCATTTTAATTTCAAACTCTACCATAACTAAGAATAAAGTATTTTCCCTGCCTGTCAAAAGTAGCCTTGTATGATTACCGAAAGGGTTGCTTTTCCATTGCTCTACATATTCCAAAATTAATTACTAATCATAATATTAGAAACCTGCTCCAGTGATCTCTCACCTCATTCACACATGGGCAACGAGCTCCTTCTTGACTAAGACCTTGCTCTACATGGGCTGTTTATCAGTTTCTCTAGAGCGACACTACATCAAGTGGCAGCACACGGTAATGTAAATCACAGTCTAATTTAGTTGTCACTGTGTTGTGACACTTAGTTAAAAATGCTTTTTAATTGTGACTATAAATTATACATGAACAATTCTTAGTGACAGTCTTAATACTACATCAGATTATTTCACCCCAGGGAAATAGCAAGTATCATCAACACGACGCAAGTGCATGTCGGAAACTTTTTAAATAGCAATTTGGGGGAAGATGATGACGACGATGTGTTCTGGTTTAGTGTTAGCCCCAAATTCTTTGGGCAGAAAGGCAGAGAGCGAGGGAGAGCAATCTTTGGAAATTTCTGGGCTATGGATTGTGGAACTGTAGATCACAAACACAGCCTTCCTCTTTACTCTCCTCCCAGATGGCCCTGAAAACAGAATCTGAGGTTTCCGTTTTGCAGCTTAGCCATCTTCAGAAATTGGGCTACTTAACCTTAGCAGGGTATGTTAGTCTTAGAAAAAAAGTAAGTGGTCTCAGGAAGAAAAGTGACTTTTCTAAGTAGCTATTTGAATGTATGCATTCTTAAATATTTCAAAATCTGTATTTCCTCGGTTTTACAGTACTGAGAATCAAATAAGTGGATCCCAACTGGACACGGCATGGTTAATCGTCTATCGTATCACATAAATGAAAAACAAAATGTATACGGGAACACAGATATTTTACATGCTATTTTCTATATCTAAGTCAAATATAAATGGCATGATAAACATCGACCTAATTTTACTCTGGTCTTCCTCTTCCGGAAACACAGCCATACATTCTCTTAAACATGCACGTGCTTCATTAACACTGCATGAATGATGCCATACATCTTACCGAAAAAAGACAGACATGTTTGAAGCTGAGATTCACAATCACTTTGTCTCAATTTCCTCTCCTATGAAAGTGGAATGGCGTCCAGATCACTTCACTGTTTCCAGGCTCTAATGGGTCAGCTTTCTCAAGGGGACAGTACATTCCCTAACATGTTATGATACTCAATGTGTTAGTGGCTCTTCAGCTGAAATTCCTATCCTCTATGGATGTGGATAAATTCTTGAAGCAGTGGGCGTGCTCCCCATACTTTGGGTAGTTCTCAGACGCCTTGCGGTCTTTCTCAGAACCCCTTGGCAAAAGAACCCTGATCTGAGACACCACAACCCCATTCCTAAGTGAAACTCTGAAATTCAGAAAAAAATAAGGTATAAAGAGGCAGAAAAAAGATGAAACAAAGGACTATTCTCTCATCTTTTCTAGTAATATTAAAGCACATAAAAGTTCAATCACAGGACAGTTTGACAAAACAGAATATCACCTGTAAAATCTAAAACAGTGAGAAGAACCCGGGGATGGCCTGGATGAGTAAGGAAGAGAGACATCACAAGCTAGCCTGGATCTTCCAACGAGGAAGAGTGCAAGTGCAAGGACGTCAGCAGTGAGTAGCAGCAACCACACTAGGAGACAAGAGCTGATTGGCTGACCAAGCTTTCATCTGCACACATTTATTGAACATTTACTGTGTCAGGCTGGCTCATCGACTCCTCAGGGACAGAGATGAATGATGCTCAGCCCTTGTTTCAGATGAGCTCGTGTCGGGGCCCCTCTCCAGGGAGAGCCATGCATTATATTCAGCCACAGTGGCTCACGGTGGTAAACTCCATTGGTATGCAGGACAGTCCTCCACCATCCAACATCTGAAGCTATACGGACAAAAACTAATGACAGGCACCCTCTTACTTAGGTTGTTATATTTTCTGTATGGCTGACTGTTTTTACTTTGTAGTAAAACATCCTGCTGGTGATTTGTGACAGCATTTTCAGGATGATGAATTTGTACCAACCCTCAGCAGAGCTTCCGACTAGAGATTTGTCTAAGGTGTTGGGTTAAGCAAAAATAGATGTAAAATTACGATCTTTTACATCACTAAAATCTCTAACAACAGAAGTATATACAGGTTTGGTTTTGTTCTCATGTAAATAATCTAGCTCCCCAGAAATATTATGACTTCTGTGTATTGGGAAACTCTTCCAGGGTGGAAATTAGTTTTTGAAGCCAGTGTTTCCAAACACTGACTAGTAGTGACAACTGTCTGAAGTTGTGTTCTAATGATTTTGAGAATCTACTTAGGCACATTGATGTACACTATAGTATGGGAAAGTAAGGGTCAAATTACTGGTACCTGGTTATTTGGAAAGATGCAGTCTCAACTACCTATCCCATCACTAAACATCCGCTCTTATTGAGGGGGGTCAGAAAACATACAAATGGTGTATGTTTGCCATTTCCATGTTATAGGGTCTGCAAATTTATCCACGTATGGATACTCAACAGCTATTAACATATATTACTTAAGTAAAATTTCCCTATTTTTAGAATTAAATAGTAAGATTTTGAAGCAATTTAAGGTAGTTATTTGAAGCATGGTAGATGAAGTGAAACAATTCTGTTTCTGTCTGAGCCCTGTTACATTCTGGTTGGGAGGAAATATCTCAACATCAGTCAGCCTCAATTTATCTATAAAATCGGGATAATAATCCCTACCTCATTCATTCGTTGTTTTCATTCATTGAACAAATGCTGCTTATAACTGTCATATATTGCCTAGGTTTCTGGAAATTGAGGAATGTAAAGGACAGACAAGACCCTTCAGGGGCCATGCAGTCCAGCAAGGGTTGTGAGGATTAAAAGTTGTAACTAATGGAGAATGCCTAGTGTGCAGAAAGCTTTCAATAGAAATTACTTTGGAATTATTATTTACGGAAATTACTTTCTGCTTGTTTCCCCAAACATACATGCAGAAATTAATACAAACATATAATGACTGTTATTACTATTATTATGAAGAGGAAAAGGATGAGAAAAAAGCATGATAGCCTGAGTCACACTGTTTATTAGAAGGATTTTGGTTCTCACATGGAAGGGGTAATTACTTTGCCTTTCCATTTCTCTTTTAATGATAACTCCTATGCTTCTATTGAAAGAAAATTGTCCTAGAAATAAATGTGTCACTGCTTAGAATAATTTCAAGATGCCATTTCGAGAAGCTATCACTGAGACTTTTCGGTATTTGGTCCACCTTTCTCCTTCGTATATATCTGAAGGACAGACCATACATGGCAGGGCTGCAAGATGTAGCAAATAAAAATATAGGATGCCCAGCTAAATTTCAGATAAACAATAAATACTTTATAGTATGTGCCAAACATTGCACTGTAACTTGCTGAGACTAAAAAAAAAAAAAAAAATAACAAAAAACATGCATTGCTTATCTGAAATTCAAATTTAACCCGACAACCCTAACCTATAGATAATCAAAAGGTACTCTCAGGGAAATTCTTTGACCTTTTATTAAACAGTTCTAACATTTGCCCAATGTCAAAAATATTAACTACAGCACAAAATGGACACAGATGACCTATTCATACTTCTCAACTGACAGTTGAAAGCCTTAGAAATATGCCCCAATATGACACTGACATATGTCATTGGAACTTTTTTCAATGACATGAACATAGAAACAAGGATTCCTGCAACCTCACTGCCTTTCCTTTCTGCTTGTTTCCCCAAACATACATGCAGAAATTAATACAACCACACGAAAGTCATAAAAAATGCTTGATCAAGTCCATGCCTTTCTCAAGATTCTTCAAGGCTGAGTAACAGGTGTGAGAATCAAACACGGCAAAGAGCCTGAAGAGCCCAGACTCTGACAGTGCTGGCTCCATCCCCACCAGGGTGGCCTCCATGGCTACCCCTGTATACTAAGCGCCTCCAGGGGTCAGAATGAAAGGCTTTTACACTCTGGGGTTAGAGGAAAACTTCTGTGCCAGCTGCACAACGGCTTCACTCTCCAAAGCAGGCAAAATAAATTAGGTCAGAGGATCATAAATATTTGACTGAAATGTTCCTATCACGTGGGAATTGAGGGTGGAATGCTCTGCTTTAAAGCCATATGTGACTTTTTGCTGACAGTTGACAACCCAGGATAAAATAAATGTCAGGTAGTGGAAGGGCTTCAGGAATAAGAGGTGCTATCTAGAAGGACCTGGAGGGATAAAGCCAGAATGTAAATTTTATAGTAACAATGACAACAACACGTTACTTAGCAGCAAAAGGAGCAGGATAGGAAAGGGGCGGGGCTAGAAGCAAACATGAAAAGTCTGTGTTAATCATCTTTAATCAATTACATTAGCCGTGACTGGGCATCATTTGTGACCTCGACCCTTAATCCTTCTCTAGATGCAGGCATTACCTAGTTTAACAGAGACTCCGACTACATATTATTTTTGTTCCGTGTTAAAGTTCCTATGACAAAAGATGTTCTATTCATAAATAATAAATATCTTAAAAGTACTTGTTAGAAGTAACTACTAAGGCCAAAGAACAATCATAATGCTTATTACCATAAAACAACTTGAAGGTTTTTAGAATTTTAATATTAGCATCAGGTTATCCTCTGGCAATTTCTTCCCTGTGGTAATTTTCGTTCATCAATCATTACGTCTCAAATTTCTCTAGAAGAGAGTTAGAATGCAACTTTATTTCTGTAATACAGAGGAAAACGGAAATATGCAGTGTTCAAGTCATTTGCCTGAAGCTTTAGGAACTAAAATGTATAAAAACCAGTGTTCATATTGATAATGTCAAGTGATGTGAATATCACAAATATTATTCTTCAGGATTCAGAAAAGGAAGAAAATAACACTTTGATTTCCCTCTAGAGCTGGCATATTTAAAGAGAAGAGACTTAGAACAATTAAATGCATGGTCTTGTGAAAACCACTTGACTTTATAGGTTCTGAAAATGATGACACATAGATAAAGGCTGGGAAAATATGCCCCAGCTACTAACAATAATTGCTTCAGAATAGTTCTGCCTTTCTGCAATTTTAAAAGTAACAATCGTACATTACTTTCGAATTAATTTTCAATGAAGTAAAGTCTTTCCCCTGGACTTTCCGCTGGCATTAACAGTTGGGTGCTATATGCTAGCTGTCAAAATATTGGAAAGCATTCAGTACATTTATTCTGTATTGCAAAGTGTGGTAGAATATTTGCAAAACATACCGTTTGTGAGCAACAGAAAATGACTTGACTTTTACATCACACCTGTTCACTGCAACTGCTTTGCTACAAACATTCATGATGATAACTTATTTGAAAGCATTATTGGCAACACAAGTGGGATATTTTTTCCACCTTGTTAGTATGTCAACATGATATCGATACTGGAAGCAAGTTTATCATTTTTTAAATTCATCGTGACTCATTTCTTCTCACCAATTTAGACACCTAAATATAGTGACAGCCAAACCTAAATCATTATAATAAGGAAATATCAGAGTACTGATTCTGTATGATGGGCATTCAGACATAGTAATTTAGTAATCTAGTCCTCCAAAAAATAAATTTCATTCAATGGGATGATTTTCTTATAGATTCAGTCTAGATTGATTTGATATATATTACCATCTGCATGAATGTCCATAACCTTCCAGGTTTTTTGCTAGTCTTCTGAATATGTATAGCAACAATAAATATACAATTTCTTGGAAAATTATGACATAAATCCAAAGATGGAAAATTGATTATTCTACAACTAGGTCAACAAGAGACCAGAGTGATGCTTACTACCACCTGTCTGTCGGGCAAGATACCTTTTATTTATTTTTAAAATTAACTTCATGCTCCTAAATATTTTCCTGGCCCCAAATCTTCTTACTGCACACAGAAAATGTCACTAGTTTTTTAGCTATAAGATAACATACTTCCTATGATGGAAAGAAGTGTATTTTTTTCACCATGTTTCTTAGGTTGTTTTTTAACTGAGTAGTCAATTGACATCTATTAAAATTTAACGCCTGCGAAATTCTAAAGACCCCGTTAGGTTAGGGGCTCTCTCTCTCTCTCTCTCTTTCAGATCACATGAAGGGCTCTGAAGTATGGATCAAGAAGACACTTCTTTGTTTTACACTTGAGATTACACATTTATCTCCTGGCAAAGAACTACGTAATAAATCACAGAATTTGTTTGGTCTAAAGAACAAAGCCCTGGCATATTTTAGCTCAGATGAGCTCCCAGCCAAAGGAATAAAAAATATCTCTGGTCATTTTCATAGACATGCATGCACTTCTTTGGTAGGGAGTCAGTCCCCATTCAGAAATGTTGTACGTTTTTCTGAGGACCTGGCACCCATGTTTTCCTCTTTCAAAGGAAGAGCTGGATCTCTTTAGGACCTTGTATAAATCCTCTTTTCTCAGCTTTGTTTGGATTTGAGTGGGTCTGACTGGGTTAGGCCAACAGGCCCTCTCCATCCTCCTATCTCACCACACTGACAGGTCTAGGAGGGGAGGGACCATCAACTGGACCAGCTTTTGAAAGCCTAGATGTTTGCCAAGCTCTCAATAAAGAACCGAGGAGTCTCTTTCTTCCTCTGCATTAGATTGTGTGAGGATTTGACCATTAAAACTGCTGAAGCCGTTTTATGACAAGGGGTCCCACACAACTATGCAGAGAAACGGAGAAAAACCCAGGTTTTAGGGTGTGAGCCAAGGGATCAAGCCTCACCTGAAGCGCTGTCACTGGACATGAAACTTCTGTAATTCAATAATTCCCCATCACGCTATTTTTCATTATAGTTTTTTTAACTTTGAAGTTTACTTTGGGCATAAGCAAAGATTATTCAAGAAACATCTTACTATAATCCTAGAAGCACATAGGAAAAACACTGATGTATTCTCACCGAGGTTAAGGTTCAAAGAACTTAATCATGAGAAATTCATCGCAATACAGTTACCATTCTATTGACAAAAAAAATTTGCATTAAGTATTGATTTGACCAACACATGTACATTAATTCAGAAAGTAGGCTAGTTAATGAAAATAAATTTCAACTTGCAATCCTATACAGAACTCTTTATTAGCAAGTCTATTTTCCCAGAAATTCACCAATCTACCCCCCATGGGTATAGTCACCACCTTATTTGTGAAAGAGTATAAAGTAATCATAAATAATGCCTTTCTTGTTTGATAACAAGTAAAATTTCTAGTAAGAGGGAGAGCAAGTAACTTCAGATAAATAATTATATGTTATTTGCTTTTCAAAGGTCCTCTGTTGCAAGATAAGAGATTACAAATAAGAAAAAAATATCAAACTGTACACTTTAAATATATATAGTTTGGGCTTCCTAGGTGGCGCAGTGGTTAAGAATCCGCCTGCCAATGCAGAGGTCACGGGTTCGATCCCAGCTCCAGGAAGATCCCACATGCCGCGGAGCAACCAAGCCCGTGTGCCAAAAAGAAAAAAAAAAAAAAAAAAAGAAAAAAAAAAAAATATATATAGTTTATTGTATGTCAATTGTATCTCAATTAAAGTTCTTAAAAAAAAGCAATTACATATAGTTCAGGATATACTAACATCACTAGAGGACTGTTTCCAGGCAAGCAGTATTCGACAAATTTTACCAAAGGTCTGTTAAGAACTCCATTGACAGTCATCCACAGCTCCTGCCCCAATAATTCATATATCCCTGCGTCCCTTCCTTTACAATCATCTTCCTCACTATTTATCACAACTTGATTTTCTCCCTAAGGTTTCCACAAAAGCCTCTGAAAATATAATCCAATAACCTCATGCTCTCCAAAGAGTTCTCCCTTTTAAATCCAGCCTCCCTCTGCTGCCAAAGTGATCTTTCTAATTCACTTTTCAGATCATGTCTCTTCACTATGGAAAATCTGTAATGATCCCCGCTGCCTTACAGCATCAGCCTAAAATCTTTGTCGTTCATGGTCTTATGGACCTACTGGTCCAGCTCCATCTCTGCCAGTCCTCATCTTGAACTGTATGTGTCAACCATGCCGAACTCCTCAGAGCCCCCCCACACGAGGCTCACACACCTCTGTGGATTTTCCACCTGCCTACTCTCCCTAACACCGCCCCCCCAACTCCATCCCCTACCTTTCACTGAAAATAGTCCACCTGACAAATTTTTATTCATCCCTCAACTTGCCACACTAATGACACTGATGTGTCTCTTACAAAGGCCACCTTCCTTGGCGAGCCGGCAATAGGTGTTCTTTCCTTGTGTATATCTCAATTTTCTATTGATCATTTCTTGTTTTTCTAGAAACATGATGATGAAGTTCATCAAGGAGAAACAGTCAGTCCTTGATCTGTTTATTCTTGGCTTCTAGAACTATGCCTAGAATGTAGTAGATGCTAAATGACTATCCTATTTCTATCCTTTAACTGAAGCTGGATATTCTCTGATATTCTCACATAAGTGATGCTTTTCCTGTCGCTTACAATGCACAGAAAAGGCTCATAGCATCTGCATCCTCCTAGATTGTTTCTAAGACATTCGACACAACTCTACTACTGCAGCCGCTCTTCTTTTAACCCGCTGATATTTTCTAACAATCCTTGTGATGGATAAATGGACCATCTCACTTATCTCATCAGATTCGTGGACAACTTGGTCTCTGCCTTCTTCACCAAAACCACTTCTGCTCTGGTATTCTCAGACCCCAGAAACTGTGTACCGATGACCCACCATACAGCCTAAGCCTTGGTGTCTGTATCACTTCACACTATACATATGATACATTTCCAAAATATAAAGATGCTGAAATACCTAGGCATTACTGTAAGAAACCGGCTGTCTTCTATCATTCATAATTTTTTCTAACTAACACAGATGACTGCAAATGTTCTTTGTTGTATGCAAACCCTGTTTGATGTGTATATGTACATGCACTGATTTTTATATAATCAATACAGGTTTGAGAAAATTATACATTTCCCCAGTCCTTTATCTATAATTAGTTTTACATGATGCCATATTGAAAATGAAAAGGTGAATTAACTATTTTCTCATTATTCTGTCAAACTTGATTGATTGGTTGTTTTGATGTAATGGTAGCCCAGATAGCAAAGTATAATTTACGGTGACCTGGAATTGCTAGAAAATGCTCTTGTTTGAACTTGCCTGTTTAAAAATCTTTTGTCCACTATAAGTTGAAATATTCAATTTATTATTCGTTTTGGTTTTTTTAAATTTTCTTATTTTCCCCCTTAATACGTCTAAATAACAGTTTTATGGTGGTAATTAAAGAAAATCATGTAGACTTTCTATAGTTTGACAACTTAATGTCTTTAAAAAAGAGACAGTTGAATAAAAGGATATCTACAATTCCTTTTGGTTCTGACAGCCTATTATTCAACTTGTCCACATTTCTATATTATTATCAATCTACTGTAATAAGTTCATTTCCACAGACGTGATCCCAAAGTCTACAAAATATGTTACCAGCATTCCAAAAATGTACAAAGCACTACTCAGAAGCACATAAGGCAATATCAAAGACATCAAAACAGATGTAAAGGTATCTATAATTTTCATCTGGGCAACAAATGAAACAAGAAAACTTCCTGAAAAATATCCATGAGACACCTAGCTCCATGAACATTTGCCACCAAAGAAGGGTCCCCAAAATGAATACATATAAACATAAATATCAAGATTCTTTAGAAAAAAATTTCCTCCTTTAAGTATTTCTTTGTAGGAAATACATGTCAACAAAGTGTGATGGGAAAGTAAAGGGGCTAGTGAAGGCACATGACATGATGCAAACATAAGAAAACAAAGAAAAAGAACTCAAGGAAGTAAGGTGAGTAACCACAGCAGACATGGTCATTAGGGTCAGATCTGCATTCCCAGTCTTTGGTTAGGATACCCCGTGGTGCGCCACACAGTCATGGACAGAGGGCTTCAAATCTATATTTTATTTTTAAACTAAATGACACATTCTTCCACAGATAAATTCTTCTATATGTAAATGTATGTAGTGCCTTTTATCATTAACAAATTGTTTTCCTAACTACCACAGATGTCTGCAACGGTTCTTTGTTGTCTGCAACTCTATATATAAATTATATCTTCCATTCAAATAATTTATCTGTACCACTTACACACAGCACAGCCTTGAGTATGCCATTTAACTTCTTTGCACCTCACTTTCCTCTTTTCTAAAATGAGAATCATAGCAATCTCTAATAATATCTACTATATCAGATTGCTTCTGAAGATCAAATGAAATAGCCCATGTAAAGAACTTAAAAGAATGCTTGCAACATAGTTAGTAATAAACACTAGCTTTTGATCTTTCTTCCTATTAAAGAATTTTGAGTGAGGGAGTGAAATCTTTCTATGCTCCAGGAAGAATATTTTGGCCATAGGCTATAAGTCTTAGTGAAATGAAATAAAAAGAACAAAATAAATTTGGTAACTAAGGAGATTACTTTTGGCTTCACAGAGAAGGTTTCAGTTGAGAGGTAAGGAGAAATCCATCTGTCAAAGAAACAACTACAAATAAAACCAACTGCAATTTCTTAAAAGAGAAAATTGTTTCTGAAATATGTAATCATTTTAAATAATATTGATGTTAAATGAAAATGGATTCACAAATGATTGGACATTTTTGTGAGAAACTGAACATTGATGGCTATTAAGAAAAGCATATATAACACACTAACAACAAAATATCTGAAAAAGATAGAGAAAACACTCATTTACAATAATATCAAAAGCAATAAAATACTTAGAACAGTTTAACCAAGGACAAGAAAGATCTGTAAAATGAAAAATATAAGACTGTGATGAAAGAAATTGAAGAAGATGCAAACAAATGGAGAGAGATTCTGTGTTTGTGGATCAAAAGAATTAATATTGTTAAAATGTCCTTATTACTCAAAGTCATTTACAAATTCAACGCAATCTCTATCAAAATTCCAATGGCATTTTTCACAGACATAGAAAAAAAATCCTAATATTTGTGTAGAACTACAAAAGACCCCACATAGCCAAAGCAATCCTGAGAGAGAACAAGGTTGGAGGCAACACACTTCCTGAATTCAAACGACACTGCAAAGATATAGTAATAAAAATAGTATGGTACTGGCATAGAAATAAACACACAGACCAATGGAGCAGAAATGAGAGCCCAGAAATGAACTCCCACATATAAGGTTAAACTAATATCTGACAAAGAAGCCATAAATACTGAATTGGGAAAGGACAGTCTCCAATAAATGGTGTTGGAAAAACGGGGTAACCACATGCACAAGAAAGACATTGGACTCTCATCTCATAGTATTCACAGAAATTAACTCAAGATGAATTAAAGACTCAACAGAAGACCTGAAACTTAAAACCCCCAAGAAGAGAACATAGAGAAAATGCTCCTTGACATTAGTCTTCACAGCAATTTTTTGTATATGCCAACAGAAGCACAAGCAACAAAAGCAAAAACAAATGGGACTTAAACTGAAAAGCTTCTGCACAGCAAAAGAAGCAATCAACAAAATAAAAAGGCAACCTGCTGCTGAAGGGAATAAAATGTTTGCAAACCAAATATCCAATGAGGGGATAATATCATATATATATATATATATATATATATACATATATATATATATATATAAAAAGAACTTACACAACTCAGTAACCAACAACTCAACAATTCAATTTAAAAATGGACAGAGAAACTGAATAGATATTTTTCCAAAGATGACATACAGATGGCCAACAGGTCCATACAAAGATGCTCCACATCCCTAATCAGCAGGGAAATGCAAATCAAAACCGCAATGAGATACCGCCTCACACCTGTTTGAATGTCTATAGTCAATAAGACGAGAGAATGTGTTGGCAAGGATGTGGAGAAAAGGAAACTCTTGTGCACTGTTGGTAGGAATGTAAATATATACAATGGGATATTATTTAGCCATGAGAAACAAGCAGGGATGATGGATCTTGAGGGTATTATACTAAGTGAGACAAGTCAAACAGAGAAAGATAGATACTGTATGTTATCACTCATACATGGAAGCTTAAAAAAGCCAAACTAATAAAACAGAGAGTAGAATGGTGGTTCCCAGGGGATTGGGGTGGGTAGGGGTGAAACGGGGAGATGTTGGTCAAAGGTACAAACTTCCAGTTGCAAGATGAATAATTCTGGAGATCTAATGCACAACATAGTGATTTTAGTCCACAATACTACATTACACACTTCACCGTTGCTAAGAAACTCAAGAAAAATTGTTTCTATCCCAAAAAGAAATGATAATTGTGGGACACCATGGAGGTGTTAGCTAACACTATGGCGGTAATCATATTGAGATATATAAACATATCAAATCAACAGATCGTACACCTTAAACTTACACAATGTTATATGTCAATTATTTCTCAGAAAAAGAAAAGCACATCTGTATTGACACGTACCTGTTAAAACCTCAAACAAACCTATCTCTATCCTTTATTTCAGGAAAACAAACTTAGGTCAAAGTGGTAAGAACATACCATCAATAACCAGAAGAAATTTTAAGGTACTCACTGCTTCTGGGATAGGCAAGTCACTGAAATAAATGAATCAGGTGAATGGGGCACAAGGAAAAGTGGGCACGCCCCCTCAAAGGAACTGAAATGTACGTGAAAATTTTATTAAAGTTCAAGACAGTTTAGAAAGAAGACATATCTAGGGTTAAACTCAACCCATGGGACTGACAGCATTCTAGGACTGATTCCAACACTAACACTACTGCAAATTGGTAAACTATGTTACCCATTTACTCTTAGGACTAATGTCACAGTCCATTCCTTGAAGCTCCTTCTACGGCAGACATTACCTGACACATAACTTTAGTTCCTGTAGACTCTCCCATCCACGTATTCATCCTAGTTTGAGTAAAAGTGAGTGGAAGGTCAGATTAACTATACTATAAATAATAATCCAAATGGGAGGATGAGAGGAAGTGGCAAAGAGAGACAAATGTAGTCAAATTTCCATAGTCATTGAATTTGAATATATAAAAATAACATTAAGTTTATTTATTGAGGCTCAGCAAAAACATCCAAGGAGACGGATGTTTAACATAATCTAGTAAAAGAGATAAAGAAAAGTCAAAGGAAAAAAAGAAGGCAACAGATGGTATCAAAAGAGCAAGAGGGTAAGTCAGAAGAGATCAGGAAAAGTAATTCTCAAAGGTCAGATTTATATTGTTAGGAATTTGTAACCCAGAGAAAGAAAGCAATTACAGAAAGCATTTGCATGTATTAGTCCCTGCTTCACATATGGACCTGGTGAATGTGATTATCTATAATGCGAAAAGAACACACTTTATTTTATTTATTTTTTGCCTTAACTTAGGTTTCTCTGCAGCCACTCACTTTGAGGATGAAACCATGAAGCTTTTTGCATCAGACAAGGAGAAACTAGAACAAAACAGACGACTAAAAAGTTTGGCAATGTGAAACTAACTTTCTTGACCTCTTTAGGAAGAGAGAAGCCAGGAAAGAGAGGCACTGTTCATAGAGGAAAAAGTGTTTTTCTAAATTCCTTAAGCATCTATTTAGTATATGTACAGCTCAACCTACCAGCTCATAGAACATTTTCCACAGGTTTGGACTTTCCTCCTAGATGGAGAGAAAGGTCTCATTTGACGGATGCCCAAGGGGAGGGAGAAGGACAGGAAGGAGGTGGACAGAGAATCCTACTCCCCACCAAGGAATTTGGAGGCAGAAGGAGTTAGAGTGCTGGGAGGAGTCATGAGAACTGATCTCTCACAAATTCACTTTGCTGTGTATGTTGTGTGTATGTGTGTGTGTGTGTGTGTATTGTGTATGTGTGTGTTTAGATATACTTTTAACCTTCTTTTAAGAGTAGTTCCTATATTTAATTTTTATTAATTCCTCTACCTGGTTGTGAGGACTTGGTGTCTGGGAGTACCTTGCCCTCACGCTGCTGTTTCAGTCTCCCCTAACAAAAACACTTTCATTCTTATATCTCTGATTTCATTCCTTTCCCTAGAAGGCTTTTCTTATTGCCACCTCATTGAATGCAATTGGTGCACGACTTTCAGGTTAGTATTTTCACCCATTTTGCTCTGATCAATGCAATCCCTGTTGATCTCTGTTTTTTTTTTTTTTTTTTAAGTTTGTAGCATGAATTATTTCCTCTACTTTTTTTTTTTCAGATCTTTATTGGGTATAATTGCTTTACAATGTTGTGTTAGTTTCTGCTGTATAACAAAGTGAATCAGCTATGTATATACATATATTCCCATATCCTCTCCCTTTTGAGCCTCCCTCCCACCCTCCCCATCCCACCCCTGTAAGGTATCTAAGAACCTACTGCCTTGTGTTATTTGTAACTGCAGTTTAAGTAACTTCCTAAATCAACTGTCAACTCTTCGCATACAGAAGTTACAGTGCGTGCCTTTGTATTTGTTAACCTGACTAACTTAAGGAAAGGCATTCAATCTGTGAAATTTTATGGCTATAAATCATTAAATTCCTTGACCTTGTTATTAGAAAGGAATGTTATCAATTTGAAAATGAGAAATGGATACTTCCCATCTATATACTCAATAAGGCATATTTCTTTTTATTTTCTAAACATGTTCAGATTATTTAAAACAGAAAATTTCTCATTTCAAATTGTCTGTGTGAAAGCTCCAGGATAAGAAACTACTTTTCTTCTGTTATGATTATTGTCTAGGTCAGTCATTTAGTGATGGTGTTAATGAGATGAGCACATGTGCGTCTATCTCCTGATGGGCTGATTCCTTTGCAAAGAGAACTGCACCACGTGGCAGGCTGTAGACCACCATCAGGAGGGACACCATAAAGCGACCCAGATTGTTCACGACTGTTAACTCTCAAAACATTTGAAAGTCCTTACAGGCTCCGTTTGAGTCATTTTATACACACCAGAACTATTTTGGCTTGTTCATGTTATGTATAACACTTCAGATTAAAAAAAATACGAACGAGAGCTTTAATTTTCAGCTTAGTACAGGGCACATATGACAACCTGGTCCACGTGAACTCAGTATATCACAATAATGCTGTTAATTTTGACAAAGGTACTTTGAATTATTGTCAGTTTTTCTTTTATTAGATAACAAATGTGACTATTATTTTTCTCCCTGGGAGAAAAATGTGACTATTGTTTTCTCTCTACTTTTTAATAGTTATTTCTCACGCTAACCCTGCATCTCTCTTCATTCAGGTTCTGTAAATTCCCTGTTCTGTAGAGACTGACCTTTCATTTCTGCTTTGCCCCTTCCAGTGCTACTTTCATCGGAGTCTCTTCCCTCTCTCTATTTTGTCATCCTCCTCATCTTGTTATTTTGTGCCTGCTTCAGCGTTATTCTGAATTTGCACACACAATAGTTCTCACTGTTCCTTTTAATTGGCTCACCTCCCCTTTAGGTGATCTATTCTCAAGTCTCTTGTGTTAATTAACACCCCTTCCTCTCAAACATTCCTTAATACATAATGATACAATGGGGAGCAGAATAAGGAACACAGACATCAGATTCAGAAGGTGGGAAGACAGGTGTGTGATAATCCTTCTGAGGCTTCAAACACCTAGTGCATCATTGTGTCAGGGAACATCAACAAGCAAAAACTATGGTCTACGGAGCACTACTGGCTATCCTCAGACCAACTTAGAGCAGGCATCCGGTTACTGGTGCAAAGTAACCCTGTGTTCGTACAATAACAAACTGGGTATAACACAGAGACCAGAGAGAGCAGGCTGGACTACAGAGGTTCACGGTCAGAAACACAAAGTTCAAAGACCCAAGATAATCAAGGGAAACATCAACGAGAAGATATTTCCACCCTCAGATCAAAACTCAATGAAGCATCCAAGCCTTTCTTTTTTATAATTTTTGCCCTAGATGTATGGCACCCAATCTTTGAGGGTCTTTGGAAAGTGACACTGATTCCTTTCTATAAGAGCAAGTTCTTCACAAACAACCCCCCCCCCAATAAGAACAGAAGACAGTAACCTTTGCTAAGTATCACTATGGGATTAATAAAAAATAGGATACACTAATATTTCTTTAGGAGGAAACAACACTTGCCACAAACAAAATACTTGACAAAATGTTTGTCTGAAAATAACGCTCTTCCCTGCAAAGCTGAGGTTTTGGGTAAAATGTGTTATTGTCTCCTGGCTGTCAGAGCTTGTGTTTACACTCTATCATGCATGTTACTGACTGAAGTAGATGAAATTGTTTTTAAACGGCATTCCTGAGAAATCCTGAGATTGAAACCAACCTTTAAGACAGGTAACTTGTCCATGTTGCCTCAGCAACTTGTGGGTTCTGTGATAACGGGAAGTCCAATTTATTAGAATTTGTTTCTTGTGAATATTAGGTGCTTACCTGTTTACTGAATAAATTGATGAACGGTCTAATTATGTTCAAGTGTGTTATAATAGTAACTACGAGTAACTAACTTGTAGTTTATATTCTATCTCTAATTTATACTTAATGGATGTATTATAAAATAACATTCAAGGGTATTTTAATACTAATTTGAGCTGTCATGCCATCATTAATTTTATTTTTTATGGGTATCTATATAGGACATACAGACGACCTGTACAAAGATGTAGAAAAAGCACAGCTGCGAGAATCAGAACCCAGTTTTATCTCCCAGGTGTATTTTTTAAAACCTCTGCAATCTTGGGCAAACAACTTTTTTTTTACTCCAGTTTTTCGTGAGAAAATTAAGGTGATATATACCTATCTCAAAGGCCATTTTGAGAACTAAAAATGAGATAATATACATACAAGCTCCAGGCTTAGTGCAGGGATATAATAATTTTCAATAAGTATTAGATTTGTTAACATTTCCCTGTCCTACAGTTCTCTTCATGAGCCATTTACTGTTTTTTTTATGTATTTTGAATCTACAATATTATAAAAGCAAGCAGAGACATAAACGAGAAAACGTTTATATTGATAGTCCTCTTGCAATATGAAAACTAATCTATTACAACACATATGTAAGTATAAGTGTTCTTTTTTCATATTATTGGTGCCAAAAAGATAGGACTGTTTAAATTAAGGCAAAGGTTTTTATGCTCAAAGAACTCCAAATTGTGAAATTTGATAGCAGAAGGTACACCAAGCAATGCAACGTGTACAGAGAGTTGAAACTGCAGACTGCCTTTGAAGTTCCCTCATTGTTAGCATCTCTGCATAAAATCAACAAAACATAATGAAACGGTTAAAACAAAAGCCCCCAAATACAATAAATCCTCATTACACAATGATATCAGGTGATCATCTATCCCAGCGTACTCAGGATTCTCCAGGTTTACATTGGTGCCCCAGTATAATCGTAAGTAGTGCCCGGTTTGAATGATAAAGTGTTGCTCACCCAGACATAACATAGCTTAAAGTCGTAACCTAGCAGCAAAAACACATGCGACTGATAGTATATATTTAGCCTATACTGCACATGTTAGTCCCACTCCAAAGAGCTGTCGAGTTATAAATATTTCTACTGTATGTCAGTTTCACATGTAAAGTTGTTTATAAACAGAATAATGCTTAACATGATTGGTAGCATATGAGTGCAAAAAGATAAGGCAATGGATTCGAACATTTCATTTTGCAACCCAGAGAGATGAGTCTCGTTTTGCTTATTTATCTTGTCTTACCATGTCTAATTTGCAATAGTTTTATTAGTGCATTTCCAACATCAAAAAATTGTATGCAAAATTAACCTCGTGTTTAATCACTATTTTGTTCTCATTTAAAATTAGTTCTGCCTGATTCATTATCCTTCGCTCGTTATAAAGAAGAAGAAAGAGGTCAAGCAGTTGTGTTTGTAGAAAAGCATCATTAATAACATGGTACTTAAAAGGGAGCCAAACTTAGTTAAGATTTAGAGGGTTATCTTGATTACTTCACTTGAATGATACATTACATAATTTCAAGCATCTTTGCTTCTACGATACATTATGCATGAAGGTAAAAAAGGAAAAGCAGAACAAAACATGTATTAACTGTGCCCCATTTCTGAGAAGGAGAGAGAAGCAGTGGAGGTGAGAGCTGTACCCTCTCTGTGAACGTCTGGCACAACCTCTGACTCATCCTCAATGTAGTGAGCTTCCCTTCACATCACATGGCAGCTGACATACAGTATAAAATGAAATACGTCCTGTCACCAGTCAATATCCTGCAGGAGTCCACTTCTTCCAATGGCATTTATGACAGTGCTGCTTCTCTGTTTAGTAGCAGAACTGAGGAGGAATTGGGAGATTGGGATTGACACAGGTACACTATTGACTCTATGTATAAAATAGATAACTAATGAGAACATAGCACAGGGAACCCTACTTAATGCACTGTAGTGTCCTAAGTGGGAAGGAAATCCAGAAGGGAGGGGATATATGTATATGCATGGCTGACTTACTTTGCTGTGCAGTAGAAGCTAACACAACATTGTAAAGCAACTATACTCCAATAAAAATTAATTTAAAAAATAAAAACTAAACCTAAAAAAAAAGAAGGAAAACTGAAAAGGCCAATTTTATTTTTCTTCTGATTATCAATGAAAGATGTAATTTGTAATTTCTCTTAGAGTGGTTCCTTGAATCGTGTGTCCACAGTGAGTTCACAGATCCCCAGAAGAAATGGTGAAGGAAGCTGGACTGAATGAAAACTAACCTCTCTGAACACTGGAACTGAATTTCTGAAAGTGGAAGAAGAGGGGGAGATCCATTTGAAGTGGCAACCGCACTCAACGCAAAGAAAGAATCTCAGCCTGATGGGGACAATGGGGTGGCTGAGTGAGATAACGGGAAGCAGAGCTAGCAGAGCAGGCAGAGGTAATCATCTGGGGGCTGCCCTGGTGGTCCAGTGGTTAAGACTCTGTGCTTGCACTGCAGGGGATGTGGGTTCAATCCCTGGTCTGGGAACTAAGACCCCGCACGTCGTGCACTGCAGTCAATAGATAGATAGATGATAGATAGGTAGATGATAGATAGATGATAGATAGATAGACAGATGATAGATAATAAAAAATAGTAATTAAAAAAAAGAAATAGTCATCCGGGGGGACCAAGACAGCATGCCCCGGAGGACTAATGAGAAATGAAAGAGACTGGGGACTATGTTGAACGATCATTCCAAACTGGGTTGAGACTTGGAATCATATCAAATCATAATCAGCATGCAAGCTCTTAGTGCCTCCCAGGCTTTGGGGCCTGAGGAAATATGTGATTCACAAAAGTAATCCTCTGCTTGCTGAGCAAAATCTGTTTATTGACACCAGATGTTTACAAGGACAGTTCTTATTTACAGTTTGGGAAATGCATGCTGGTTTTCATTAAATTAAACAGTTTTAACTGAAATATGTTACTTCAGTGGACTCTGTGAGGTGATTATTTTTCCACTAACAAATGGCTCTGCCCATAGTTTCAACTTGGGCGACCATCGGCCACGTGACTTTCTCAGGATTTGATCGCTTGTTTCCATATTGTACTAATTTTATTTGTTGAAACATTACTTCAACTACTAAGACTATGCATTCTATCAATATAAAGAAATCTGTGATAGTGCCAAAAGAAGTCATTAAAGTAATTATCAAGTTAATTCAGACTAATGTAGATGAGACTTACTAGTCATATTATATTTCAATGTATAGTATTTGTTTAGATTTTAATGGATTTATTTAATTCTATGTTTTATTTTGCCTGCATGTAGCTTTCGTACAACTCCAAAAATAACCACATTATCTAACCATTCACTAAGAATTTATATAAAACTGGTTTTGAGACATTTTCTGCAGCATCAAACTGACTAAGAGAATCAAAATTTCAAAATGTGTCCCACAGCCCAAGAGTTATCAACAAACCTCAGGGTCTACTTTTAAAATGACTAACAGAGAATTCACAGGCCTTGCCAAGAAGTCTTTGATTAATCAGAAAATCAAAAAGAATTTTGGAACCTACTTTTTCCCATTTATATATGTATAGGCATATATATATATATATATATATATATATATATCTTCTTATCAAAATACTGAAACATAACTATTTTTCTGCTCTTGATTTGTCTCAATATTTGAGTTCTTTTGGATAACTCATTGTTGTCCAAATATACACCATGGTTTCTGAACCCTGAATTTTTGTCCATGACATTATCTTTATCAAAAGAATTGGTACCTACCCCTAAAGGCTCATATTAAAAATTACCTTCTCCATAAAACCTTCGTTGTTTATCCTATGACAGATGCAATTCTCCTTCCTTTGAACCCACCCACTATTTCATGTGTCCCTTTTCTCATATCTTACATATTTGGTCTTTACATTATGTTAGATTCAAGCCTGGATTCAAATCTACTTCCAGACTTCACAGCTATATGAAATTAGATGGTTCATTTAACCTTTCTGAGGGTTAGTTTCTTTACCTATAACAGAGCTTAAAAAAACACAGAGCTTTCCGCAGGGCTATCCCAAAGAACCGACAGGAAATGTCCTTGGGACACTATCGATGTTTGATCACTAGGCTTGCTTTTCTCCCTTTCTCCAATCTCACTGAAGGATGGATGCTGTTTGATGTCAGGGGCTACGATATTTTGCGTTTTATTTCTTGAGGTCTTACCAAAAGGCTTTTTTTTTTTTTTTTTTACCAAAAGGCTTTTTACATAACAAGAGATTTTTTAAAATTTAGTTTTTTGTTTGCTGCTGTGGGAGTCACCTATTATTTTGATTCTCAGTTCCTTTTCTTCTTATGTAAGAAAAACACAATGACTTCTCTTGCAAATCACTATTCTACTGATTCTGAACAGCTGCACCAGGAGTGACATGAATTTACATGACGCCCCTCCCAGCACAGTTGATGGGCCAGGAGTTAATACCGAGCCCCATCCTGACCAGTTAAATGTTTTTCTATCACGGTTTTCCCTAGGAAATTTTTAGAACACAAAAAGAAAATGAGAGTCAGTCCTTCATTTTTGTTTTATAAATTTATTTATTTATTTATTGGCTGTGTTGGGTCTTTCTTGCTGTCTGCGAGCTTTCTCTAGTTGCGGTGAGCATGGGCTACTCTTTGTTGCGATGTGCAGGCTTCTCAGTGCAGTGGCTTCTCTTGTTGTGGAGCATGGGCTCTAGACATGTGGGTTTCAGTAGTTGTGGCACACAGGCTCGATAGTTGTGGCTCGTGGGCTGTAGAGCGCAGGCTCAGTAGTTGTGGCGCATGGGCTTAGCTGTTCCGCGGCATGTGGGATCTTCCTGAACCAGGGCTCGAACCCATGTCCCCTGCATTGGCAGGCGGATTCTTAACCACTGCACCACCAGGGAAGCCCCTCTGATTGGTTTTTGATGGGAATTGTGGAAGGTTAGGATCAAAAGCTGTTTTAACCATGTTTCTATCCTATGAAGGAAACCTGTCATCAGTGCAGAAGAACAAAACTAATGCACAGACAGAAGCAAAATATAGTCATGAAAATGAAGAGAGAATCCTGCTGGCACTCAGCATCTGGTGCAGGCTTTTCCTCAGCCAGCTGAAGACCTGCCTTCCCCATCATTTTTTCATTCAAGTTGACCTCAAATTGGAAGACTCTTTACTTTTCAGTAACTCTAATAATGACGTCATATCCTTACTTCAACCTCACACCCTACAAGTTAACGATGAGGGGATTACACACTCTCACACACAAACACATACACACACACACACAGGCTCACATACATATCCTTTGCTAACTGACGCTGGTAAAGCTATAATATAGTCTCAAATATTGACATATGCATTAATTTGTATAATTAGTAAACCATTGGATACAATGCATGTTACACATAGGTAGAACCCTTCTTTTCTCTTTGGAAAACTGGGATGATTAATTATAAAAGGAATAGGCAGAATGATAAGTCACTATTGTAAAGTTTTTAGAGGCACTAAAAATTAGTAGGAAAAGAAAAAATGATTTTTCAGGATGGGGTTGATGGAGACAACCTAAGAAGGAGTCCCTCAAATCACATCCTGGACTCCTAAACTAGATGAGATTCTGAAAAGTGATGGATAGGCAGAGATATACTCTGAGGCTTTTGCTCCTGAAGTTTTCCTCCTAATTTAAACCAACCTATGCTGGGTCAAAATCTGGAAAGACAATTTCATCCATATATAATGGATAATTTTATGTGGCAACTTGGCTGAACCATGGAGTGCCTGGATATTTGATTAAACATTATTTCTGGCTATGTCTGTGATTGTGTTTCCAGATGAGATTAGCATTTGAGTGTGTAGACTGACTATAAAAGATTTCCCGCCCCAGTGAGAATGGGCATCACCCAATCTGTTGGAAGCCTGAATAGAACAAAATGTGGATGAAAGGAGATCTGCTATCTCTGCCTGATGATTGAGCTGGGACCTCTTTCTGCCCTCAGAACGGAACTTACATCATTAGCTCTCCTGGGTCTTCCAGCTTGACAACTCCATATCATAGGAGTCTCAGACTCTATAATCACATGAGCCAACTCCTTATAACAAATCCATCCATCTATCTATCAGTCTGTCTACCTATAAGTCTGTCTATCTGTCTATCTATAATCTATCTTTATCTGTCATCTATCACCTCTATCTATCTATCATCTGTATATCATATCTATCTATCATCTATCTATCTATCCTCTCTATTGTTTCTGTTTCTCTGGAAGATCCTGAGTAACACACTATATCTCTACTTCATTCATAAAATTCTACATATTCCACACAGCAATGTAGATTAAGGCAAAAGAGCTTATAGTAGATTCAAATGTGTATAAGCATCATACACTGAACGAATGTTACAGAATAGACACTGCTGAGTGCAATTCACTTGAATTTGATCTAATAAGTTGGTTCTATTGATGTCCAAAATGGCATTTTTCTGGTGATCATGGAGAAAACATGATCATTTTACAATTTAGAAAAAAGGAAAAAAAGCAAAACTGGCTGCTACCCCTGAATTATTCCCCCATGATCTAAATTTTTTCTTGTTTTCTGGACCCAATGTTCAATTCTGACCTTGAATACAAATATATACACACATAATTTCTTCCTATTATAGTAATAATCATCTCAGGAACCATTATTTCAGTTTGAGTTTAATTCAACTGTCTTCCCATTGACACTCTTTAAAAAATCTGTTAACCTATATTTATTGAATATCAGCTATGTGTCAATCACCATGCCAGATACGGGAATGTTATGGCTTCACTTGCGTCCCTGACAAATTAATGTTGCGTCAGAATGTGACTTATTTGGAAACAGGGTCTTTGCAGAGCTTATCAAGTTAACACAAGATCACTAGGGTGAGTCCTAATTCAATGTGTCTGGTGTCCTTATCAAAAGGGGGAAATCTGGGCATGGACTGACATGCATTATAGAACAGGTGAGGACAAAGAACCATGAGAAGCCAGGAGAGAGGAAGCACAGCCCTGTCCTCACCTGAATCTCAGATCTCCAGACTGGACCATCTCCAGAACTGCGAGAGTACATTTCTGTTGTTAAGTCACTTATTTGGTGGTACTTTGCTATGGCAGCCTTAGGATACTAATAGAGGAACAAAAAGATTAAAAAAAAAAGTGAAGTCTCTTCCTTTATTAAATTAGAGATAATTGAGTTTAGGGTCTTAAGCATCTTAGATCAAATATTATTTTTCTTAGGAATGCTTTCCATAGAAAATAGATAGATAGAGATTAGAGGGACTAGTTCTTACAGTTTGAAGCCTAAATCTTTGATGTAAACAAGGGGGTTATTCAATAGGCAATTATTGCCTTTAGAGACAAATTAAGTACAATTCTAAGAGTAAGAATTATGAAGAATGCTTATAAAATTGTATATTTTCAGAAGTAATCAAGAAATCTTAACACTTTGAAGATATTTAGGTGCTTTACCCTAGAAGTAGAATATTCTTCTTCTCGGGTGCATTATGATTTAATACATGTACTTTGTCTTGCTAGGAATTTTCACTTTGGGAGAGTTAGAGGTGTAGATTTAATAATTTCTTTAAGCTAATGATGAATATCATATTCAGTTTAAATTTAATAATCTATTAAAGCCTTTACAGAAACTTTAGAACAACTAATGTAATATATTACTTTGCTACTGAATCACAGAAAGATGAAACAGACTGCCAAAAATGTAACGAGAGCAGATCAAAAAAGTAGATCAAAAAGTTTGACAGCAAAAACAGACGCAGAATATCTTAGTTATTTTAAAGAAAACAGGAAGGCAATTACCAAGACTATATGAAGTTATCTTCTTTCAAAAATTATAAATCCTTTCTTTTATTTATAAAGATACTACTCTTCTAGTCTCTCTATATGTTATAATAGAAAACCACATAGTTATCTTGAAGTCTGGAACATAGAGGTCTACAATAAATTCCAAAAAAGCAATTGACATTGGTCATAAAAAGATATGCTTATTGATTAGTTGTTCCATAGTCAGGCTAAGCAAAAAAGAATTCTCCATATTTACCAGCACTGTTCCTGTGGGGTCTTATAACTCTTTCAGGGATGGTATTTCATTCAATTTTCAAATGATGAGTGTTCCACTGAACTGCAAGCCTTCCCTGAACTCAATCTATAATCCAGTAGTAGATAGTTTTAAGAGAACTAGATGCCTAGATTTTCTAGTTACAAAATTCATTGAAATTATAGTGTTTTAAAGTAAAATTTCTGTTCTTTCAGATAACACATTACTCTATATTTCTACTATAAAATAAATTTCTGATATTTATAATATGCATTTTTGACAATATAGCTCAATTTAAAGTGTTCACTTAGAATCAGTAGATTTTAATTCAAAACTCAGCCATCTGGTCCTGGGGAAAATTCAGATAATATTAGGGTTTATAGAACCAAATGGCACTCACATATTTAAGACCTTTTAGGTTATCATATTTAGTTAACTGACCAAATTTATATCACTAACAGAATATAATTTAACAAAATATTTAAGAAGAAAAAAGTTCAGTACTACTTAGAAAAATCAATATATTTGAAATTTCATTATTACATAAAATGTGGTTCTTTATAAAATGCTATTGGCCTATTAATAAGGCATGATTTCAATATATTAAGTTATTTATTTTCAGAAATCCTTAGTCTAGTGTATTAACCTCTTTCTCCTTAAGTAAACTGCAAATTTCTACTTACTTATATTCTGAAATATGATAATTAAAATATATTTTCCAAATTCTCAAAAATTACATTTTACACATTCCAAATTTAAATAAATTAAAGTGTATTAGAAATATTTCAGGATTTGGATGTATTTTACTAATAAGTAATTAATCAGGTGCATCTCTAAAGTCCCATCCCAAATCAATAGTGTGGTAATGTTTTTCGCTAAAGAGTGAAAAATTATGCCCAAAGAAAAATCACCTTCATTCGTATTCTCTTCTTCAGTAATTCTACATGTGGATATGCTAATAATGGAGTATGACATTTAAAAAATTACCTCTCAAATAAAATCCTAATTTGTCTCTGCAGACCTCTGACTTACATAAATCACCATAGTGTGGCATTAGTGAATTGCAATGGACACATCTACATTGAAATAATCCTTCTGCTACTTCCTTTCTGAGTGATCGTTACCAAGTTTCTCTACCTAGTATTTACTTAGTATTTCTCAACTCTGAAATGGAGCACTTACCACTTACCACATAAGGCCATTGGAAAGAAGGCATGAAGTAATTAAAGCAACGCATTTAATAAAGTTGATCATGCTAACCACTCATAGTAGTTAGCGGCCACTACTAACAGTGCTAGTGATAAGCTAATAGCATCAGACACATAATACCCCCCATTTTTAATGCAGGCTGTCAAAAAATGCCATTAAAATATTGCAACTGCTTTAGGCACCTAGCAAAGAAAAGCAAATGATACTTTTCCCCTTAAAGATCTCATAATTGTTTTGCAAGCAATGCAGATTTACACAGAAATACTTGTAAAATTTGTGATGTTCTATAGGTGATATAGATAAACGTCAGAGGATTTCAGAATTGGTGAGAGTGGTTGGGAGCAGCTTCACAGGGGAAATAGGACTTTACATGGGTTCTTGAAAACGAAGTAAGACTTCACTGATAGAAAAAGAGATGAAAAAGCATTGCAAGAACACAGAAGGGTATACTTAAAAGAACTGAGTTTTAAACTTGCTTGAAACACACTGAGTTGATGTGAATGGAACAAATATGATCAGGAAAGCAAACTGATGTTAAATTGTGAAGGGTTACACACGTCAATTAAACAATTTTATTTGACTTCTGATTTCAGCACTGGTAGAGTAACTGTTACTCCTGGCCCTCCCACAGTAAATGACTATAAAACCGGACAAATTATATGGGCATAGTTTTTTAAGCACTGAACAAGAAGCAATGCCACACTGTGATCCTCTTTGTTTTTTTGTTTGTTTGTTTGTTTGTTTGCCACACAGCATGTGGATCTTAGTTCCCTGACCAGGGATGGAACCCGTGCCCCCTGCAGTGGAAGCACAGAGTCAATCACTGGCCCGCCAGGGAAGTCCCCACACTGTGATCCTTGAGGGAAGGAAAACCATGGAGGTGAACCCTATCTTCCTCCTGGTTTCCTTTCTGGGGCACCCTCCAGAAAAATGGGGCACTGATCTGTGCTCAACACTGCAGAGCTGGAGGGCCTCAGACTAGAGTGTGCATCTGCACAAATGCAGAGTGAAAGCTGTGGGATGGGAGATTGTAGAGGAGGGGGCAGGGCACGCCCAGCAGTCTTAACGGGGGTCCCAGGAAATGAGACATGAACTGAGATGTGCAGAGGAGCCCTGTGTACAGCGTCCTTGGGCATTACAGCCACAGCTGAAAGCTCCGTGCAGGAGGTAACAGAGGCTGATCCAAGGACAGACACAGAAGTCCAGGCTCATCAGATGAAGTGACCTTACTGGGGCACCCCAGGTATTCCCCCAAACTGTCAGAAAGGCCCATACGTTTTGAGAAAAGACTACACCCTGAATGAAGGGACACACCCTGGGACAAAGAACAAAACCAAAATAGATTCACACTAATGCAGAATAAGATCAACCAAGCATCAGAGGAAGAATAGTATCTACCCATAATTTACCAGATTGGCAGAATCAAATCCAACATTCTGTTAAGACAATATAATCAATACTTGCTACAACATATTATTCCCACTATCCAGCAGCTCTTAAAAATATATTAAACATCTAAAGAAGCAGACTTAGTAAAAGGGCTAAGGAATTTTGAAGTAGGGTCTTTTTCTCGTGGTCATTCTCTCTTTGGCACACTGATTATCCCAAACTGGGATATGATGATGTGGCCATCTGCTTAAACCAAAGCAACGTCAGTATGTATTACATTTCTGAACTCCAGTTCCTCTTCTTTTATAGGATATTTCTCCTCTAGACTGAACGCTTAATTTTCTCCTGGGTGTGTGATAAATGGAGAAGTGCAAACTGCAAGGCTATAAACTCAGGGACTGTGTTCAAATACCAGCTCTAATATTTACTAGCCCTGTAGTGTGGGGAAGTTAAGTTAGCTGACCTCCTCTTCTGCATCAGTAAATGGATTTCTTATTATTTTGCTGAGAAAAAAAAATATGGTAATGTTTGAATAGTGCTGGTTAATGTCCAATAAGTGGTGAAAATTGTTATGATGGAGTATTTAATCAAATAATGGGGTGATCAGATGGTGAGAAATGGGTTAACTTGGGAGGTCTAAGTTGCTTAAATCCTTTACATTTCATTTCAGGCCTGTCCCCTGGCTGGTCCTTGGATATAAACTCTGAGTCCTTGGAATATTTCACCTAATAAGAATGTTTCTGTATGCCTGAGGCCTTGGGCCTTACAGTACTGATTTGACCAGATAAGTGTATCCTAACAATGTGATTGACGCTGAATGACTATTTTGGAGGATGTGAGGGAAGGGAATTAGCAACAGGAGGTGCTGAGGTCAGGTACGCCAGCAGGTGAATGCACACCTGGATTCTAAACAAATTGTTTTTGTATTTTCATCACTGCGGTAGTTTTGCCCTTATAGCATCTTAAGGAACAGATATGATATTTTAGAGAGAAAATGTGTCTAAGAGAGACAGAAAAGAATACATTTTAGTCTCCTACAGCTAGAGATTTCTTACAGAAGTTACCTAAAGTGTAGGTTTTTTCTTAGTACAACTCTGGAGTTCATAAACTATTAGGTAAACAATGGTATGACCCAGAAAATCATTTATCATTTTCTCTATCTACATCAGTATCCAAGTGATATGGATATTAATATAATTTTAATATATAATTGATAGCTGGAAATGATTCCAAAAATCACAATATGTGGATTATCTGAATTGGTGGTGCTATAGTAGAAAGAATTGATTTCATTTCTTTATACGTCTATTTGCTAAAAGTTTGTAGATTATATACATGAAGAAAGCTGGTTTAAGATTAAATCATTTATTAAATCTATAATAAATGTTGTTAAAAAAAATGACTGAAGAAGACAGTTTATATGTGTTAAAAACAAGACAACAGGCCAAAAATGGAGTTGCTTATGCTAACCCCACTTCACCAAACCACGATGTAGCTTAATTGGAGTTTTGGCTCTTCCAGAAATGGAATCTTAAACCGTTTAATCAGAAATCCCCTGATCAGCACCAGTTAGGTCATTTTCCTGATAGACTGGCCACCCCTCAAAGGAAAGTAACCTTGCAATAACCAACCTGCTTTTTTGCCAGTACAACTTGCTTGTTCCTGTTCCCTTCTGGTTACAAAAATCTTCCATTTTGTACAGCTCCTTGGAGCCCCTTTCCATCTGCTAGGTGGGATGCTGCCTGATTCCAATCAATTTTAGCTCAAATAAAATTTTCAATATGCCTCAGTTTTCTTTTTTTTTTTTATTTTAAGTAAAGTCCTTTACTGCAAAATAAATAAACAAAGCAAAAAAGCAAACAAGAGGAGAAAGGAAGGGAGGAGGAAGGAATGGACAAGGGGAGAAAGGAAGGGTAGGGAGGAAGAAATAGAGGGAGGAAAAGGTAGACAGCAATTTTAACATGGGTTCAAAAATAGTACAAAGAACTTGATACCATTGGTGGCCACTGCATTGGTAGCAACATTGTGCTGCTTGGATAACCTAAAAAAGAACCAAAAAATAAAAAATCCCCCCAAGCTAAGACTTCTTTTATTATGATGATAAGGACATGACCAGGTGGCAATTACTGAAATATCTGTTCAGTAAGAGAGTGGCACTACTGACAGAACTCTGAGGAATTCTGGACCAAACATCCAAGCTGTGACACTGCTTTGAAAGCAAAATGGATATGAAGAAAATTTAGGTTCTCCAACCATTTCAAACTCTTTAAACATGGAGTTTGTATGTCATTTCTAATTCCCTGCATTGTTATCTCTTCTTCTTGGATTGATCCCTCAATCTTTATGTAGTGTCCTTTCTCGTCTCTTGTAACATTTCTTATTTTAAAGTCTATTTTATCTGATATGAGTATTGCTACTCCAGCTTTCTTTTGATTTCCATTTGCATGGAATATCTTTTTCCATCCCCTCACTTTCAGTCTGCATCTGTCCCTAGGTCTCAAGTGGGTCTCCTGGAGACAGCATATATATGGGTCTTGTTTTTGTATCCATTCAGCCAGTCTGTGTCTTTTGGTTGGGGCATTTAGTCCATTTACATTCAAGGGAATTATTGATATGTATGTTCCTATTACCATTGTCTTAATTGTTTTGGGTTTGTTTTTGTAGGTCCTTTTCTTCTCTTATGATTCCCACTTAGAGAAGTTCCTTTAGCATTTGTTGTAAGGCTGGTTTGGTGGTGCTGAATTCTCTTAGCTGTTGCTTGTCTGTAAAGCTTTTGATTTCTCCCTCGAATCTGAATGAGATCCTTGCTGGGTAGTGTATTCTTGGTTGTAGGTTCTTCTCAGTCATCACTTTAAATATATCGTGCCACTGCCTTCTGGCCTGTAGAGTTTCTGCTGAGAAATCAGCTGTTAACCTGATGGGAGTTCCCTTGTATGTTATTTGTTGTTTTATCCTTGTTGCTTTTAATAACTTTTCTCTGTCTTTAATTTTTGTCAGTTGGACTACTATATGTCTTGGTGTGTTTTTCCTTGGGTTTATCCTGCCTGGGACTCTCTGCGCTTCCTGCACTTGGGTAGCTATTTCCTTTTCCATGTTAGGGAAGTTTTCAACTATAATCTCTTCCAGTATCTTCTCAGGTCCTTTCTCTCTCTCGTCTCCTTCTGGGACCCCTATAATGCAAATGTTGTTGCGTTTAATATTGTCCCAGAGGTCTCTTAGGCTGTCTTCAGTTCTTTTCATTCTTTTTTCTTTATTCTTTTCTGCATCAGTGATGATCACCATTCTGTCTTCCAGGTCACTTATTCATCCTTCTGCCTCAGTTAATCTGCTATTAGTTCCTTCTAGTGTATTTTTCATTTCACTTATTGTGTTGCATATCTCTGTTTGTTTGTTCTTTAATTCTTCTAGGTCTTTGGTAAACTTTTCTTGCAACTTTTCGATCTTTGCATCCAATCTTTTTTCAAAGTCCTGGATCATCTTCACCATCATTATTCTGAATTCTTTTTCTGGAATAGTGCCTATCTCCTCTTCATTTAGTTGTTTTTCTGGTGTTTTATCTTGTCCCTTCATCTGGTACAAAGTCTTTTGCCTTTTCATTTTCTGTGTCTTTCTGTGGCTGTGATTTTCAGTTCCACAAGATGAAATACCGCTGATACTGCTTGATTCTGCTGTCTGCCCTCTTGTGGAGGAAGCTGTCTAGGAGGCTCATGGGTGCTTCCTGATGGGAGGGACTGATGGTGGGTTGGGCTGGGTGGGTGGAGCTCAGTAAAACTTTAATGTGATTTGGTGGGTGGAGCTCAGTGACACTTTAATCTGCTTGCCTGCTAATGGGTGGGGCTGTGTTCCCACCCTTGTGGTCGTTTGGCCTGAGGTGACGCAGCCCTGGAGCTTACAGGCTCTTTGGTGGGGCTAATGGTGGACTCTGGAAGGACTCACACCAATGAGCACTTCTCAGAACCCCTGCTGCCAGTGACCCTGTCTCCTCGGTGAGCCACAGCTGCCCCCCACCTCTGCAGGGAACCATCCAACACCAGCAGGTAGGTCTGGTTCAGTCACCTATGGGGTCACTGCTCCTTCCCTCTTGGTCCTAGTGAGCACACTTTTTTGTGTGCCCTCCAAGAGTGGAGTCTCCATTTCCCCCAGTCCTGTGGAGGTCCTCCAATTAAATCCCACTGGCTTTCAAAGTCTGATTCTCTGGGGATTTCTCCTCCCGTTGCTGGGCTGCCAGTTTAGGAAGCCTGATGTGGGGCTCAGAACCCTCAGGACTCCTGCGGTATAACTGTTTTCCAGCTTGTGAGTCACCCACCCAGCATTTAAGCAATTTAATTTTAACGCAATTGTGCCCCTCCTACTGTCTCCTTGTGGCTTATCCTTTGTCTCTGGATGTGGGGTGGTTTTTTTTGGTGAGCTCCAGTGTCTTTCTGTCGATGGTTGTTCAGCAGTCAGTTGCAATTCCGGTGCTCTTGCAAGAGGGAGCGAGCGCACGTCCTCCTACTCCACCATCTTGATTCTTCTCTCCTCTAATTCCCTGCATTGCTAATTATGTCCTTTGACTTTGTACAGAGTACTCAAAAGCTCCCAAAAAAATACCCCATATCCAGACACAAAGGAGAAGCCACAATCCCTCAGTTTTCTTTTAAGAGGTGACACAAACTAACTTTATTTAACACTTTATGAAGCTGGCAGAACTGCAAAATGGGGCAGATGGCAGGATGCTTTTATAGGATGAAGAATAAGGAATCAGGAGGAGAAAAACAGAAAGTGAATAAGAAGGAAGAAAGTACAGAGTCCAGAGCTGGCCTGGCATCTGGGGAGTGACTGATGGAAACACTACCTTTCTACTCAAAAGCAGCATCTACATGGTTGGGAAGTTATTTAAATTCCAGTTTGCTGTGGCTCCATCCTGGGCCTAGAAGTTTATTTCAACAGTGCTTTGAATAGCTAATGGCATTTTATTATATTTTATATTTTTAATTGAAGTACAGTTGACTTATATTAGGTTCATACATTATACACCGTACAAAGTTATTACAATATTACTGACTATATTCCCTGTACTGTATATTATATCCCTGTGACTTATTTATTTTAAAACTGGTAGTTTGTACGTCTTAATTTCCTTCACCTTTTTTTGCCCAACTCAAAATTCCCATCCCCTCTGGCAACCACTACTTGGTTTCCTGCACCACTGAGTCTGTTTCTATTTTGTTATGTTTGTTTATTTGTATTATTTTTTGATTCTACATATGATGGAAACATACACTATTCATCTTACTCTGTCTGATTTATTTCACTTAACATAATGCCCTTGAGGTCCATTCATGTTGTTGCAAATGGCAAGATTTCATTCTTTCTTTTATGGCTGATGTAACATCAGTCACATCTTTTTTATCCATTCATCTGTCTAGAGATACTTAGGTTGTTTCCATATCATGGCTGTTGTAAATATTGCTGCTAGGAACACTGGGCTGCATACTTCTTTTTGAACCAGTGTTTTTGTTCTCTTTGGGTAAACACCCAGAAGTGAAATGACTGGATCATACGGAAGTTCTACTTTTAATACTTCAAAGAACCTCCATACTCTTTTCCACAGTGACTGCACCAATTGACATTCCCACCAACAGTGGGAATGTAGAAGGGCTCCCGTTTCTCCACACCCTCTCCAGCATTTGTTATTTGTAGAATTTTGATAACAGCCATTTTCACAGGTGTGTGGTGATATTTCAATGTGGTTTTGATTTGCATTTTTATGATGATTAGTAATGCTGAGCATCTGTTCACGTGTCTATTTGGCATCTGCATGTCTTCTTTGGAAAAATGTCAATTCAGGTCTTCTGCCCATTTTTTAACTGGATTGTTTGGATGTGTTTTGTTTTGTTTTTTTTTTTCTTTTTGGATAGTGAGTTGTATGAGTTCTTCATATATTTTGAATACTTACCCCTTACTGGACATATCATTTGCAAATATCTTCTCCCGTTCACTAGGTTATCTTTTTGATTTGTTGGTGCTTTCATTTGCTGCACAAAAACTTTTCAGTTTGATGTGGTCCTATTTGTTAATTTTTGTTTTTACTGCGCTTGCCTGAAGAGACAGATCCAAATACACACACACACACATACACACAGCTAGCTAATACTGATGTCAAAGAGCATACTACCTGTTTTCTTCTAAGATTTTTATGGTATCAAGTCTTACATTTAAGTCTTTAATCTGAGCTGAGTTTTTGTATATGGTGTGGGGAAATGGTCTAGTTTTGGTCTACTCTATTTGGGAATGGTCTACTCTATTACATGTAGCTGTCCTGTTTTCCCAACACTACTTATTGAAGAGACTATCTTTTCCCCACTGTATAGTCTTGGCTCCTTTGTTATAGATTAACTGGCCATAGGGGTGGGGGTTTATTTTGGGTTCTCTCTTCTGTTCCATTGATCTTTTTGTCTGTTTCTATACCATTATCACACTGCCTTGATTACTATAGCTCTGTAGCAGAGCTTGAAGTTACAAGCATGATTCCTCCAGCTTTGTACTTTTTTCTCAAGATTGCTTTACCTATTCATGGTCTTTCGTGGTTCCATACAAGTTTTAGCATTATTTGTTCTCTTTCATGAAAAATGCCATGTGTAGTTTAATATGGAGTGCACTTAATCTGTAGATTGCTTTGAGTAATATGGAATTTTAATGCTATTAGTTCTTCCAATCTATGAGCATGATATCTCTTTCCATTTATTTGTGTTTTCAATTTTTGTCATCAGTTTCTTCTAGCTTTCAGAGTACAGGTCTTTCACCTCCTTAGTTAAATTTATTTCTAGGTATTTTATTCCTTTTGGTGCAACTATAAACAGGATTTTCTCAATTTCTCTTCTGATAATTTGTTGTTAGTGTATAGAAATACAACAAATTTCTGTATTTTAATTTTGCATTCTGCAACTTTACCAAATTCATTAATCAGTTCTTATAGTTTTCTTGGTAGAATCTTTAGGGTTTTCTATATATAGTATCCTATCATCTGCAAACACTTTTACTTCTTCTTTGCCAATTTGGATTCCTTTTACTTCTTTTTCTTGCCTCCTTGCTGTAGCTAGGATTTGCAATACCATATTGAATAAAAGCAGCACAAATGGGCATCCTTGTCTTGCTCCTGATTTTAGAGGATGGAGTATGATGCCAGCTCTGGGCTTGCCTTATATGGTCCTTTAACGTTTCCTACTGGGGTGGTCTTGGCAGGCTGGCTAGAGTGCCAGGTGCTTTTCAGTATACTGGCTCTGCACGGGGATAAGTCCTTTAGGAGCAGGTTCTGGGGTTTGTACAGTCCTTTGACTCCCCTGGTCATAAACCCCACCAGTTTCCAAAACCAGTTAAGGAGACCCTTCTTCCCACTGCCAGTCCCCAGGATTGGGTACCCCATGCAGAGCTCAAACCCTTCACTCCTTAGGGAGGACCTCTGAGTTTGTAATATCCTCTTCCACTTGTGTGTCACCGGCGAGTGGTGTGGGTCATGACCGTATCCTGTCTCTGCCCCTCTTACCCATCTCAATATGGTTTTTTTCTTTTAAATCCTTAATTGTAGACTAGTTCTTCTGTTAGTCTTCAGGTCATGCTTAAAGAGTGTTCTTCTATATTTAGTTGTAGTTTTGGTGTGTCCGTGGGAGAAGGTGAGCTCAGAGTCCTCCTACTCTGCCATCTTGATCCTGCCTCCAGTAAACGGTTTTTTATAGCTTAGTGTGCATTCCACAGTTTTCCTATTTCCTATATTTGAATATTATTTTACCAGTTTATTTAAACAATACACACCTGAATAGCACTACCACCACCCCCCTACACACACACACACACACACACACACACACACACACACACTTTCTGTGGCAACAGCTTTAGGACAGCTGCACTTATATTTAAAAGAAGGGCATCAGCTGCTTTGACTAAGAGCCAAGGGTCCATAAACAGAAAGTAGACCAGTGATAAAATGAGAGAAGTCAAAATATTGCACAAAAGTGGACAATGGAAAGAGGCGCAGGTGCTGGTCATCTTTGAAATCTCACTTGTAACTTGCACTTTGATTCTATATGTATTTAATTCAAATAACTTCAATATCCTTTAGATATTTTTTGCTATAGTACTAACTAAATATTTTGAAACGTTCTTTACTTTTTTTGTGTTGGTCACTGAAAGATAATCTCATAGTCTGATTTTGCTTTTCAGCACTAATTTACTTTGAAAAGCAAAACAAATTTGTTGAGCCAAACCCTCAGTTTAACTTTTTCCTTTATACACTTTCGAATGAATCCAAAGGCAATACAGTCAAGAATTGATATTCTGAATTTTTAACTTTGAAAGAGAATGCTTGATGCTTCAAGCTCTTTAGAAATATCTATTTATACAGGAAGTAAATCAGTCGTCTTGAGCAATTTAATCAGAAAAATCAAACTGCCATGGCCTTTCAGATACTTAAAAAGATGAATAAAACTCTTAAGCCTTGCTTTATTATGCCTTTAGTTCACATATATTATTCATTAAAAGAGCCAAGTGTATCCACAGGCCCAAAGCATACGGTAATTTTTTTCTCTATGTTTATTCTGAAGAAATCCATCCAAAATGAAGGATGGGACAGCAGCTTCTAATAGAAAGAAATAATGCAGCTCACTCACACTAAACTTCAGAGCTATCTGAGAGTATTCTTGCTTTCTTCATCCAGCAGTGTAAGTTAAAAGAGACTAGTTGGTTCTAAAAATAAACATAATATATAGCTATCTCTCAGGCATTGTCAAGAGAAATATACAGAAACTGATGAGGCTTCTTCTTCAAGGTTTTAATGAACCTTCTTCTTTCTTGATTCAGTCCTAGTATCATTTATTTTTAAAGCAATTGGTCACATCTTTCTTCTAGGATGATAGTCTTCTGACTGATTCTATCAGAATATGGAACAATAAGGGGTGACAATAATTCCACGCTGAAAGCCAGTGATGAGCTAGGTTGGCAGTCAGCTAAAAACATAAGACAGGAAAGTGAAGTGGAGTACGAACTTAGTTCTATAATTTACAATATTTATTACCTTGGGGATCAAAGAGAAATAGTGAATAGATAAAATTGCTCCTACTTTTACGTTCACATTTGCTGCCATCTTTTACTTTTTTTGCCTTGTGTATATTATACAGTATCAGAAATTCCTGGAGGCTTTATTAAAAGGCTAATATTGCTCACATATGTAGAAAAATGAAATTAAAGCTCTGTATTATAAGAATTCACATGCCATGCATTGTTTGAGAATAATACCCACTAACTATCAAGGTGTTTCAGAAACTCAAAACTAACCCACGGATATCTCTTGGCACTCGGTAGCACCTATAAATATAATTGTCATTTTTACTTTCTTGATATAAATTTACCTATTTAGAATTAACTTTTGATATGTAACATTATGTTTTGGTGACATTTCATGATGTTGACAATTTTCTCAAGAACTGCTTGCAAGATTTTCTTTGCTTCCATTCTAAACATAGATGGCTTAAAGCAATATCAAGATGAAACTGAATGCCATGCACATGGAAAACACTTATTCTCTCTGTGAAAGAACAAGAGAACACTCCCTAGTAGCTCAGCTCTCAAGTTCCACGTAAATAATACACAGCGCTTCCCATTAGTATTTCTTTTTCTCTCATACACACTTAGCTACAGAAAATGTTTCCACATCGTTTAGTATTATTCTCATTTTATCACCCCACAACTTGATTCTATCTAAAAAATAAAACTACAGTTGTCCCTCGATCCCTGGATACCCACGGGGGATTGGATCTAGGATCCCCACAGATACCAAAATCTGGAGATGCTCAAGTGCCTTACAGTAGGCGCCTATATCCATGGGTTACGAATCCACAGATTCAACCAACCCGGGATCCTGAAGTATATTCAATCCACAGTGAGTTGAATCTGCAGATGCAGAACGCACGAATATAGAAGGTAAATCATCCTAACTTTAAATCACAAATAACAATGTCACTGCATTCCAAAACAAAGTTTTGTTGTGGAGCATATTTAACTAATTCTATTTTGAGTATTTAAGTTTATTCTCATATTCAGCGTACATTATATTTTGATTTATTAAAGCCAATTGATATTCTAATGTACATTTACTGCTTTTTTATAATGTTATTTTATGTGAGAGTGACATCAATTGACTCCCCATAAGATACTGCAGTAACTGGACAACTTAAAATGTGGAATAATTTTTTTTTTTCACTTTCACAAGTTGTTCCTAGAGATCTGATACCAGATACAGAGGAACTAAATTTATAAGACAAATGGTGGTTGTGGAAGTGGGAAGGTACCTTTAATGATTCTTGGTGGGGGCATCTGAGTTAGTTTTTGAAAACAAACAATAGGCTTGTTCTGAGTCATCTGTGCTTTGTCTTCTATACCTATGTGTATGGCTGGAGCTACAAACCTACCTATGAAAAGCACCTGCCACAGCTTGAAAAAAGCAACATGCTTTAAAGCAACTCTTCATTAATCTCTTCACCAAAAATATTTGACGTTATATCTTGACATCTTTAATTTGGATCAGTCCAAGTGTCATTTATTGAACTTCTATCGGCCTTGAACTGTGCCAGGAGCCAGGGGAATGAAAAGCACAGCCGTAATATCAAAACTCACAGTCAGTTAGCAGAAGATTCAATGTTTATATGATATGAGCTATGATGAGAGCTTGATAGATGAACCGGGGATGAAGAAGGATGTCTGGAGAGGAGGAGGCCTGAGCCCTTGAAGAATAAGTAGAAACCAACCAAGTGAAGAAGAAGCAAAGGAAAGCACTAACTTAAGACTTTAAAAAATATATCTATATCTTATATATATACTTTGAAGGTTACAATTTATCTTAGAAATTATGGTATTCTCATCATGAGCTCAATATAATTTCAATAATTTTTGGAATTATTAACTAATTATTGTGTTTCAATGCAGGAAGAATTACATGTATCAATCCAAAAATCAATACACATACTAACAGAAAGTAAGAAAAGCAAGATACACAGCCAATTCTCATTACCTGAGGGAGTTACATGCTATAAAGTCGTTGTGAATGCTGAACTAGTGATACTGAAACTCTGCTCCTAGGGCAGAGTGTTAAGTGACTTGCCTGTATCCACTCCCCTAACAGATGCTAGAACTGGGGTTCAGGCCCAGAGCACTGGCCCAGAGGAAGAGTTTTTTGCCCTGCCCTGCTCCCTGCCACCTGTACCCTCTGAGCATCTCTGTACCAGAGTTGCTGTGAGAAGACAGAGCATCAGTTTGTTCCACTTTCGGTGGGAACCTGTGAATCAAGGAACTCAGTTTCCTCCACTCAGCATATGTCTGAAATTGGCCTTGAGAGTCCTGCAAGTATTGATTTTGGCATTACTAATAATTTTTAGTGAGTAGGTAAATTTGCAAATATGGACTCGGCAAATAATGAGGATCAACTCTAATATCAACAGTAAAGATACACTGAATAATGTAAAATATCAGGAAATAACCAAAGAATAAATAGCAAAGAAATAGAAGATTTCAGAACATCATATGTATCGATACTATAAAACAAATGGGCAAGGTATTATGAAGAGTATCAATCAGTGTACAGGAAAGTGGAGAAAGGAAAACTAAAGTGCACTGAGACCTTATCTACAGACAATGACAGTGTCTGCTCCTGTAGAAAAATGAAGCAAAAGAATATCCCGGCCATTGGCGGCTATGATGCTAAGAGTGTCTACCATTTATTGGGCACCCAGTGAATTACACAATGGCATACTCTGCCTTTTTAATGAATGATTAGGTATTGTTGTCACAAATAAACCTCAAATGCTAGTTTGTTTAATGGATACAAGTATTTTTTTATCATTATCCTAACAGTTCAAAGCAGGTACTGTGTTTGATGGGTGGATTTCCTTTTTACCATAATTCAGAGACGTGGCCCCTTCCATCTTTTGGCTTTACCATCCCTTCTGACCTCCTGGTCCTCTCTCTATCCCACTGGCTAAAGGGAAAAAGATGTTTCAGAGAGCATATTTACTTCCTGAATACTTTGGGAATTATATATATATGACTAATGCTCATATTCCACTAGTAAAAACCAGCTCTTGACCACAAATAAATTCAAGGAAGCTGGAAAATGAAATCCCAGTCAGGGCAGCCACTTCCCAATACCCGCATGATAATGTGGAAAATCAAACATCCGTGTTGAACTTAACATTGATTTTAACACACAAATATCATCTAACATAAGTTCATAGTTAAATGTCCTTAACCACTGGTCCAGAATCCAATCCAGGATCATATGTTGTCACCATATGCCAACAGTTCCCTTTAATCTAGAAGTCATTAGTCTGTCTCTGCCAGATTTTTTTTCTCAAAGCAGAGAGACTAGCAAGCATCTTGTCTTCTAGGTGCAAACAGGATTATTTTGGAGGGAAAAATAAAAACAATGAAGAAGCATCAGTTTCCCACATAATTGGAAGTTTACCAAAGTACCTCCATTTCATTTAGTAGCAACTGCTAGGCAAATGGCTTCATTAATACGCGAACCAGGTAGTGACTGGAGAAGGACGCTGGGAAGTAATTTCAACATTTGGATGCTGAAGGTCATCAAGTATTATCCATAGAACAGAGAACAGAAGATTAATGTCCACAGCTTGGAGACAAGCAAACCCGCGGGTATGCTGGTTGCACTATTTCATGCTGATTGCTTGTAATGGAGCAAGAAAGGCAGGAGACTGCAGAGATCTCCATCAGCAGAAAACAAGCAGCTCCAAGGAAAACCCTCACTACAGCAACCACCTCCCATTAAATTGCCTGTTATCTTCACAAAGCAACCCTCTCGGTGCCGTGTATTTATATGTTTCCTGTTATCCTGAGAGCAACACTCCACGTTCTATCAGTTCTCAGGGAATCATTTTTCCTAAACAACAATCAGTGCTTCCTTCAATCTTTGCTGTCACAGCCCCACATCCAGCACCCACAAGTGCCAAGAGCTCTCAGTGATATCTACCAGTTGTCACATCAATGAATTGCCTCAAGACATTAGCCTAATTCACCTAAAGCTCAGCCAAACCTCATACCTGAAACCAAAGCCCACAACAGAAACTAACAGTTTAAAAGGGAAGATGAAATTCAAACTACTGCAAAGGTTTCTATCTTCTATGCAAAAACTCTGCAGGCGTCCAAACCTGGTTGGTTTCCCAGGAAGATAATATTGGTGCCTGTGTTCGTGAGCACAAAAGCAGCGACGGAGGGAATCTCGTTTATCCGGGAAAAAAGACCTCTCAGATACAAACAGTGAAATGATGGCAAAGGTAGCCAGAAGATGAAGATGAAGGTGGAATCAATATTTTATTTTAAACAGTTGCAACCCTGATATTCATCCTCCAAGTTGAGACAACTGACCCCACACACTGAAACCAGCAGACAAGGTGGAGAAAGAGTGAAATTCCACCTGCAGGATTGAAGAGGTAACATGAACAACTGTTAACAATCAAGCAGTGACCCATCTTTGAACAAACGCAATTGCATTGTCTCACTGCAAGTTACGTCTAGTACAAGGGCATTTGTGCAAATACAAGGCTTGTGTTTACTTAACACGTATTTTGAAATGAGTGTTTTTTTCAATATTAAATTCTAGAAAAAATATTAGAGAAAGACAGTTTTCTTGTCCACTTCTCCCGGGTGTACAATTTCTATATCAATAATGACTGACTACTGTGGTTTTAATCACTGATAGCAAATCGGTGCTAAATCTACCGTTGGTTTTCCCCAGGTGAAGAAGTCTTCTGCTAACCACCAGGCATCTATCTCCACAGGATGTTCTGTGAACTTACAAAAATATCTAGATTTTTGTTTGCTTGTTTGTTTTACTCAGTAAATTTTCACACACAATCACAGATTTATCTTCATCCTCTGACAGCAAAATATACACGCCGCCCCCCCCCCAATCCTCCCTGCATAGCTCAGTGCCACAGTAAGTATCAAGTTTACTCACAGGAAGTTACAAACACAAAATTCCAACATCAGAATGAACTAGGAAATACTACAAAAGCCTCTGATATGGACACAGCAACAGATATTATTAATAAGATTGGCCTTGAAATATTTATTTTCTGAAATGAACTATCAATTTTATACATTATCATAACCATTATGCATTATATATAAGTTAATATGTTTCATGAACTATTACAAAATATATTATTTTGAGCATAAATTCAGTATTACTTATGTCATGATTGCTACTATCTTAAAGCAATATCAAGTTCTAGGCAGTATTTCTTAAGTTAGCCTATCAAATTTTTCAATGCTGGAATTTTGTGAAGAAAACCAAAAAGAACATGTGTTGATCAACTGGTTTAAATCTCTCTGTAATCAAGAATACATCTTGACCTATAATGGCCACAAATGAGGCTAAAAACTTACTTGGTATATTATTTGTCTGTGAACAATCTTTTTCTTCAGTCAAGATAATATTTGTTACTTTCTTGTTCTAATCCATTTCTAGTTTAGTGGAATATCACTTTTATAGTGGATTTCATGTTGTTTTCTATCTAGAAATATTGTCCTTCAAGTTTTTAAACCATTTTAATCTATCTGAGATCAGTTTGAGGTTTTATGTAAATGCCTGCTAGCATTATTAATAGTAAGCCACAATTCTGTTAAATACCTTAGTTTAGCAGAAATTCAAACTTAATTCAGTTCCTGCTCAAAAAACCCATCATGCATTCTTTATAGCTCACAGTTACTATTTCCAGTGTGTCTGAGAATAATTGTTAAACCAAGTTTAGTATGTATTTCATCAAGATGTCCACTTTGGGGCACATCAAAAATAGTGTTGTATGAAAGATCTGAACTGTTTCAAATAATGTCATTGCTATAGACACTGCTGAGGTCACATCTCTTATGAATAAATTTCAACTGTGCATCACAACTGACATGAAGATTGGGCTAAAAATCTGACTTGTACACACTTTTCTTTACCAACATATTAGTGGCATTTTCATAAAGGTGCCCCTAGCAATCTTTGAAACCAATGTATGAAATACGAAGTTTTTTTTTTTTTAGTAATTTGCTTAAGCCAAGGCTATTTTTTTTATAAAACAATGAAAACATTCATTAATTTCATTTTTTTTTTTGCTTTCTATGGCTGGTATTTCACCAATATACATATTAAATGTTAATTGTGTCACTGACACAAATTGAACTGAATAATATGTGCTTTGATAATTTCATGTTCTCTTTTCTCACTTTATCAACTACTGAAAATAATCTCATGATCAATTCTTCATCCCACTTTTTTTTTTTTAAACTTTCTTACATGTTTGGACCATTGACATGAACAAGGATTTCTGGGAGATGAAAAGATGTTTTTATAACTAATAAACACTAGGGAAGCCAGTTAGCAAAGACACTGCTTTCCAAGAGTCCTCAAGGAAGGGAACTCACAGGAGTTTGGTGGTCCAAGCCACTCTGAGGACACGTGGCAGAGGTTCTTGAAATAGGATCCACAAAGTTTCAAGCGTCCTGGCAGGGAAGTTTTCACAAAAACATGAGATGGGTTGCTGTGATCTTGAACAAAAGGGCCCTTGCATTTTCATGAGAAAGTTCTGGTAGTAATTTCTCAATAACATAGTTTTTTTTGTTTTTTTTTTTAAAGTCAAGATCACGTAGACTTTTCCAGCTGGGGTGAAAGAGGCCAGGTGAAAACACTGTGATAAAAGAAGGATTCAAGACAGTCCAGAAAAATACAGCTTAGGACTTGAGCTACAATAGGATGAGAAACAAGAGGATAAATGCTCAGCTGGATGGGGATCCTTAGAAAATTATACTTTGCCACACAAAAAATCTGCTGCATTCACGCGAGGATTCATTCATGAGGGAAAGCATTCAGAGAAAATATTTGAGGAGTTAATTAATTGGACTTTTCTCTCATCTCAGTGCTTTTCTACTCCAAGCCCCGCCACATTTCCAGCAGTGTCTACACAGGAGTCAGCAGTACAGACCACCGGACGTCCCTGCCTTCCAGGTCACAGGCTTTGTTGGAAAGATGAGGGGCAGGAGATATGGGGCAGCTTTTCCCTAAGGCTTGAACCGTGAGGCTCACAAGTCTGGAGTTGAGCGCGATGGATCCGGCCGTGCCACACATGGATGTAGGGTTTCAAGTGGCCAGAGGGCTCGTGGTTTCTTTAACACATTTATTTGTGGGTGTAGATGCTTGTGAGATACACAGCCTCTACATATGGAGCCCAGCTCTGAGGGCAGTGCTATTCCTGGTTATACTTCCTTTCAAAGCTGCACCATTAACAGTCAAGATAAAGTCACTCATCATAGTGAAAAACAGAATTAGATATTGCCTGTAATAGGGTCAAGACTGTAAACAGTTATTTCTCTCTTAATAAAATTTGTTTGTAACTCTTACAAAATATATTTTAAACCAGCCAGCCAGTTAGTTTGTGTGCCATGTGGTTAAAGAGGAGAGTAAAAGCTTACTGCCATCAAAATAAATATCCCTGGCTGGCAGGGCTGCAGTAATTTACCTAGCCTAAGGTCATTCTAAAGCAGTTTAAATGCATCATTAATCCACAATCCTCTAAAACACTAAAATACTTAAATAAATTACAATGGAGGAGGATGGGCCTGAAGAGAGGAAAAACTGTCAAGATGTGATACATTTAAATGCTGCCCCCCAAAAAAAAGTCTGTAAGACTCATGAATAAATTATTGCTAAAATGAAAGGCATAATACAGAGCCTAAAGGACACGATACATCCAGTATTATTTGGTCCAGAAAGATTAAGAAAATGAATCTGGATTTCACCTTTCTGCTCATGCATTCTCATTTCACTTAGTTTTAACCTTGGTAACTCAGAATTTTCAGGTTCATTTTTATGATGTCCTTTTTCCTATGCCCGTTTTTTTTAATTCCCTTGATTGGTGTCCCTTTATTACTAGCAATCTGTAGGATACATCAATCACGTGTGTGTGTGTGTGTGTGTGTGTGTTTTGCAACTGCAGAGGAAGGGGGCCTAACCAGGGTTACCATGATCAAAGCTGACATACATGTAGAAATTAGGAAGAGGCAGTTAACTGGAGACACGTTTACGGCATATTAGTTACCAAGGACTTTATTTTTCCTTAAATAGATTACCATCCCCCCAAAACATCTTAGAATGTCTTGCCTTCCAGATAAATTCCAGACTAATCAGTAAGGCAGGTATAAATAAAGTCAGAGATTACAGAATCATATGCCAACGTGTGAACACGTTTAAAAATTCATTAAGGTCTGAATTCAAGGAAGCAGACTTTTTTTCCTCAGATCTTTATTGGAGTATAATTGTTTTACAGTGTTGTGCCAGTTTCCTCTGTACAACAAAGTGAATCAGCTGTATTTACACACATATCCCCACATCCCCTCTCTCTTGAGCCTCCTTCCCACCCTCCCTATCCCACCCGTCTCGGTCATCACCAATCTTCTTGATCTCCCCGTGTTCTGCAGCTGGAGAAAGCACATTTTAACAGGACTAGAAACAGGCAGATTGAGAGCCCCTCTCTTTACTTCTTGTCTGTTATGATCATGTGAGGACTGTCAGCTTTGTTTCTTTGTGACACCCACCCACATCCCCAAATCTGCAAGCCTTTCTATTCACTGTGTTATCCTAACTGCTATGTGAAAAAAAAAAAAATTCTGGACTTTCACTTCTTATGTTCACGGGTCATCACAGGGCCTGGGCTGCTACAGGCCAAAATACTCAGGATAGAACAGGGACACCTGGGCCTGAGGAAACAGAATGGCTTGAGGTGGCAGCGAGCAGACCTCGGGGGACTGATGCCACGTCACCCAGCACAGCTGTCAGTCAAAGGCACGGACACAGAGAGCTGAATGGCAGTTGCCAGGGGCTGAGAGGGCAGGGGAGAGAGGGTTTGCATCCAGCGGGTCTAAAACATCAGTTATGCAAGATGATGAAGGTAAGCGAGCTCTGCTGAACAACACTGCGCCTCCAGTTAAGAGCGGTGCACTGTGCACTCAAAAATATGAGGGCAGATCTCCTGTTCAGTGTTCTTATCACCATGGTAATGACAAAGAAGCTGTGCCTGTGCTTTCTTTCCTTGGGTAACCTGGCAGGTGCCTTACTGTGGACCACCAAGCGCTGGGGTTCCCTGTAGAGAGCCAGGGCTGGGGACGTGTCCGTTCTATGTGGGTTTCGTGTTTATAGTGACAATCCTCCACCCTGGACCAGCACTCTGGTGCCTAGCCTAGCTTCTTTACACCTTCTGAAGTCCAAAATTACGTGCGCGCACACACACACACACACACACACAACATGCCCCACACCTGTAACTAGCGTTAAATCTCACGCTTTGGACAGAAATTCCTAAGCGCGTATATGCATGTGATTTTGCGGCAAGGTAAAACAGTAGGGCATATTTAACTCAGTTTGCTCAATAGCTCAGATGTGCATGACAGTGGAGGGGAAAGAAAGAGGGGGAAATGACAGCAATATACCTGTCGTTAAGTGCTTTTGTAGCTTACTTAGCAGAAACAGAAAATACCCGAAATGAAGATAAGAACAATACGTTTGAAACGTCTTAACCCACAATAAAAGCAAAGAGACAGATAAAAGAGAGGAGGAGTAAAAGACACAGAAGAGTCTTCCTGAAGACAGTTATAGAAAATGAGCCCAGCATTAGGCCCAAGCTTCCTAGCAGGCGGAGTTGAATGACCGTCATTGTCTAGGGTAGGGACATACCACTTCATCAAGGAGAAAGAGACGTTTTCCTAATCCGAGAGTTATTTCTCAGGGATGCTCTCATGGGAGAGGTGGGTAAACACTTCTAAATGGGGACAGTAGTACGTATTTAATAATATCCTCATGGGTATTTTTTTCCCTTACATTATTTTGAAACTTTTAAATTTCAGAAAATTCACAAGTACTTCACAAAACTTTTCCCCTGAACCACTTGATATTAATGAGACAATGTCCCAACACCCTAAATATTGACATTTTCCTACATAACCAGTACAAGACTATCAAAACCAATTCATTACCTTCACTTAAACCTCAGACCCCGTCAAGTTCCGACATCTGCCCCCCCAAATAGCCTTTGTGGAAAAGCGATCAGTTTCACACTGATCGTTGCATTTATTGTCATGTTTCTTTAGCATCTTTCAGTCTGGATTCTGTCCTAGACTTTTTTTGATTTTCAATGATGCTGATTCTTCAAAGGACTGTAGGTCAGTTACTTTACACGTCACCATAGGTTTCTCTGCCGTTGTCCATGGTAGGATTCACTTTATACATCTTTGGCAGGGACTCCACATATATGACACTGTGTTCTTCTCCTGGCATCTCATTCACACCTTTCAATTTCTGCCACTCCTCGTGACCACTTCAATCACTTCCTAACTGTAGTGTCTGCCAATTTCTCCAGTGTCATATTGCTCTTTCCCCCTCTGGAACTATTACCTCTTTACAAACACACAGTTACATCTATTTTCATGTTATATTTGTATCACAAAATCTGAGTTCTGTTAGGTGTCTCCAATTCCAACCTAACCTCTCAGGGCTCCTCCTAGTATGTTTTTTTCCCTTTTCCCCCATGAATACCTTTAATTTAGCTTCCCTTTTCCTTAATATAGTTTCTTATTTGATGAGTCCCCTTGTATGTAAACAATCTTCTATCACAGCAACCACACAACACGCCTGGGATAATGCCTCACTCACCTTGCCAAGGTTGTGAAACGCCAAGCCAGATGGTCCGAGCATCAGTGTCCCCTCATTTGCTTGAGTTCTGATCTCCTGCTGCCGGCAGCCAGGCAGACACCCACTCAGCCCTGCCAGGACCACAACGGTCTGCATTAGGCCACACAGCCCACACTGGGCAGACACCTTCTCCTATCGCCTGGGATCTAACACCCTGTGTGTTGTCTCTGCCTCCTCTTGTGGGCATGAAATGAAATTCATATTTTATGGCAAAGTAAGAATTTAAACATAAAAATTCGTGTCCGTCCTTTGGTCCTCTCTCTCCCCGCACTGTGCATTGTGTATCTACATTATGCTTCAACCAAACCTCCCCCATCAGCAGAAACACCTACTCAGCCACAAAGAGCAACATTCTTCCAGCATCCACAAGACAACTCTTTAAAAGATAACACTCCTTTTTGATCCCATAAGGGGCCAAGATGATACTTATACCTGGATCCTGTAAACTGTCAACCAATAATACAGCATTTGCTGTATAGCCCTCTGTCTCAAAACAACTTACATACCTGTGCCTTGACTTCTAACAGGTGGACTAGTTCTCAGAGCTTTCTAAAATTTTCTTCCCAGCTTACAATCCTCAAATCTGGCTTGAACAAAGTTTTCCATTTCTTTCTTAGATCGACGGATTAATTTTTCGTCGACACATATGGGCCTCCTTCTCACCCTGCTGGGGCCCTAACTTCCCACATTGCAGGCTGCTGCCGCCTCCACCTCAAAGTGGATGCCAACCACACCAGGCCCCGCCAACATCTCCAGGTCTACGTTGTTTGGGGAGGGAAAGAGGATAGGAAGGAAATGATGACTAGGATTTTAAAGAAATAAATAACTGAGATACTCTGTTTTTGCTCTTTTTAACGATGACTTAACCTCACTAAATTTTAAAGGTATACTGTTACATAATAAGTAACAGGAGTCCTGGAGGGATGTGATCTGAGCGTGTTGCTATTTGGTTGTGTAATAAAGACTTAAACAGGCCTTGACTCCCAGTTCCTGGAATGTAGCCTCTAAATCTTTGGACTCATCCACGTGATAAGATAAATGCACATCTTTGGATTTGCTTTGTAATTCATGGTGAGCCCTGAGGGCATATGCTAACTAGGTGACTTGGGACTCCCAGTTTAAACGAAGGAGGTGACTGGATGGGTACTGGCAGTGCTGGAAAAGCAGCTCTGTGATTAGATAGAGGCTTTGCCCCAGCTGCCCTCAGCCTGACCTCTGGGGAGGGAGGGAGGCTGGGATTGAGTCCAGTGTCCTGCATGTGGCCTGGTGAACAGTGATTCAATCACTCATGCCCTATGATAAGCCCAGCACAGCCTCTGGATACCACACCCCAGGGAGTGTCCTTAGTCGGCCATACTCTGCAAGCTGCTGGGCCAGGAGGATGACGTGTCCTGCTTCTGAAGGGAGCACAGAGGAAGCTTCATGTTGGGGCCCCTCCCAGGCCTTGCACTATGTATCTCTTCCCCTGGCCAGTTCTGATTCTTACACTTTTGCTATAATGACATTGTAATCCTACGTCTAGCTCTTTTTGGAGTTCTGTGAGACATGCTAGTGAATTGTTGAAGCTTAGGGGATAGAAGGAGCTCCTGAATTTCTAGGCTGCTGGTCAGGAGCGAGGTGTCCTGGGGACTCCGGTCTTGCAGTTGCAGCTGTCAGAGGTGAGAGCAGTCTTGTGGGGGACTGTGCTGTGCCCTTAGTCTGTGGCGTGTGGCCTGTCTCTGGGGAGTGTGTGTCAGAAGTCACTGCTCTGGTAATTGGGATAACGTTATAGAAATTGATGGATATATATGATATATATATATATATGAATATGCTTATTTTATAAGTGCTATCTAAGTAGACAATTTGAAAGCAGCAGATGAACAATTTTTGAAAATAAAAAACAAACATCTGCACTCTAGACTAGGTTATAGCAGGTATGAAACCATAGGGAAGCATTCAATGTGCATGTTTTTCTTGTGCAAATTTCTTAACATTGCCTTGTTTATAGAGTAATTAGCTTTAGATATTAAACAGATATGGTACAAACCTATGACACTGCAAACTCAATTAAAAGCTATTTTAGAATTTATATGATTTTCAAGTGTCTTTTGAGGACAGAGCCCAGTATTTGTTTCCGGATTATCTATATTCAACAAATGTAGATGTCTTAAGGCTTTAGGGCAATACGCTCAACTCTGAGTGCAACTTAGAATTAACATGGGGGTTAAAAAAAAATGTCATTGAGAGCATCTTATACCTAGATACTCTAAATTGATTGATCTGAGTAAGGGCCTGGGGACCAGTGTCCCTTGGAAGGTTCCCTAGGTGATTCTGATGCACTCACGGGGATTAAGAGGCACTGTTCTATAGAGGAATAATTTCTAAAACTTATAAATATTACCATAGCAAAATTATCCTCCCTACGGCTCAAGTATCATCACAGCCTACCTGGTGACTAGCGATTGGTTCCTAAGTTCCCTATTTTTAGTCACCAGATTCATTCTTTAAGAATATTAATAATCTGGAGGGAACAGAAGAGGAGAAGAAAATTGGTAAGAACCAGGCAGTCAGACCTGTGTGGAGATATAAAGGTCCAGGATAATACAGACCTAATAAGAAAATGAATGGAACAAAATGGGAGGATAACAAGTTAATAACCTGAAAACTATCAAATTCCATCAAAATTAGAATGTTTTTATATTATAATCAAGTGATTATGGCACAATTATTCCAGGTTTCATTTCAACTCATGTATGAAATATTAATAATTTCTTCCATGTATGGAGTTTTTACTTAATAAAATACATTGCTAGCTACTTTTATTACAGACTAACAAATTCCTATTCACATTCTAGAAGGCATGTTACACTGTCACTAACATTTATGTTGAAAATAAAGTTTACCCGAATCTCATATTTTATTTAACAGCTAAAAGCATAATCTATATTATAAAAGAGATTCTTTATTAGAATATAAATACCCATGCACACATACATACGTATATATGTATATCTAAAACTATGGTTACATATTAAGAGAATTATAAGATATCTTTGGAATTTCATAGCTCTATAATATTAAAGTATTTTTCTATGAATATATAGTACAAGTTTTGAGGTCTCGATTTTATTCTTAATATTTGCAGCATTTTATAATATGAGTCCTGTTCATTATCTCTTTTTGACAGAAAGATATATTAAATGTTAATATGTGAATTCTAATTTCCAACTAGATAAATTAAAACACAAAAGCATAAAAGGCAGGCATTCTTAATAAGTGAGGCATTTTCCCTGGCTAGTTTATCTATACCAGCACTTCAGGAGAGACTTAAATGAAAGGAATATGTTTTTTCTACCTTTCTAATTGGTTTAGCAATTTAATTCACCAATCAACTTCGCTCATCCAATGGCAGATGCAGAAACAGAATTTAGTAAATGTTTATAAAAATCTCCGAAAATAAGCAGAGTTTTTATGTACTAGTATTTAAATAATTTCATTAGTATTCCTATGCAGCTTAGCCAGTGTGTAGAGGGAAAAGACAGTTTTAAGTGCATATTTAAGAAAAAAAGAAAGACTGAAGATCAATCATATGATTTCAACTTAAAAAGCTATAAGAGAACATCATATTAAACTCTAAAAAAAGTGGAAGAAATAGTAAAGCTCAAAAATTAATAAAAGAAAAATAAATTTTCTATTTCTAAAAAATGGAAAAAATAAATGAGTGAAGGGGAAAAAAAAGCAGGAGTTGTTTCCTTGAAAAGATGAACAATGTATATCCCTCATAGCATCAGTGATAAAAAGGTAACGAAGATCCAAAACACCACAATAACAACAATAAAAAGATATTATTACAGATAAAGGCATAAAATTATACTGAGAATCTAATGGGAACAACTTTATACCAATAAATTTGAAGATATAAATTAATACAAAAGATCACCCATCAAACCCACCTCAAGAAGAAATAGAAAATGTGAACAGTTCCATGTATATTAAAGAAATTAATTATATAACATAAAATCTTATTTAAAATCAAATAACATACTCCATGCCCACATGACTCCATCAGTGAATTCATCCAAACATACAAGGAAAAAATCTGTCTTATACAGACATACAGATGGCCAAGAGGCATATGAAAAGATGCTCAACCTCATTTTTTATTAGAGAAAGGCAAGTCAAACTAAAATGAGGTGTTACCTTATACTGGTCAGAATGGTCATCATCAAAAAGTCTACAAACAAAAAATGATAGAGAGGGTGTGAAGAAAAGGGAACCCTCCCATACTGCTGGTGGGAATGTAAATTGGTGCAACTACTATGGAGAACAGTATGGAGGTCCCTTAGTACACTAAACATAGAGCTACTGTATGATCTAGCAATTCGACTCCTGGGCATACATCCAGAAAAGGTGAAAACTAATTCACAAAGATACATTTGCCCCAATGTTCATAGCAGCACTATTTACAATAGCTGAGATATGGAAGTAACCTAAATGCCCATCAACAGATGAATGGATAAAGAAGATGTGGTGTGTATATATATATAGGAATATCACTGAGCCATTAAAAAGAATGAAATATTGCCATTTGACGCAACGTGGATGGACTTAGAGATTATCATACTTAGCGAAGTAAGTCACACAGAGAATGACAAATATTATATAACACTTCTCTGTGGAATCTAAAAAAATAATACAAATTAACCCATATACAAAACAGGAACAGACTCACAGATGAAGAAAAGTTTATGGCTACCAAACGGGAAAGGGCATGGGGGAGTTGAATTAGGAGGTTGAGATTAACATATACACACTACTATACGTAAAATAGACAGGCAAAAAGGACCTGCTGTATAGCACGGGAAACTACATTTGATATCTTGTAATAACCTATAATGGAAAATAACCTGAAAAAATTATATAATTCAGTCTTACAAAAACAGAATCGACAAAGGGTAAACACTGACCACTTTATTTCATGGAACTAAGGTAATCTGGATATCAATTACTGAGAATAGCATTACACAAATATGGAAAATTATAGACTAACTTCTAGGAACATTCTCCCGCAAATCCTAAATAAAATATTAGTAAATAAAACCCAGTAATATTAGGTTAATTCCAAGAATGCAAGATTAGCATAAAATTAAAAAAAATCCGTCTAACTTATCACAATAACAGAAAAAAATAAAAATAATCACATGATCTCAATAGATGCAAAGAAGGCATCTGACAGAATGCAACATCTATTTACAAAAAATGATCTTACCATGTTTGTAACAGAAACTTCAGTTATATGACAAATGGTATCTAAAGGTAAAATCATGCTGAATAGCACAATATTGAAACACAATGCCTTGAAATTGGCAATGATACCAGGATGTTTACTATACTACTATACTATTACTATAAAAATTATAAAACTGTACTGGATCCTAGCCTTTACATACATGTATGTAAATTTTAACATATATATTTATTTATTTACATATGTTCATTTAAAATAGCATCAAGAGCCTCAAATACCTAGGAATGCATATAACAAAATATATACAATAACTTTATTCATAAACTTTATTCAAAATATTGGGAAAAATGAAATAAGAACTATATTAATAAACGCAGATAAATGCATATTTATATACTAGAATCCAAATATTGTAAAATTAACATATGCTTTCAATTTAACTCCCGTTGTTTCTTATTTTCCCATTTTTTGCAAATTGACAAGTTGATTCCTAAATTTATATGAGACTGTGACAGGTAAGAACACTAAGTCCATGACAAAGAACAAAATTAAAGACACATACGGACATCAAAGGTCATGTAATGTGCCTGCAATTAAAACAGTATGATCCTGACCCAGGGACTAACAACAGACCATTGAAATAAAAGTAGATCCACATATATTTAGTCACCTGATTTATGACTGAGGTGTCATTCAATATATTAGAGAAAAACGGGTTCTTTCCATAAAAAGTTTCAGGACCAATTTATATATACATATATGTATATATAAATGTTTGTGTGTGTATAAAGTAAAAATGTATTTCTTCCTGTGTCACATCACACACAAAAATCAATTCCAGAAAGCTCATATTTACCTCAATGTAAATATTAAAATAATAAAAATAACATAGGATATTTTTTATTGACTTGGGTAGACAAAGATTTCTTAAATAAAATATGAAAGCACTGATCATTACAATCACTTATATCACTTATAACAAGATGACATTTATGATAGTAACAAAAAATAAGCTAAAAAGGACAAATTTAGTGTGAATTAAAGTGTGTGAAATCTTTATGGTGAATATAATACATTTTTATTCAGAGAAACTTTAAAATTCAAAACAAAGAGATATACCATGTTAGAAAGACATATTTGTTAATGTATAAGTATCTTATCACCTTGAATATCAACTACCCCATAATTTACCTGTGAAATCAAAGCACTCCCAAACAAACCTCAACAGAATCTATGGATACTTTGACAAACTGTTCATATTTTTTAATTTATTTTTACATAAGCACAGGACCAAGGATAACCAACAGAATTTTCAATTAGAAGTGTAAGGACTTGCTCTATTAAATACAAGACATTTCAAAACCTATGTAATCAAGATTTCACTGGTAGGGCATACACAAGTAGGCAAAAAATAAACACCAAAAAAAAAAAAAAAAAAACTAAAGATGATCTACAAATACAGAGAAACTTAATGTATAATAGAGTCAGCAACGATCATCACAGATAATAAAACAACTGGTCAATTAATGGTTTTAGGACAATTAACATCCTTTTAGGAAGAAATAACATAAGACATCAGTTATGCAAAAATGAACTCCTCGTTTCAGAGATATGGAAAATGAGATTTAGGTTAGTAAGCAGTTGACCAAGCTAGGAAGTACAGGTCCTCTTCTCCAAAGCCCTTGTATTTTAAACTGCATTATATAAAAATATTAGGTAGTGAGAACCACAAAAAAAGACTGAAAAAAGGTGACTTCACTAAAATGAAAAAATAAAAAAAATTTGTGTATGATACAAACAATGTATTCAAAATAAAAACTCAATTAACTGAACAAATAAAATGTAACAAAAAAAAGAGTACTGCAAACAATGCTGAAAAAATAAAGAAAAAGGATATGAAATGGACACTATTGTATATTTATATACTTAGGCTAGCCATATATAAAGTAAAACTATAAATGTGTGTATAGGAATGTTGAATACAAACTTAGGATAAGGGTGAAAGAGTCTGGAAAGAGAGGAGCATTTAAATAAGGAGTATACATGGCAGGGCTGAGGGTGTCTTCAGTTTTATTTGTTCTGTATTATTTCCAGAGACGAGGATAGGTGCATTACATTTCTACATCTTTTTAATGTCTTAAGTCCCTCCTAATAAATAATCAATTATAAAAACAAAAATACTTTGATTGGCTCTTAAGTAATTATTTAACTGTCACTGTTGCCCCAAAAATTCATAAGCTCACTTCTGTGTTGGTGAAAACTGGACACGACCGACAAGTGCAGTCTCAGAAGGAATCATGAATTGTTTCCAGAAAGACATGATGCAAAATTAGAAGAAATAACCAGCTATTCTTACAGAATTAAATATATATATTTCCATCAAGTACTTTTCTCAAGTCAGAGCACAGCTCACATTCTTATAGAACTGACAGCATGGTCACTATCTCAGTGCCCACCCTCTGAGGCAATACTAGCAGAGAAAAGGTGTCGAGGAAGGAAATTCTATTCCTGTTAGTTTTATTATTTTGTGACACTACATGGATAAATGATAAATCACCTTCCCATTCTTCAGCTCCAAATGTTACATAAATCGAATGAATATACAGAAACTGCAGTCAATATTCCTCCCCTCCTTCTATCAATTGATTGCTCATTATATTACAAGAACTTTCCAGAAATTTTGTTTATTATTCTATTAACTATTGTTATTTTAAAAAGAGAAGAGTAATGAGAAAGTTGATAGGTTGTCTTTAACATGACATAAAAGATATGTCCTGAAATTTACTTAACCATTAGTAATTGTAGAAATACACTGGTAACAATGTAGAAAACTAATTTAAATTATAATTTATTAATTAATTCAACATAATTATTTTCTATTTTCTCAATATGTTACAGTGAATAATTAGAGACTGTCAATAGCTTTTAAAAGTAATTCTGTACCCATAAATAATAAAATACAATATAAAGATCTATGCCACTATAAATATCAAATGTTACATACTGTGCACTACAATGCCAATCTACGTAACTAATATATTTTACACATAATTCATATTATTAAACTATAGGTATAAACTATCATTAAGCTATAAGAAATAAAAATGCAAAATAATTTAGCATTTAACACACTAAATAATAAAGAGTAAAATAGATCTATCACATGTACATATGCAAAGACAGACCCAAATACACATTCATATAACTAGACAAACGACCCAGTTGAACTTATAAAGATGTTTTTTATTTTTCTACAGTATTTTGTATATTTTTAAAAGTAGAACACAGTATTCTATTCTTGTGGTAACATAAGTAGAAAACCAAGGAAAATTAAACAGAAAATGTGCTCATTGACCTCATAAATCCTTTGAAATTTACTCTTAGTCTCTAAATAATGTGTTTGTCAAATTTTTTTCCCAAAATCTAAAAACAGAGTGAAGATGCTGAGAGGAACATGCAGAATATTCTTTAATGGTGAATCTAAGTGTTGCCTTTAGTTCTATGACTCTCATTCTCCTTGTTAACGGTGATACAAATATTGCAGCTAAGTGGCTAAGTGTCCTCTCTACAAGGTTGTTCAACTGAAATAACTCCACACTCTGTGAGGAAAACAAAACAGACCACCACCGACCACAAAGCACTCCCTCCCACCCTCACTCATTTTTCTCTATAGACACCAGCCTGGATCTTTTACCTAAATGCGTCTGACTCGTGTATCTCATCCTTTACCCCCTGGCCTGCAGCAATAACAGAGGAGACCACTTGTCATGACCTTCTAGGGACAGATCTTTAAGGAGCACACCTGCACTTCCCCAGCACTAGTATTTCCTCCCTCTTCCTAAAATATGTTAACCACTGCATATTGTAAGTGTGTATAAAATGTAACATCTATCAACCACTCTATATTGTATAGAATATAAGAGAAAATCTTACATCACTTCATTATGTTTTTTCCCTATGAAGGAATTATTTGAAGGGTTTACTAGGGTTGGTGTCCTAAATTACCAAGCCAATCAATCTCAGGGTCCAGTGTGACATTCTCAAAGGACAGAAGTATTAGGGACACCTTTGCAAAGCAGTGCTGTTATAAGAAAAACTTCATGAGCCTCAGGAAAATTAAGACTGGAATTCAGCCCAGGCTTGCCTGGTCATTCACTCTGTAGTTTTGGCCAACAAGTTTGCTTCGTTTCCTCATCTGACTAAAGAGAAAGTTGGACAAGACTCTTACTCTTCAAATGTCAATCAACCACATTTGGTAGATGGGAAAACAATATTTAGTTTAAAATACTTATATGCAAAATCACAGAATTCCCTGAAATTGAGCATTAATTTTTTTGCACTAGAGCATCTGCTTACAAACTGGTTTCCAAGCTTTATCCTAAAGCCAGGAAATATGAAGACTTGGCTGAAAATAAAAGTTAATTTAATAACTGAATGAAAGGATATTTCAATTTAAGCAACTTCTCATTGCATGACAAGAGCGTGAAGACATGTATGCAAAGTGTCATGAAAAGAGATCACATTGCATGTTTGCTCAGCATTTTCAAATAGCTGAAATAATTCTGCTAAAGCATTGTGTTTCTAGAAGATAAGGATCAGCATGGGTTGGAGAAGCACAGTCATTTGATAGGAAAAATACAACAAAACATGTGATCATGTTCCAAAATAATTTCCATAGTTGAATATATTTATTTTAATAGACTAGCCTGCATGTTTACTGAATAGGTCAAAATCCAGACACAAGGCTAATTGAGCAAGAGTCATCTGATGCTCTTTTATAATGTGGACAGTACTGTCAGCAAATAGTAGAGCTGAAGAGTAGAAAAAACTTCTCCTTACCACTGTATGTAAATACACTTCACGTAACTTTCAAACTATGACAATACACTTAAACAACAGCAACGAGAAACCCTGCAAGTGAAACATGTGGAACCCACTCTTAGAAAAGAAAGTGATCAAAATTTCAGAACTGTTAAGGTTTTACCCATGTATTCAGGTGGTTTACGGCAGAATAAACTTATTTTTTTCTCTAACTCCAGGCTCTTTAAATATCATCCATTTCAACAAATCATGGCTAAATGCAGCACCTATTTAGCAACTTAATTAAAATTGGACTCAGATACTTGAAAACTCTGAGAATCCATCTACAGATAATATTTATTATTGGCAATAGATATTTTTAATCAATGGAACATAACTGTATGGAAAACAGCAGTCAGCAGTCTGTAGCCATTCACTGTGCACCTACTGTACAATGTGATAAACATGGATACTGACTTCACGTTCACGCAAAAAAGGAAAGCTGTTTTTACTCTCTCCCCCTAGATTTCACAGATGATTTTTGTGCACTTACCTGCTGCCAACCCCACTCAGCTTGCCACTAACCAGGTCATATGGAACAGGCCTTAGGGGACCATCACCAAATTCAGATTTGGAACACCTCCCACTATTTTATACTGATTACGGTTAGCATTTAAGGGAAATCTTAAAAAGTTGAAAAGTAGTCCCCAGATGTGTAATTTTGGATATTTGTATTGAAATGAAGATCAGTGACATTAAGCACTTTGCTTTGTTGACGGTAGGACTGCACATTTATGTTTGTCTAGAAATACATACATACTAGCCTCAAATATTCACCACCAGCTAGTGGAAAAACCCACTTACCTTTTATGTTTTAACTTTACAACTCTTTCACCTGGGCCCATGGTAAAAAAGAAAAAAAAAATCATTCTTATTCACTATTCCTAAGTAATATTTTGATAGTCATAGCTCAATTTATTTATTTTTAATTTAATTTTTTTAACATTGGAGTATAGTTGATTTACAGTGTTGTGTTAGTTTCAGGTGTACAGCAAAGTGATTCATACTCAAACCTAATAAACCAGAGAACAAAAAGATGTTTGCTAAAACAAGATTAACAAAATTATTACTCAATACTTTCTCGCAATGCACTCACATGTCTATCAATGCTGACAATGGACAAATATATACATATATATATTTGTACATGCATAAATATTCAGTGCCACATATGCTGGAAGGGAAACACTATCTAAAACTAGTTATGGGTAAAAAAATTAAAAGCAGACACAAACCAGTAAGAAATGAAGTAAATTGATTTATAACATCTGTACATTAATGGAGGTATCCTTCCCATCTTCAAGATTAGTTTGCAAAAAATAATCAAACGGAAGAGAAAATGCTGACAAACATATTAGAAACTATTAATTTTTTTTTAAAACGACAAGTATCTGAAACATATTTGATTGCGATACTTAGATCAAAATATTTTAAAATGTATCCTTTAAAGAAACTTTCATCAGAATTCATATACTGCATCGGTAAAATGAAAATGAAAAGCTTCCCATGTGAAAATAATCACAAAGTTAGTATTTGTATATATCTATGTAAAAGATATTGATGAATCAACTAGAGTAAGTATACTTCCATTAGATCACTAACAAAGACAGATTGTGTCTCAAATAAGCGAAAGTATGTAATTGGAGAACTCAGAGAAACCATGTAACATTACAAGAAGAGTTGTAAATAGGAAAAAAATCTTTAGGGTCCAATTCCAACAAGGTGCTTAAAAAGGTATGCACATATTTTCTCATAATTAACGCAATACCCACGGACATTTCTGTTAGGTGGCAGCACCTAGAATGTTCTGTTTTAGCATGTAAATATTAGGACACAAGTCAATGTGTGATATAGCATGTATTATTTTTCTCCAATTATAAGAACATTTTCAATGACACTTTGACTTACAAATGTCATTGAACTGATAACGTTAAGGGAAAATACCTGATTTAAACAACCCCTTCTAATATATTTCTGCACATCTTTTTAAAGCTGAATGCCGTCAATAAACCTTCTTGCGTTGAAAATCATTTTCATACACTACTGAGATGAACACAAAAGCAACTGAAAGGAAGCCAGGTCAAAGTGAGGTGACTTGTAGACAGAAATGTCAGAATAAAAAGTTCAAAAATCAAAGCTGACCATAATACTAGTACAAACAAGAGGAGCTATAAGGAATGCGCTTGAAGTAACTTAGCATTACAAAAAACGCTGTAGGACCATCTCATCAAACACAATGCTACTTAATTATCAGAACCAGAAGAGATTTTCTCCCAAGACACTGTATTAACTCTGCCTCTGCCAAATAAAGCTTGTCATATCTTCTCTAGCTCTTATAATGTTTTCCTAATCTCTTTCATAAATTTTACCCTTGAATGTTCTCTCTTCCTCTCCTGGCTTCAACAGCCCTGATACACAACTGCTAATTAAAATAAACAGGTAAATCAAGGTAGACTTTTTTCAAAAGGAGGGGAGCTGTTCAAAGGAAGAACTACACTTGAGAATCAAACTAACAGACGTCTTAAGGTCTGAAGCTCTCAGGCTAAAATAACCCCCTTGAAGTACATCAATCTATACTTCTGAACTGAATTCTTTTAATGAAGTGTGGTGCTTGGCACTCCCTTGAAGGTTGTATTAATGAGCCCAACTACAGGCTTTTTTATTAATTAGTAAAGTTTTAAAAATAAGCCTTTTCTACATTGCCATAGTAGTTGTCAAAGTAAGAGTTATACTACTGGTGTTTACATAGTTAGAGAAAAAGTGGATTCAGTTATATTTTGTTCTTTATTTCCTCATTGGCTTGTCTAAAGGTGACTATCTTATTTTCACTAAAGTTACTGGTGTCATACATATCTCCTATTGCATACTCACATAGTTATACGTTTGATGAAATCTCATGGTGATTTTCCATATCAGGATTCGTCAACTGTTGACAAAATAGCATATTTAATCTAGATTTCAGATTGGCCTGTGGACAATACGCTCAAAGGGAAATTTGGATTCTACATCATGATGTGGGCATTATCACCTTAAACAGGATAACGGAAATGATGAGGGTCTGATTGAGATGCCCTCCCTCCTAGGGCAAGTCCGGAACAAGAAGTAACTGTAGAGGAATAGAATATTTTCAGGAAAAAGACAGAAGCACGTGTCTGTTAAGGACACTGGAGAATGTGTTTGAGTGTGGGTGGTGGTTGGGATGGGCAGTGGGTAGAGGAGAACTAAAACATGCATTTGCACGGTGAAGTGACATTACTCATGGAGAATCACTCTGTGTTTTTCTGTTCAGCCTTCTTTCTCGTTTTCCAACGTGGCTTTTTCCCACCTCTTCTCTGCTCAAGTCTCCCAACTCATCACCTCTTCTCCTCAAATGAAGATGATCGTTTCAAGTAAGAGAGAGTGTTTAGTTAAATTCTCTCAAGTAATCGGACTATTGAGAAGTACTTTTGGAATTAACTACAAAGAGGCATCTGGTGACACTGGTGAAGGCAGTAAACATACAATAGAGGAACTGGACTCAGCCTGTGGTGTGTAGAAGCAGCAGAAAGTCAGGAACTAGAGGCATCAAGTTTGATTATTAAGAGAAGGAAAAATTAACAATACTCCAATAAAAATTAATTTAAAAAAAAGAGAGAGAAGGAGAAAGATAGGTCAGTAGCTCTAGGATTATGTGGCCCTGAGGGACACTTCCTTTGCTTTGCTATAGAAACCTGAGCAGTATTGATATGAAGGACGGATCAAAGAGGAAAAGGCCGAAAACAAATGAATGAGAAGAAAAATGTCAACATGTGAAATTGTTTAAAAAAAAAAATATTGTAATCCATAATCCGGATAGAAGTTCCACATTTATCCTAAAACTGGGAAATACTGTAGCATGGTGACAGGAGGCATGTAGAGAACTGGGAAATAAGGCAGATACTTTTTCTGATTTTATGGCATGAAGTCTTGTTTCTCTCAATATGAACATTCTATGCTTTCAGTGAAGAATGAGGCCAGGCTGTTCTGCTGAGCATAAGAGAGGTGGAGGCCTGGGGGATCTGGGAGGGTTGAGGAGGTGGGGGAAATGCAGCTTTGGAAAAGAGGGAAGAGAGCTAAACAGGAAGACAGAGAGCTATTCTTTCCTGGTAGCTTTGACTTCATTGTGCCAGTTTGTACTTTTAACTCAGGAAAGATCATCTCCCTTGGGGTGACACAACTAAGCAATATTTACTTTGTGATTACATAGTTTGGAAGAAGGTGGCAGCTCCCAGTATTACAAACAAAACAATAGCAACAAAAATCAAACAGCAGAAGGCTTGAGCTAAAAAAAAAATAAGAAAAAAACGTTTCTCACATCTCACACATTTCAAAAATTGGGAATTCAGTTAGGCTCAACAGAGTCTTTTTTTATGATGCAAAGACGCAAGAGGTTTTTTGGTTTTGTTTTCTGTTTGTTTTCTTTTTTTAAAGTGTCTCAAGGCTTTATCCATTCATAGGGCCAATAATTGATCAAATCAATCCCTGCATGAAATGTTTCTTTAAGGAAAATTTCAAAAGGAAAAGGGAGGGTGAGAAGGCTCTGAGCAGGAAAAAGGAGAGAAGGGGGCTAAGATGAGAGAGCGACTTGTGTTTCTACCCTTTCTTGAATAAGATCCCCTTGGTGTCCCTGGTGTCTATCTTTCCCTCCATATTTCATATATTAGAACACAAGAGCTTTACCTAGAAACGCTGAGGATCTTGCAGACCTTGCAATTTCCTTCGGCTCCTGGAAGAGAAGTTGAAAGTTTCTAAGGAAGTGAAGGGGGGGACACATTCCCGCTACGTAGTTGCTAATCTGACACCCTCTGTATAAAATGTCTAAAAAAATGATAAAATTCACTCACTTGTGGAATTACAGCATTTTTATTTCCCCTCACCTCCCAGTTTCATGCAGCGGTCAATTCCTGTGTTTCCAGGCAGTTCCTTCCTTGAAGCACTGGAAGAAGGAGTAAGGGGACACTCTGCTCCTCAAGTGACTGCTCTGCTCTAGTCTGTGGCAGCCTCACTCTTGGTTTTTCCGATTCTACATTACTGCTGGAAGCAACCAGAACAATAACCTTTAAATTCCAGTGATGTAAAATAATAAAATACTCACGCCCAAAGACCTTTTTAGATAATCCTCTTTGAAAGCTTAGGCTGATTTAATGACAGAATTTATAAAATATTTTTCATCCCTCGAGGGCAGAGTACACCCTGAGAAATCAGCACCATGTGGAGAGAAAGGCATGAAAAACGTGGGGGCAAGGTCATCATAAAAGCACGGTGCCAATGGATATGCTGGGAAGGACTAAGTTCCCTGCTGAAACCTAGTTTGCTCCTGACATGTAGGACTGTATGAGCCCTTGGTTCAAGTTATGAAAACTTTTAAACTAAGAGCTATATTATTTGTGTACGGGCTACTAAGAGTAACGAAGTGAAACAAAAAGAAGTTAAAGGTACTTCAAATATTTTTTTTAATGCAAAAATATTTATATCCTCATGATGGGTCTATGAAAGAGATGGTATAGGAATGTATTTTTCTTTTGTATCCAACCTTGATTCTCTAGATTCTAACAGGTAATAATAGCTAACCCTTTAAAATAGCTTGCTATTTCAAAAAGGTAAATGAACCCCAATGTTCATAGCAGCACTATTTACAATAGCCAAGATATGGAAGCAACCTAAATGTCCATCAACAGATGAATGGATAAAGAAGATATGGTACATATACACAATGGAAAACTACTCAGCCATAAAGAAGAATGAAATTTCGCCATCTGCAAAATGGATGGACAGAAAAAGACAAATACTGTGTGATATCCCTTATATGTGGAATCTAAAAAATACAACAAACAAATGATTACAACAAAAAAGAAGCAGACTGGCAAATACAGAGAACAAACTAGTGGTTGCCAGCAAGGAGAGGGAAGGGTGGAGGGGCAATACAGGGGCAGGGGATTAAGAGGTACAAACTACTATGTATAAAATAAGCTACCAGGATGTACTGTACAACATGGGGAATATAGCCGATACTTTATAATAACTACATGAGGAGTATAAACTTTAAAAATTGTTAATTACTACATTGTACACCTGTAAGCTACATAATATTGTGCAACTTCAACAAAAAGTAACAAAATAAGTAACACATAAAATATCTTGCTATGTGCAAACCAGTTTTCCAAATACTTTATACATATTAACTTATTTAAGCTTACATCATCTCAATCAAGTCAGCAGTATCTTTATACCCATTTAGGAAATGGGAAATCTAAGACTCAGAGAAGAGAAATAACTTGCTCAAGGTCAAACAGGTAGCAAGTAACAGAACTGGAACTAAAACTAGGCAGTCTGGCTCTAGCATCCGTACCCTTAAGTACCATGCATATTGCTTTCCACAGTTGAGTTAATATACAATTCTTATGTTGCTATGGTCTAGGATATTTCCAATGTAGTTGCATTATATGGGAAATTATACACAGTCCAAAACTTTGGTAGAATTGGTAGAATAAACACTGTACGATCTCGATAAATTTTTAAGAAATTGCTTTGCATTTATAATATAGGATAGTAATATTACATATTTCGTGTTTGTTGTGCCTAGTTAAGAACAGCTTAACATGGTATCTTATACATGGTAAGAACTCAATGTTATTTAACTTTATTATTAATATATTATCTTTTATTATTTTATTCTTATTGCTTTTATCATAATCATTTTATTACTTTTATTATTCCTAAATTATTTTGCAATTCTTGGCAACTGAAGACAATTATCTCCTTATCCTTGTAATAAATATTCTCCACCCCTGTCCCACCATCCAACTTATTATACTTAATGCCTTGCTCTTCTCCTTTATTCTGTGTATCTGGTCATTATCTGCATTTATTTTGACAGGTACATGGTTATCTTATCGGTCAGGTGAATGCATGGATTTTTGGCATCCTCGTTCACTATTAACTCATCAACCGTTATTATAGGAATATAGAAACATAGTTTAAATTATACACACACACCCCTACTTCCCATTTTACAGAACATCTCACCAATGTTTAATTACCTCTCCAAACTAGTAAGACAACGGGCAAAGGGGAATTAACAGACCTCTCTGCCCACAGGTTCTCAAACTATTATAGGGGCAGGCTCTAAATTTACCACTTCGCTCATGACAGCCTTGCTGCTTCTCTCCTGCCACTACCTTCACCCTCTTGGGGGGCCGGTGCCTCCTTCCCTCCCTGAATCAGCCTTCTCGCTTCCATTGTCCCCCACCAACCAGGACTCCACATTCAGCCTTTTATGTCAATGCTGATCCCTCTAATAACTCTTATCTATTAGTCTTTCTATTTAATCTTTTATGATTTTGTTTACTCTTCTACAACTCCGTGTAACTACAGTTCGGAGAGTACAAGTAACTACCAACCCCAGTGACATTTTCAGAGTCCTCAGTTGCCTTCAACTATGTGGCTGTTAACACAGCCCATCATTTTCTCTTTCTATGGACCCAGAGGGCATGGACTCAAATATTATCTTTACACCTTACTTAACTGTGAATTGGGTTCTATAGAAGCACCTGTCTCAATGAATCACTAGAGGATTAAATCAGTACAGAAAACACTTAGGGCCACACATATATATCACACAAGAACTTGGTTTCTCTACCTCTTCTAAACTCTAAATAATTAGAATGTCTATTTTTTAGAAAATAATTTAATCCTTCCCTATATTATAGGTGTTGCACATGCCTTTTCTTAACTAATAGATTGTAAGCTCACTGAAAACAGATTTCTCTTTTCATCACGTATTTGCCTCAGGGTCTACACAGTATTGTGTGTATATCCAATGCATATCTATTTTATTAGTAATGGACAGGCAGATCAACAGTGGTATACTTTATATTTTTATTATATCTTTATTAGATGTACACAAGTTTATTTACTACCTTCAATAAACATTTTAAAAGCTGAGAAAATGGTAGCAATACTTTTACCAAGCTTACCTCAATTGTATATTTACTATGCACCGGACAATTTGCATATATTAATCCAATTTGTTCCCTCTGCTACCGTTTTAGGAGTTACTATCTGTGTCAACATATGAGGAACTATGGTTCAAAGATGTCAAGTGCCTTGCCGGAGAGGATATATTTTGGAAAATGGTAAGACCAGAGTATTAACTTGAAAGTATCTGACTTTCCCTCAGCCTAATCTCAACCCTGTCTAATTTTCATAACAATATAGGGCTCAATATCCCCCCCTTGTAGGAATGAAGGCCTGTCTGAAGAGTTCAGATCCTTCTCTTCCTTTTCTAAAAGCCTAGCACACACACAGAAAATGCTACTTTGCACCGCTTGTTTTTTTGTTTCACAAATACCAACTGTATTTCTCTAATTCACTACTGAGGAAATTATGAATGGGTACAATGCAATATGCTTTTTCTGTATCCCCCTAACTCTAATCAAGGAAAGAGTAACTCTATAAAGTAGCTTCCCAGTTACTGAAGTAGTTAACAACGGTTTCCACTCTGCTTCGAACTCTCTGACTTCAGAATAATCCAATACCTCTCATGACCAAGATTTAAACAATGAAAGTAGTTCTCAGATTCTGACTTGTAATTAATGTAGGGAAAAAATGTCTATATGTGAGGCATGGACTTTATTTGTTATAGCAAATGAGGATGGTCACTACAAAGAAATATCAGTGTCTGTTTTTTTCTCTTTTATTAAAAGCATCAATTTTAGAATAATGTTCAATGCAATATACCAAAAAAAAACAGTTTTTCTTCAATAAACAATTATATGTAAAATAAAATTAACAACTTGTCCTTAAATACTGGATCAAAAAATTATGGAAAAAAAAAGCACTTTTATTTTCTAGACCCTATTTATTTGTTTCTTCAACAGTACACCCCACAACCAGATTTAACACCCCATAGCAAGTCCTGTTCCACATTCATTGATCTGCTGTGCTGTCTTGACATTGCCTTGCAAAGAGGAACCACCTGTAAATATTTATTAAGCAAACACTAATTACCTTGCTAAAGGCAACGATTGCTATAAAGGCTTATACTATGTATAACAATAATCTATATTTGTTAACCCTTATTATATGCTGTTCAAAATACTAAGCATTTAATCCTCACCATAAAAAACAACACAAGGAAGGTATCATCAGCTCCATCTGACTTTGAGAAAACTGACCTGAGGAAGACCCATGACTCCCTAAGTGTCCCAAAGAGCTACATGCTGGAACCAGCAGTAATTACTAAAAGAGAACCAGACAATGTGGAAATTCTGCTATTTCTCCTCAAAGGAAGTTCAAGTGGATTCTCTTGCTGGGGAGACATACCACACTTAAGGAAAAAGAAAAACCCCAACTCACTCAAACTAGAGTGGGAGTCCTCACGATTTGGAAATTGTATTACAGTAAGTCCCCCACATACGAACAAGTTCCGTTTCCAGAGTGCATTTGCAAGTCCAATTTGTTCGTAAGTCCGATAAAGTTAGCCTAGGTACCCAACTAACGCAATAGGCTATACAGTACTATACAGTAATAGGTTTATAATACTTTTCACACAAACAATACATAAAAAACAAAGAAACAGAAAATAAAGAAAACATTTTTAATTTTACAGTACAGCACCTTGAAAAATACAGTAGTACAGTACAACAGCTGGCATCCAGGGGCTGGCATCCAGTGAACAGGCAAGAAATAAAGATACTGTACTACTGTACTCTATACAGCACTGTACAGTAAAGTACATAAAAGCACAACCACTTGTAGAAGATGCACACACATGACAATGTACTCCAGACACAAGAACTAACTTATATGAATACACGTTCACATCTTTGAAAGTTCGCAATTTGAAGGTTCATAGGTAGGGAACTTACTCTATACTAAAAAAGATCAAAACGACTGATAATAAAATCTCCTGACTCTGGCTTTTTAGATTTCAAGTACTGAAGTAACATTCCATGAGGATTTGAGAACTTTAAGAAAATCCGAAATGAGCCTCCCCTGTTCTCACTGAGACACACCACTCCCTGCAACAGAGAGGTGGCAGTCACCACCACGACCTCTGGCAACTACAACTTCCTTGATAATAAGACTGGATAACAACAAATTGTTTATAATCTATGCAACTCTTACAGGCTAAATCCTTGTGATTTTCACACTTGCCGAAGAGATGCAAGTACTTCTAGAGACAGACGCACTTGTCTTTCTCTCTCTCCATACTTTCCTAGAATTAAATTAATAATATTTAAATGATGTTTCAAACTCAGATGATGAACAGGTTTTTGCAGATTCAAAGCAATGGAAAAAGCAAGAAGTTAGAAAAGTTAAAAAAAAATTGTAGAAAATGAAACAGTTGGGTGGATTTATTTTTTCTTCCTAAGTGAGACCATGTGTGTGGATGCATGTACATGTGTATGTGTGTTGCTAAATACGTATGTGAAATGAATACATTTAATTGGAGAATACTGCCAATCCGGCCCACATTTTTTCCCACTACACTAGAAGTAGAAAAATAGAGGAAAACACTGATGTGATTTACCTTAAACCCTAGGTATATCTTTATGTGTTCACCCTCTTTCTGGGCACCATGTTGGAGTTTGGAGTAACAGACATTAACATATTAGTAGGGGTAGTGGGGGTCACCATGTCTTGATATTTCTGGGTGCCCTGCCCCTTTTCAACTTTAAATAAACCCAGTATAGATATTTTGTGCCTGTCTAAATACATATTCTCAGCGGCACGAATATCTCTTATTTGTTCTTTTTGGTTGTCTATTCAAGCATCACCACTACGTTTTGAGCTAATTTAGGAAGAGTTAGCTCTGTGGGGTCCCAAGAGAGGAATTACCTCATTTATAAGAGTCTGTCTTCACCTTTGTTATGGTCTCCAGAACCTCCTATCTCTTTGCACATTTGCATCTTTGACTTTGCACCTTTGACTCTATAACAGCACATTTATAAACATATATGTAAAAATGAAGGAAAGAGAAGAATAATGTGGTCATGTCCAGTGGTTTTAAGAACCTGAAGTATCACCTCTTCCTCATAAGCAAGCCAAGCAAATGAGAATGAGAGGCTGCTGGACCAAACACATCCTGACTTGAGGCGACGATGCTTACACCATCTTTCTTTACTTTAACTCTTATCCCCTCTTGCAGGTTATCCTAGATGTACCTCAGCTGGCTTTCATTTGTATGAAGTGCTCCAAGGAGAGATGTAATGGCAAATTTCCCTACAGGTTGTCATGGTGACTCCTGACAAAACTTCCACACACAAAACTCAATTATCTTCTCTACACACTAAAACATCCAAACTTTCTCACCTTTCTCCCTATATATTCCACCCTTGATTTGACTTCTTTTATAGAAAACAAAATGTAGAGGAGGCTAATTGATTCAGCACAGCTTGTTAAGAAATGAACAGAGAGGGAAGAAAAAACAAAAACCAAAAACCAAAAAACTACCTCATTTTTTTTTACCAGATTGTGAACAGAAGATTCTGTCCCACACTGTCTCCCACAGGGCAAGGTGGTGAACTAATCATGTCCAGACCCACTAGGGTCACAGCCAATAATTAAGGCACTTGTTACAGGGGTCTCTGTGGTGTATTTCTGGAGTGAGTCAGGATGGATTTTCCATAAATTCAATAAAAGGTTCTTTAGCACCTTAATTTAAAATCTACATCTTAGCTAATTAAGAACAGTATGGCTCAAACCGATGCATCACTTCACACCTAGTGTGTTGATAATGTACCACCCTGAGTGCAGGAGTGGAAACCTTACTTTTTTCTTTTTTTTCCTGTTTTTAGCTCTTCCAATATCTAAGATGTTTGCTGGAGAAGAAACACAGACATTTTTGGTCACGGTGACAAAGGAAAGCATGATGAGGTTTTCATACACTCCCACCAAATATCTGACATCTTCACATCATGAGATAAGTTTAAAATGCCACAGAAAACAGTTCTTGCCAAAAAGATGAATCCCCACTCCCATGAGTGTGGTGCTGATTAATATTAGAAAAGCTGGACAAAGAAACAGGAATTTCAGGAAATATATACATATACACATAGTGGAGATTAAGCCCCTTAACTGCCAAGTACAACGTACTTATGGATCTGATTAAAACCAAAATATTACCTCACAGTATTTTCCACAGCCAAGACGTGATCTCAGGACTTGACGTACCTTGTTACCACGCAAGCTTGATTAGCCCTGTTTTATAAATAGAAATTCTGAAGTACAAAGAAATAAGAAGGTTCTACAATTTAAAAGTGACTGGAGTGTCTAGTGTTGTCTTTCAGTTTATTTCATGTGGTAAAAAATCCAGGCCAAACATAAGCTTCTATCTAAAATCATTCTGAACAATTCTGAAAACGTGATTTAAAGTTCTGGTATTTCGATCCTTGTTTTTATTTCAAAACTTGCAAAACCCTCTTCATATCTGAATATTCTTGAATTATTTTTGTACTCATATTGAGTACTGAGTTGCATCTCAACTTAATTGCTAAACTACTTTACAACTGCCTTTTTTTAAATTAATCTCTTTAATGTATTTAAGAAAAGATTGTGTTTTGGGGTCCTTTTAATTTACCTATACTCGCATAAATGATTAGGAAGAGAGGTATAATAATGCTGGAAGCAGTAGTTTTGCTCTAAAATATTGCTTTGCTCTAATTATCATCCTAAGGCACAGCTTAATTAAGATCTAAATATATAACTTTAATTCAAATGCAGCTGAAACCAGGGAAGAGTAGCAATTCAAAATTTAAAAGAATGAAATAAGAATTACTATACAATAATATACAGTAATCATTTCAACTAAATATCAAATTCATTACCAACAGATCCTTTTTTAATACACGTATACATTTCTAACACAGATAAAGGAAATATCTAAATCATTCCAGTAACAAGAAAGCAACAAATATAACTCAATTGAAAATAACATGACAACTGTGATTGATAATTTAATAACATCTAAACAGGAACTATAAAATATTTTATAAAATCATAATTCTTATAAAATTTTCATAAAATCCTAAAATTCTTAAAAGCTTAATATTTATTTCTGTAACTTGATTGCAGTTTTACAGAGCTCAAGCAATAAAATTAGCTTTTTAATTACTCTGTTATTATAACTATTTTTTGATCCTCTTTGGTTATGTGAGGGGAAAATAAATAAGACTTTTAGATAAACAATTTAGGAATTTTTCTTTCATATTTTTCCTGCATCATAAATGGGGCAAATATTTAAATATTATGGGAATTATTATAAATATTACTTTTAACAGGACAGTACTATAAATATAAGTGATTAATGTGTAATAGTATGGAAGATTTGAGGAAAAAATGTGTAAAATATTAAACATCATGGCAATTAATACACAGTTTCTATCCATGTTTTCTCTTTTACTTCCCTTTATCTCAGAATATACTAAAACCGTTTATACTGAGTAGTAGGCAAACTATTAGTGATGTGCTCTGATAAACTATAAAGGAGAGGATTTTTAAAGTATTAGCTCTTCCATGATGTTGAATTTCCAGAAAGTATTTTCCTGCAAGCCACTGTAAATTAAACTATTTCAAACAGTGAAGGTTTCCCACTCCTGGGATCACACTCAGAATCAGGACCGCCCTCTCCCACAGAAAGGCTGCAAAACCAGACTCTCCCTTGGGCACGTGGTTGGTTTTGAATCCCTTCAGTGCTGACTGCTGCCAATGATCAGTTCATCCTTACCACTAGCACTCTACAACTTGGTGATGACTACAGTAAAAGATGGTTTTTAAAAACAGTTAGCAATGAACCATGAAACTGTCTTTTCCAAAGACATTACTAAATTTAAATAGCACATTACCCAATAGTCAAGTTATATGCTTCAATTGAAAACTTAAGTATTTAGCTGACTTAACTAACTTTGAAATGTAGATACATTAGTGAAATATTACATCACAATATTAAACATGTTTAATTGAACATTACACGTCACTATTGGTCACTATATACCCATGCATATATATGACTTAACTCTTTCTTATCCAATACCTGTATAATGATATCAATATATCCTACTTTTCTTTCCAATTAGATTTAATAATAGAATAAAAACAATGAAAGCTTATCTTTTCCTACTTTACAATGAATTCTACCTTTCAGTAAGTGATAATTTCTACCCTTTCAACTTTATTTTGTCTCTGTAAGAAAGTATTGGTTTTAAAATCATTATTTAGGTTAAAAATACTGAAGTATGCAACTGACATTCCTGTTGTGGTACATACTGCCTTTTGTTTATTTTTGGTTTTAAAACAGCTACCTAGGAATCCCAGACTGGAATACCATAAGAGCTCCATCAACCTTGGCTATTCACTCTACAAGGTATGAAACTTTGAGGTACAGCCCCTTGTCCTGCAGCTCCATACCTTTCATACCCACTAATTTCTCACCTGATATTAAATATCATTTGTACCACAAGAGAACCAGAAACAAGAAAACCGTTTTAGAGGTTATAATAACAAGTCGGAGAATTGGTTTGCCAGACTTTATTTTTTTATACCATTAGACAAACAGATTTCTCATTAAGGGTCAAAATCAATAGAGCTGGTAGGAAAGTTGTAAATATCTCATTAATAAGATTAATTAGTGTTTTATATTAGCTATTTCAGCAAATAATTCATATGGCTATTGTTAACTGAATTAACAAACTTCAAGGAAAATCATTTTGTTTTTGTCATTTTTTCAATATTGGAATGGAAATTTTAATAATAGTTAATTTTAATAATTAACTACTAATGTTAATAAAATCTCACTTTCTCTTATGAGTCGGACAAATAAATGATCCTATATAGGAAAAAAAAGTTTCACATCCAAAGTATCCATCTTCTTTTTTTATTGGAATGACAAAACAGAATATACTTCAAATCAAAGGTAAACCCCTATTAGGATGACGGAGGTCAACGACGAAATGAAAGTTATGTCAGCATTTTCTCTCAAAATTCCAATCCACCAAAAACCCATAAGCAACTAGTTATCTTTAAAGTTTAGAAGCTGGTAATGATTACTTGTCATAATGATAAAGCAGATTACTTCCATATACTTTACAACTAACCAGTCGCTGTGTAAAAAGAAATTCCACTTTGTTAAGTATAAGAACAGATATTTAAATTTCCATTAATAAATACTGCTGTTGTCCACAAATGGGCTACTTAAACATCTTCTGTGTGTGGAAGGTACACAGTGTACATGGGTGATGACCCTTGAAATTAAGACTATTAATATTCCAAGGTGATGCACAGGACTAACTGAAGAAGTGTTATATCCATAACATGAAGAAGGCTGCATTCTACTTTTAAAGTTTAAGCCCAGAAGCTTGTTTGTCAGTAAACAAGGAATTCAACAATATTGAATTTCATCAACGTTTTGTGAAGGATATTTTGCTTTATTGTTAAGAAAGATAGTTATTTTGATCCATGTTAAGATATGAGAGATACACGCACCAATGGGCTGCATACTAAGTAAAACATATATGTATACGTATGTGTATATATATTCACGTGTGTGTGTACATGTATATATCCACTACATGGTGTTTCGGACACAAGGGAAAGCTTTTAGCAACTGCTATCGCCCGACTGTGAAACTGAATGACCTCCTTGGTAACTGCCTGAAGACCCCATACAGCACCTCAGCAACAGGGGAGGAGAAACAAAGGCTTTATGTTTCCACAGGATGAAAAAAAAGCGGTTGCTAAGAAAAATTGTAACCCAAAATACAGAAAACTGTAACTTGGTTTTTGAGAAGCACCTCACAAGTTTCATGATTTAATTGGCCCAATTCACTTTAACACAGACACCCAAACTCCATGAGAAGCAAACACAAATCCATGAGACTGAACTTCTACTAACCCCCCCCAACATCCCACAAATAAGCAGTTACTGCCCATGCACCCCAAGCCAAAAACAACCTAAAGATCAATGGTGAGAGGTTATTTCTTCTCTTTGACCTCTCATCCTGCTTTTCTAGTTTATTTTGCATTTCACCCATGACATGGGTCGCGATGTTGAAACGACTGCTTGCTTAAACCCCAAAGTGTCTAGAGTCTTGTAATATCAGCTCTGCAAAGACCTGGAGCGAACCCGAAGCTACCGCACACCTGCTGGCTGTGGCCGCGGCTGCAGCCACACCAGCCTCCTGGGATCTTTCCCAGGTGAGCGCGGCACTTACCTGCTGCTCCCCGGGTTCCGTCGACTTCACCAGGCGCTTATCCTTGTACAGAGACCAGAGACCGATATTGGGCAGGAAAATTACAGCCACTGTGAATAACAAAGTCATCTGCAGAAATCTCTTCTGTTTCCTCTTCATCGCAAATGATCACAGAGAAGAGAAGTTAAAGGAGATGGTTCCCTGACTGCCTCTTGTGTTCAAAGCCAAAGTCCTTTCCTCTCCGCCGCGAAGCACCAGAAACTGAGGAGAAGCTAAAAACTTTTGTTGCGTGCTCAACACCAAGGTGCACGATTCAGAGGGAGTTGAGCATCTGCGGAAGCAACGCAGAGTTACTTTCCCCCCAGAAAACTATGACGAAGGCATTATCTATTGGCTCAGAAGTAAATGACTTGACGGAGGAAATCATTAAGCCTATCGACCTCCATTAAAAGAGCAACGGGGTAAATATGATCGTTTCAGAGACGAATCATAAGTTATGAAAAGTCAATAGCATGCTGGATACTTAAGAAAATGGGGGTTTGAAGAGCTGGGTTGGGGAGGAGCGGGTGAGCTGACGATCTGCGTGGGAAGCGGCTCAGCCCCAGCAAGTGGCAGGAAGAAAAGTGTCGGCTCTTGACACTGGAACATCACCTTTCCAGTCTTCCCTGGACGTCTCCTCCTGCGCTCCCCCTGGGATAACCCACCTGAACTCAAGTTCAAGTCCCTTCCTGGCCAGCGTGCTGGCGGGCTCCCGGGGGTCCGGGGACGCTGGGTCCAGGGCAGAAGTGCTGTTTGGAGCGAGGTCCGCGAACTCCCGGGCGCTCACGCGCGGTGCCAACCCTCGTCCCCGGGCAGAGGCTCGGCGCCCCGGGCGCCCGGGGGCAGGAGGCTCTGGAGGTCCGTGGAGTCCGGCCGGGAGGCGGAGGCGCCGCGCCGTCTGTGCTCGCGCGGCGCCCGGGCTGCGGTCCTCCGCCAAGTGCGCGCCCTACCCATCAATCGCTCCCCTTCCTCGGCGACGCTCTCACGCCCCGGCGCTCGCGCTACCATTCTCTCCCGGCGACGGAACGAGACCCGAGGAACATCGCAGCACCTGGAGAGCGATGCTCTCACGCTCCCCGCGCCGGGGAGGGAGGGTGGCGCCCAAGCCGAGCCGGGCTCGCGGGGCGCGCGCGCGGAGGGCGAGGAGGCAGGGGCGCGCGCTGCTCCCGCTGCCGTCGCCTGGTCGCCTGCCTGCGCGGGGACGAGGCTGTGCCGGCCACGTGCGGGAGCCCGGGCCGGGCGGGGAGGGCAGTCCCCCGCTGCCAGCTCCTATATAAGCCCGCCGTGACGCCGGGAAGCGGAGGACGGCGACACCGCCGCAGGACCGGGACTCCAGCCTCCCGGCTGCGCGACCTCCTCTCTCCGCCCGGGCCGTTCGCGCGCCCTCGGACCCGCGGGGAGGCCGGCGCTCCACTCGCCTCACCCCGGAGGCGCCAGGCCCGAGACGCGGGAGTCCAGGGGGCCGGCTGCTCGCGGGGTTTCCACGGGCTCCTCCATGGTGCCGGCAGGCGCCGAGGTGAAGCGAGCCCGGCGGTCTCGCCCAGGGCCTCCCGGGCCGCCCGGCCAGGTGCGCGGTGAACCAGGAGGAGGAAGGGGACCGCGACGCCAGGCCGGTCGGAGGCTCCGGCTCCCGGGCAGCGGCTTCCGGAGCGACACCGTGGAGCCCGGGTGGCTTACCTGGGCCTGCACGCACCCGGGCCGGGTGAGATCGGCGGTGCCACCCCAGCCCCTTCCCCACCCCGCTGGCCCGCGTGCCGCGCTCCTAGTTGCCGCGGGCCTACCTGTCCCTCTGACCTCGCACACCCCTCCCACGGTCCCCGGGCCGAGTGGGGGTCGGGCTCGGTCTCGGGCAGGAGAGCCTCCTCCCTCTCCCCAGCACCGGGATGCGCCACCGCCCCTGACCGCACACGCACGAACCTGTGGCCGAGTCTCCAAGGGGCCTGCGTGCCTGGCACGGAGCAGGGGGACTCCCGGGATCCGGGGCTCCTAACTCCGGGAGGAAGGGGGACTTGGAGGAGGCGACAGACATGCAGGCAGCGCGCCCTGTGTCAGCCTGTGTAGAACCCAAAGGAAACGCCATGGTCATCTCTTTGTTACAACTAGATGTGATGCCCACATGCTTGGGAGGGATGAGACGGTGGGTCCGGAATGCTATTTTCTCCCTCTCTCCTTTCCTGCGTCTCTTTTTCATCCCTCTCACCCCTCCCGGTCTCCTCCCCTCCCTCTGCCTCCCACTTCTCTCTCTCCTGTCTGACTTGATAAAGACATAGATGTATGGGAGTGTGAAGAGTTATTCCTTCAGCTCCTCACTTTATAATTTTCAAATGTATCTGAACAGTACATATTGATTGGCTGCATGAATAAAGCTTTGTGCTGCAATATTTGTTTCCGTGAAATACTTGCATTTCAAAAGAGTATAGAAACGCATTTAATAAATGTCTGAATATGTCATTTACGTAAAGAACAGTTACATTTTAATTTTGCACAAGTGCAAATGTGGAATCTGGAGAGCAAGGGATTTGATTTTTCACCACCACCACACACACTCCCTTCTATACCCTGCATTTTCTAACCTCCTTTTCCTCTTTTAGCAAGTGCAGTTCATAGAAATATGAATTCTGGGTAGCAACCTAGCATAGGAGGGAGAGGTTTGCTGGGATGGTGGGTCCTGAAGGAAAATATTTTGGAAAAGATTTTCTGTCTTGTAGGTAGTTATTAACAATTAAAAAGTAAAAGAACTCAAAAATGCTGTTGGAATTAAATAAATAAAAATTCCTCTCATTTTAAATAATATCAGTTTCTTTATACCTTAAAAAATAAACTAACAAAGAAAATTAAAAAAAAAAAAAAGTCCTGACCACAAATAGACATATATCATCATTCTGTTTGCAAAGTCCAGGATTCTAAACTTGAATTGTGCTTCATTATTGATAGGCTAGTTAATGGTCCTGCATGGTACCCACTTCTGGAAGAGGGTTAGTTACAGTGAATGGGTGTAACTGTTACTTCCCAGGTGAAGTACATGCAGAACACGGGGCAGAGACTGGAAGTAGAAAATTATGATGTTCACCGCTGCTTTTACAGTGTAGCTCTAGACAATCACTCCCCTACCCCACCCTCCATTTTATTTATTTAGTTAGTTAGTTATGTATTACCTCTTTCACAATTCCACATGTAAATTTCTAACAGATGGCAGTGCGTCTTACTAAAATTGATACTTTGTTTACAAACAAAAAACCGCTGTGACCACTAATTCCTTTGTTCAGATAATCCAGATTAAATAATATAAATATATATGTATGTGTGTGCATATACATATACATAAAAAACATAGACGTGTTCTTTTAAAATTGGTTATTGGTATTGGTTTAATCAAAACTTATATCTTTAAAAATTGACTTATATCCAAAGACCCCCTTTTTATCCGTGTTTGCTCCTCCATTCTGTTATGACTCAACTGGCAGCTGCAGGTAATCAGAGTCTCATGTGCCTAGCACTGTGTTAACAGCTATGGGGACACATGGAAAAAACAAAAAAAAAAAATGGAGCAATAACTGGGACCTTGAGTAACTTATAGTCTAGTTGAAAATGCAACCTAAAGGCAACTGGAAGTACAGAAGCTCAGCTGTTTGTGCTAACTTTCAATAGAGCCAGGTTTAAGCCCTACCTTGAAAGAGGCGGGAGGATATTGCTTTGGTTAAGCTCTGCTCTGAAATATGGTAACTTAACACAACTATTTGACTATCTTTCAAAATTTCACGTATTTGAATAGGCTCAGCTGGGTGGTTCTGCTTCTTGAGATGTGGGCTGGGGCTAGCAGTTGATGAAGCTGGGCCGAGACGGCGCCCCCCAGTGGCTGGAGGTTGGCACTGACTGTCAGCTGATGCTTGATCACCTGGGGCGGTCAGTTGGAACTAACTGGAAAGAAAAACATTTGCTCACGATTTTGCCATATTCACAATTTTTTTTTTTTCAAATTTACTAGTTTAATGCTTTGCATCTGAAAACGATAAGCCTGGTGAAAGTCTGTTGTGTCATAAACCAAAGAAAGTTCATCAGCAATCTCTGGAGTTGGTGTGTTTACTTGAACACTATAGAGTCACAAATAGTAGCCATATGTTAACAAATGTAATAAGAAGTGCTATTGTAACTTGTAAGAGAAGATTAAAAAATAACTGATTTTAATGGGCTACGATAGTGCATCCTCTACATTTTTAATTCTTAAGTAGTTATATTGAAATTCATCAGTGAGACAACACTTAGGATCTTAATATGGTTTGAGTTTAGATTTGAGTTTTTCCACGTTTTTATCAGAAGGCACAGACACTAGAGCATAAAGGTAATGTGTCTAGAAATGGAGATGTATTCCGTTCTTTTATTCAATAATAATATCTCGAATATAAAAATATTGAAATTTTTTTCACTGAATAAACAATTAGGATACTTTACCTTTGGCTAAGTTATCTCAGTTTTTGACCAAAAAAACGATCCTCCAAAGAAAATTGGAAAGCGACTATATTAATTGTAATTATAATAAAAGTAAATTTAAATTAATTTAATCACACAAAAATGAGTAGTCTAAGACACGTTACAGGAGTCTTCTTCCATTTATTTTTCTGAAATTTTAATGTTTGCCATTATGCAATAAAGAGAAATAAGAATCAAGATAAACATTAAAGTGTGATATTTCCCTGTCTCTATCATCACTGAAATTCTTCACCAAAAAACCAGAGTCAATTTTCATATATATGCAAGTGCTGTTGGGCAGAGGATACAAAGGTGAACATTCTCACAGAATTTTCAGCACCAGGAGGGAGTTAAAAAGTGTTTGCAATTAAATGAAGTGCAAATTAAAAAGTGACAAATGCTAAAAGAGAAAGAAAAAGGAGGTTATTTCTTCTTGGCCTAAATATTTTCAAACCAGACAAGTTCTTTATGGCATTTAAATTCTCAGTCATCAAATTTAACTCTCAATATATTTTTTCTTCTCCTAACAGAATATGCCTTTACTCAAATATATTTTCTTTCCCTATACATTTACTATCGAATATTTATTTAGCATTTACTATATGGCAGAAATTTATACGAGCATTTCTTAAGCATTATGCAGTTTAACCTTACTAAAAACTCTATCTGCAGGTTCTATTACTGTCTCTACTTAATAGCTTAAAAAACTAAGGTAAGGAGATTGTAAGGATCTTGCCCAATAAGTGCTAGTTAGTGCTGGATTTAAACCCAGGCATTTTGCTCCAGATGCCACGACCTTAACTAGTACAACATATTTACCTTTTTTCCTGACAAAAATGTTATTTCTCTTTTCTGTCTCTCTTTCTCTCTTGCTCTCTCTTATTTTACTTTTTCTTCTCTGAAAGATTAAAGGAGCTAAACGACACACTGAGTTTTGAAGGAATGATCGCCTAGGTTTATAACGCTGAAGTTGCTCTATTCATGTTTTGGGGGGGAATGTAAAAAAGAAGGTTGTGTGGAAGGTAACATTACATAATCAACCAGTTCTTTATACTTTACATGTTATAAAAATGTACCTCCATATTCTTAGTTTGCATGATTATAAAATTTTATATAGGTCACATATCAGATTTCTACCTTAGATTTTTTTTTCATTTTAAATGAAATCTTTCTAAACAATGGTATAAAATCTGTGTAAACAAGGTGGAATTTTCATTTTTCAGTCATCAGATTTCTGCCTTAGATTTGATCTTTATCTTCTCTCACACAACATTGTGCCTTGCACATTCTTAAAAAGAGTATTTAACCCCTATTATGCCTTTAAAATAATTGTGCCATATAAATGAACGACATCCATTTATTTCAGTGGAAAGCCTAAACTATGTTTGGAATGATGAAGTCAAGTGGCGATAAAGTTAATATTAAATTTGAAGGAAAGGTTTTTCATAATAGTTCAAGGCAAAATATCATCAATGAAAATTTTTAAAAGATACAATAATGTAGGTGAAGCCAGTGAAACATGCTTAAGGAGCCATTGAATGGTGTTTGGCATGTTCCACTTTTTTTCTTTTTTGAGAAAGAGAAAATAAAGAAGGTCATACACATATTATATATTGAATATAAATTAACTTTTCTGACAAAATTTGTGGACAAGAAATAAATGAAATTAATATTTTTAAATGTTATTACATTTCGAGGTATACTAATATCAATGAATAGGCATATACTGAATACTTGAAATGACAAACATCTCTGCCTTCAGACAATTGACAGCAAAGGCCAATCAAGTGTAGAGGCTGATAATCAAAAATTAAGACATGGAGAAAAGTAAGGCTGCGAAGAGCAGTAGGGAATGTTGGGGGCGGGAGATGCAATGTCAAATAAGGCATATGGGGAAGTCCCTGCTGAGTGAGTAACATTTGGACAAATACTGAAGGAAGCAAGGATGTGAACCTTGGGTATCACAGGAGGTGGAATCCCAAGTAGGGGAACAGCAAGCCCTTTGGTGGGAGTTTGCCTGGGATGTCAGAATACAGCAAGAAAGGCAGTGCACCTGGAACCGCCTGCAGTGAGGGAGGAGATGGAGCTTGAGAAGTGAAGTGGGGGCCAGAGTGGAGATTAAGATCTAGTATAGAGAATTAAATCTATAGTAGAATGTTGGATTTTAGTCTGACGTGGGAAGCCACGGAAGGGACTAGAGTAGCGATTAACATGACCTGACTCACTTTTTAACAAGATTATCACGGCCGCTATGTTTAAATAGATGATACAGTAGATAGGAAGGAACAGACTAGATGCTGTGATCCAATGGGAGTGCCTGGTATCAGGGCAAGAGCAGTGGAGATGATGAAAAGTGCTTAGACTCGGAATATTCTCACTCTAAAACTGCACTGAATAGTTATTGGAATGAACCCGGGGTGTCGGGGGAAGAGAGAGCCCAAGAAACTCCAAGTTTTTGGCCTAAGCTCTTGCAAGACTGGGTCTGTCTTTTACTGAGATAGGAAGACCTTGAGAGAAACAGGCTGTAGAGAAAAGACAAGGTGTTTGGTTGGACTTACTGAACTGACCTGACTAATGGCAGAAATGGTGAACATGTGTTTAGATATAAAACTTGGAACGTGTCTGGGGCAGAAGGGTGTGGAATCTAAGTTGCAGACATAAATCTAGAAGTCCTGAGAGTATTTAAAGCTGTAAAATATTATGAGATCATCAAGACAGTGAGTGCAGGTAGATAATAGAACAAACAAAGGTGCTCCAAGAACAAAAGGTTGGGGAGATTAGGGGAAACTAGCAAAAGACCTTGAGAAATAGTGTTCAGTTCTGTTTGAGAAAAACCAGGAAAGCCAAATGAAGAAACTGTCTCAAGGAGGAGGCATGGTCCTCTGCATCACATGAAGCTGATGAGCCAAAGAAGATGAAGCTGCATAAATCATCACTGGATTTAGCAGCTGTCAAATTTCCTGATCCCATGAGGAGGTAGCAAAGGTAGAGGAATCAAGTGCAGCCCAAAGCATCAGTTTAGACACAAGAAAAGATGAGTCTGCAGAACATCTGATAGTAAAGCTTTAATTAATGTAATTATGTTAAGTATTTCATGACCAGAGAAAGGAAGGTATTTAATTTTGTGCTATACAAGTGTATTTATCTTAAAGTAATTATCGAAAGAAAAAAGATCCCAAACACTACTAGTTAAGGAAAATTTATTTTCTTTCTTATTGTAAGACACAATGCATCTTAAATTCACTGCATGTAACCCTCTCAAACTTTTAATGAGAACATTTTAAAAAGTCATGGGGGAGGGACTTCCCTGGTGGCACAGTGGTTAAGAATCCACCTGCCAATGCAGGGGACACAGGTTCCATCCCTGGTACGGGAAGATCCCACATAGCACGGAGCAACTAAGCCCGTGCACCACAACTACTGAGCCTGAGCTCTAGAGTCCATGAGCCTCAACTATTGAGCCCATGCATCTAGAGCCTGTGCTCTGCAACAAGAGAATCCACCGCAATGAGAAGCCCGCGTACCGCAATGAAGAGTAGCCCGCGCACCTCAATGAAGAGTAGCCCCTGCTCCCCACAATTAGGGAAAGCCTGCACGCAGCAACGAAAACCCAATGCAGCCAATAAATAAATAAAATAAATAAATTTATTTTTAAAAAAGTCATGGGTTAACCATCCTTGCCTCTATTTGATTTAAGCTCAACTTCAGCATTCTGATCAAAACAAAGGACCTTTTAGAGCACTACTAAGTAGTTAACAACTGAAGTGCTAGTAATAATGATGTATTATACTATCAATAATCCTGCTTGTTAAGTGCTCTTTATGTGCGGGGCACACTGTACAGCATATTTTACATTTATTATCTAATTTCATCCTAACGAAACCTTTGTGTTATCGACCCTTTCAGTAAGAATAATTCTCATTTTAAAGATAAGCTACCCAAAGCTCAGGAAGGTAAGGGAATTTACAGAAAGCTACTCAGCTAATACCTGACAGGTCTGGGAATTGAATAGGTGTCTCTGATTCTAACATCTGAGCTCACTATATTAAAACAAAAGCCTGAGTATTTTAGTGAAATTAATTGATTTTTAACCTTTTGTAAAATAGACATAATTCTGGTTAAATTAAAAATCCTAGGTTATATTCTTTTTTTAAAATAATATTTTCTTTCTATAATATGATGAGGTGAGCATTCAGATAAATGTCTCCCATTCTTTAATGAAAACTTCAAAAGTAGTTTCAGGAAAGAAACTTGGGCATTGTACTAAATAGGGATAATAAATGTTTGTCAGATAGACATACATAGATAGGTAATTTTGATATTGGAGGTTTTAAGAAATACTAGTTTTTTTCAAGGGCTTCTTTGGGAATTGCTTGCAAAAATTCAAAGACTAGATTTATCTGTTGCAATTGCTGAAGAATACCAAAATAGCAGCATTATGTCATAAAACTGCCAAGGAGGAGACTGCAAATAGATGCTAAAAATTGTAGTCACTGTACACCAAGTCATGCTGTAACCTCCCCCCGATACCTTGTCATGATCAGAACTCATCAAATTAAAATGAGAACATTTTGTGTTAATCAGTTTTCTCTAATACCTAAACTTTAAGCAAAGTTATTTTTTATAAAATATCCACCCTTATATCTCATGTCAAGAAACAGAAATACTTAGTTAAAAACATTAAATTTCTATATATGCTTGAATGAAAACATTGGTACAATTTTAACACTGCAGATACAAATTCTCTTCGGTGCCTGAAAGTAGGATGCATTTCCAATAGTGGCTATTTTTCTGTCCTAATCATCCAAGAAAAAAAGCCAAGAAAATATCTCATCCCTGATATACTGCAAATGCTCAATACATAGTTTTTCAATGAATGAGCATATAAACGCATGCATATCTGAACACTCTCATTGCCTGTGGAGAACTATTAGATTTCAGTAATCTCAATGTTGGAGGTATCTTCAACTATCACTTATCCAAAATATGATCCTGCAACTTGCACAACTATATACTCAAAGAGCTTGTCAGAGTTTCGCTAAGAGACTTATAATATCAGAATGACCTACCTCACCTATACCAACTCTGTCCTGTACAACTCAGTTGCAAAATTGTTCCTTGTATTTTGAAACAAAATTCATCTCCCTGGACATTGGTCCTGATTCTATGCCTCGTGCCCACCCAGTGTCTGTCCAATCCCTTTTCCACATGACAGCATTTTCCATATTTGATGATGTTCTTTTTGGTAAAGATCACCCACAGAGCTTACATAATGTATTTGATAACATTTTCAGTATCTTTTCATTTTGATTGGGAGTAAATTAATTAGCTTATTTTTATAAATATATCAAAATAATTTTTGCAGAGTAGATAAATGTGTCCTCAGGTACATAACATGTGATCCTTAATTGGGTGGATGCATTGGGACAGACAGCTCTAGAGAGGACACATCTGGATGGACCAATGAGTAGAAAAAAATTGTGAATATATTTGTATAGCACATCAATGCTCATCAGAAAGCATCCACTATGGCATGGCCACCATACAAGCAGATCAAAAGACCTGACCAGTTGACATCAGTCACCCAGTTTGGTGATCCCAGCATTGGCATAATGGGCTGATTAATGGAGTAGCTATGATGCAGGAATGAAGTCTATGCTTGGGCTTAAGTGCCTGGAATTCCTTTTAGTCATGTTGAACTAGCTCCTTTCACTGCCAAAAGTCTACCCTACCAGCAGCAAGGACACAGAAGTAAGTTTATTACATTAGAATCCATCCACCCTGAAAGGAGCAAGCAGTTCATTATGAGTGGAATCAATCCAAATAAGAGTTTGCCTTTCTTGCCTTTAACAGCTCAACCAGCACTGCTGCAGTGGATGCTAGGGTGTAACTCTCACATCCCACCTTGGACTGAAACTCATTTCTTAGCTAATTCCCTCTCTGGGCAGTGCCCTTGGCCAACGCAGGCTGTCGTCTGTAAGGCTACACACCCCATCCACACCACCACTGCCCCTGGGGGGCAGCCGGCAACCAATAGTTGAAAGAATACAAAAGGCTCGGCTCTCCTTCCTCAAAGGAGAACAACAGAGAACAACTCTGAGGAACAGTCACACTTCAGAGCTGCTCTCTGATTTCAGGATCAGTTGAAATCTCTGTTTCAGCTTCACCAGATTTCAGCTTCATTCTCTGCCCAGTCCTGCTTTCCTTACCCCTTATGAAGGCAGTTTCTTGTAACATTTCCTATGAAACCTCCCGTGTGCAAGAGGCAGTGTCCAAATCCGCTTTTAACCCTAATATTTTCTCAACTCACAATGTGTAGCGTCATTTATTCTGTATTCTTCTGTTATATTCTATAGCAGCTGTGGTATTGTCATCAGATTACAAGCATATATATTGAGGAGTATTATAAAACTACTTTGAAGACATTTTCTAAAGATGACTTAAGGACTTTTTATGGTCCCTGTTTAATTAACATTGGTAACATACTTTACAGAAAGGATCACTCAGGGAAGAATAAAAACAATATACTCAACATCTATAGTGACTGTTTTTAATGCCAAAACATTGAAATAAAATCCCCTTAATATTAAGTCTATAGTATTAAAACCTCATATATTACCATTAAATCAGTAGTGAAATGATTGGCCTTTTCCCCAGTATTCATTTGGGTAATCTGACAAAAGGTGAGCCAGGAAAGGGCAGTCTCAATGGTTAAAACAAAAGAGAGAATTCAGATTCACAGTAGGTGGAAGTAACATCAAATAGAAAATAATAATACTCTGACTTCCTGATTTTAGATTTCCATTTAACTTGATTTTTGCTTGCTAAAATCTACCTTGTCAAGATAACGGCCCACTGTCTGTCACTCACCTATCATGTTACAGGGTGGACTTAAGGAAACTGACAGTTTCCATGAATAACAATCAAGCATCCGAAGATGTGTGGAGAAAAGGGGCTTTTTATTGATGTAAAAGTGACAAGAGTGTTTTACCTTTTCCCCTTGTGGCCCTTACAGCAGGTGCGGTGCAGAGGCTGTGTCCACATCAACTGCCTTCCTCACTGCCTCAGAATGAGATTCAGGAGTCCTTGTGTGAATATTTTCTGGGATAGAATTTAGATTTTACTATTTCCTCAAAAAAATTCTGAACATTCACTAAATACCAAAAGATGTACTTGTACATAGCAATCATTTATTAATATATCATTAATGGAAAACATCTTCAGTTCAATATCCTGTTTTCCTAAAATAGCTGTACATTAATTCCAAAATACCCTGTAAAAAGGAAAAGGCCTATTTAAAAAATTCTCCTCCATGTCTCAAGTTTATCAAGACCCCGATAGATAACAAAGGATATTCATAAATGATCTGCTTATTTGAATAACTAGAAATGTCTATTTCAACTAAAACAATCATTCTTTCATTCATTTTTCATATAATTCTTAAGTTTCTACTATGTGTAAGCCAGTCTTCAAGTAAGGTTCATACAGTAGTAAAGTAGTCATCGTGGATTTTATCTTCTAGTGTGGGCAGAGAGAAAACAAATAAAACAACCAGATTAAAAATGGGCAGAAGAACTGAATATACATTTTTCCAGAGAGGACATGCAGTTGTCCAACAGGTATGTGATAGGATACTCAACATCACGAATCATCAGAGAAATGCAAATCAAAATCACAATGAGATATCACCTCACATCTGTGAGAATGCCTATCATCAAAAGACTAAAAATAATGTGTTGGCAAAAGTGTGGAGAAAAGAGAACCCTAGTGCACTGCTGGTGAGAGTGTACATTGGTGCAGATGCTGTGGAAACAGTGTGGAGTTTTCTCAAAAAACTAAAAATAGAACTACCATATGATCCAGCAATTCTACTCCTGGGTACATATCCAAACACCCCAAAACACTAATTTGAAAAGATACATGCACCCCAATGTTCATAGTAGCACTATTTACAATAGCTAAGATAAGGAAGCAACCTAAGCACCCATCAACAAATGAATAGATATAGAAGATGTCACACACACACACACACATACACACACACACACAGAGGAATGCTACTCAGCCATTAAAAATAATTAAATTTTGCCATTTGCTGCAACATGGATGGACTTGGAGGACATTATGCTAAGTGAAATAATCAGACAGAGAAAGACAAATACTGTATGATATAATTTATATGTGAAATCTAAAAAATACAAGAAATTAGTTTAAAAATTGTGAATCACTTATATTGTACACCTGTAACTTACATTATACTACCATATATCAACCATATTTCAATAAAAAAAAACACAATATATAGTAAACTACATAGTGTAATAGAAGGTGATTAGTACAGTAGAGGAACAAATGCAGGAGGAATTGGGGAAGGGAGGTCAGGGGCAGTGCGTTCAGAAGCCAAGGGGCAGGCAGGGCCTCACTGAGAAGATTACAACTAGGCAGCCTTGAAGGAGGAAAGGTCACCTGGAACACACGTAGGGAAGAGTGTATCAAGCAAAGGGCACAGCAAATGCAAATGCCTTGAGGTGGAATGGTGCCTGATACGTTACCTAAAAACAGTGTTGTACAAGGGTGAGTCAAAAATTATCCACATTAACACAGTGCAGCCAACAGACGTTTTAATATAACCAGACTGTGGATAATTTTTGACTCACCCTTGTAATAACTCTTCCATTAGATGAGCTATGTCTTCCTTCTCCCCCAAAAACTTTATTTTTTTTTATTTTTTTGGGGGTACACCAGGTTCAATCATCTGTTTTTATACACATATCCCCATATTCCCTCCCTTCCTTGACTCCCCCCCTTTGAGTCCCCCCCACTCTCCCCACCCCACTCCTCTAAGGCATCTTCCATCCTCGAGTTGGACTCCCTTTGTTATACAACAACTTCCCACTGACTATTTTACAGTTGGTAGTATATATATGTCTGTGCTACTCTCTCGCTTCGTCTCAGCTTCCCCTTCACCTCCTGCCCCCTCCCATACCTCGAGTTCTCCAGTCCATTCTCTGTATCTGCGTCCTTGTTCTTCTCACTGAGTTCATCAGTACCATTTTTAGATTCCGTATATGTGAGTTAGCATACAATATTTGTCCTTCTCTTTCTGATGTACTTCACTCTGTATGACAGATTGTAGTTCTATCCACCTCATTACATATAGCTCCATCTCATCCCTTTTTATAGCTGAGTAATATTCCATTGTATATATATGCCAATTCTTCTGTATCCATTCATTTGTTGATGGGCATTTAGGTTGCTTCCATGTCCTGGCTATTGTAAATAGTGCTGCAATAAACATGATGGTACAAGTTTCTTTTGGGATTATGGTTTTCCTTGGGTATATGCCCAGGAGTGGGATTACTGGATCATATGGTAGTTCTATTTGTAGTTTTTTAAAGAACCTCCAAATTGTTTTCCATAGTGGCTGTACCAACTTACAGTCCCACCAACAGTGCAGGAGAGTTCCCTTTTCTCCACACCCTCTCCAACATTTGTGGTTTCCAGATTTTGTGATGATGGCCATTCTGACTGGTGTGAGGTGATACCTCATTGTGGCTTTGACTTGCATTTCTCTGATGATTAGTGATGGTGAGCATCTTTTCATGTGTTTGTTGGCCATCTGTATGTCTTCTTTGGAGAAATGTCTATTTAGGTCTTCTGCCCATTTGTGGACTGGGTTATTTGCTTTTTTGGTATTAAGCTTCATGAGCTGCTTGTATATTTTGGAGGTTAATCCTTTGTCCGTTGTTTCATAGGCTATTATTTTTTCCCATTCTGAGGGTTGCCTTTTAGTCTTGTTTATGGTTTCTTTCACTGTGCAAAAGCTTTTAAGTTTCATGGGATCCCATTTGTTTATTCTTGATTTTATTTCCATGATTCTAGGAGGTGGGTCCAAAAGGATCTTGCTTTGATGGATGTCATAGAGTGTTCTGCCTATGTTTTCCTCTAGGAGTTTTATACTGTCTGGCTTTACATGTAGGTCTTTAATCCATTTGGAGTTTACTTTTGTGTATGGTGTTAGGAAGTGTTCTAATTTCATTCTTTTACATGTTGCTGTCCAGTGTTCCCAGCACCACTTATTGAAGAGGCTGTCTTTTTTCCATTGTATACTCGTGCCTCCTTTGTCAAAGATAAGGTGCCCATATGTGTTTGGGCTTACTTCTGAGTTCTCTATTCTATTCCATTGATCTTCCTTTCTATTTTTGTGCCAGTACCATACTGTCTTGATCACTATGGCCTTGTAGTATAGTCTGAAGTCAGGAAGCCTGATTCCACCAACTCCATTTTTCCTTCTCAAGATTGCTTTGGCTATTCGGGGTATTTTGTGTTTCCATACAAATCGTAAGATTTCTTACTCTAGTTCTGTGAAAAATGCCATTGGTAATTTGATCGGGATTGCATTGAATCTGTAAATTGCTTTGGGTAGTACAGTCATTTTCACGATGTTGATTCTTCCAATCCAAGAACATGGTATATCTCTCCATCTGTTTGTGTCCTCTTTGATTTCTTTCAGCAATGTCTTAAAGTTTTCTGCATACAGATCTTTTGCCTCCTTAGGCAGGTTTATTCCTAGGTATTTTATTCTTTTGGTTACAATGGTGAATGGGAGAGTTTCCTTAATTTCTCTTTCTGCTCTTCCGTTGTTAGTGTATAGGAATGCAAGAGATTTCTGGGCATTAATTTTGTATCCTGCTACTTTACTAAACTCATCAATGAGTGCTAGCAGTTTTCTGGTAGAGTCTTTAGGGTTTTCTATATATAATATCACGTCATCGGCAAAGAGTGACAATTTGACTTCTTCTTTTCCAATTTCGATTCCTTTGATTTCTTTTTCTTCTCTGATTGCTGTGGCTAACACTTCCAAAACTATGTTGAATAATAGTGGTGATAGTGGACACCCTTGTCTTGTTCCTGTTCTTAGAGGGAATTCTTCCAGTTTTTCCCCATTGAGAACGATGTTGGCTTTTGGTTTCTCACATATGGCTTTTATTATGTTGAGGTAATTTCCTTCTATGCCCATTTTCTGGAGAGCTTTTATCATAAATGGATGTTGAACTTTGTCAAAAGCTTTTTCTGCATCTACTGAGATGATCATATGATTTTTATCCTTCAAGTTGTTGATATGATGTATCACGTTGATTGATTTGCGTATATTGAAGAATCCTTGCATCCCAGGGATAAACCCCACTTCATCATGGTGTATGATTTTTTTAATGCGCTGTTGCAGTCTGTTAGCTAGTATTTTGTTGAGGATTTTTTGCATCTATATTCATCAGTGATATTGGTCTGTAGTTTTCTTTCTTTGTGACATCTTTGCCTGGTTTTGGTATCAGGGTGATGGTAGCCTCGTAGAATGAGTTTGGGAGTGTTCCGCCTTCTGCAATATTTTGGAAGAGTTTGAGAAGGATAGGTGTTAACTCTTCTTGAAATGTTTGATAGAATTCGCCCGTGAACCCATCTGGTCCTGGGCTTTTGTGTGCTGGGAGATTTTTAATCACTGCCTCAATTTCCATACTTGTGATTGGTCTGTTCATGGTTTCTATTTCTTCCTGGTTCAGTCTTGGAAGATTGTATTTTTCTAAGAATGTATCCATTTCTTCCAGGTTATCCAATTGATTGGCATATAGTTACTTGTAGTAGTCTCTCATGATGTTTTGTATTTCTGAGGTGTCCGTTGTTACTTCTCCTTTTTCATTTCTAATTCTGTTGATTTGCATCTTCTCCCTTTTTTTCTTGATGAGTCTGGCTAATGGTTTATCAATTTTGTTAATCTTCTCAAAGAACCAGCTTTTAGTTTTATTTATTTTTCTTATGGTTTCTTTCCTTTCTTTTTCATTTATTTCTGCTCTGATCTTTATGATTTCTTTCCTTCTGCTCACTTTGGGGTTTCTTTGTTCTTCTTTCTCTAGTTGTTTTAGGTGTAAGGTTAGGTTGTTTATTTGATAATTTTCTTGTTTCTTAAGGTAGGACTGTATTGCTATAAACTTCCCTCTTAGAACTGCTTTTGCTGCATCCCATAGGTTTTGGGTTGCTGTGTTTTCGTTGTCATTTGTTTCTAGATATTTTTTGATTTCCTCTTTGATTTCTTTAGTGATTCCTTGGTTGTTTAGGAGTGAATTGTTTAGCCTCCATGTGTTTGTATTTTTTGCAGTTTTTTTCCTGTAATTGATATCTAGGCTCATGGCGTTGTGGTCTGAGAAGATGCTTGATATGATTTCAATTTTCTTGAATTTGCTGAGGTTTGATTTGTGACCCAAGATGTGATCTATCCTGGAAAATGTTCCGTGTGCACTTGAGAAGAAAGTGTAGTCTGTCGTTTTTGGATGGAATGTCCTATAAATATCAATTAAGTCGAGATGGTCTAATGTGTCATTTAAAGCTTGTGTGTCTTTGTTTATTTTCTGTTTGGATGATCTGTCCATTGATGTAAGTGGGGTGTTCAAGTCTCCCACTATTATTGTGTTACTGTCAATGTCCCCCTTTATGGCTGTTAGCATTTGCCTTATGTATTGAGGTGCTCCTATATTGGGGGCATAGATATTTACCATTGTGATATGTTCTTCTTGAATGGATCCCTTGATCATTAGGTAGTGTCCTTCCTTGTCTCTTTTAATAGTCTTTACTTTCAAGTCTAATTTGTCTGACATGAGTATTGCTACTCCAGCTTTCTTTTGACTTCCATTTGCATGGGATATCTTTTTCCATCCCTTGACTTTCAGTCTATATGTATCCCTTGGTCTGAAGTGGGTTTCTTGTAGGCAGCATATAGAAGGGTCTTGTTTTTGAATCCATTCAGCAAGTCTGTGTCTTTTGGTTGGAGCATTTAATCCATTTACATTTAAGGTGATTATTGACATGTGTTTTCCAATTACCATTTTCTTAATTGTTTTGGGTTTGTATTTGTAAGTGTTTTCCTTTTCTTGTGTGTCCTACTTAGAGAACTTCCTTTAGCACTTGTTGTAAGGCTGGTTTGGTGGTGCTGAATTCTCTTAACTTTTGCTTGTCTGGAAAGCTTTTGATTTCTCCCTCAAATCTGAATGAGATTTTTGCTGGGTAGAGTATTCTTGGCTGTAGGTTTCTCTCTTTCAGGACTTTCAGTATATCCTGCCATTCCCTTCTGGCCTGCAGAGTTTCTGTAGAAAGGTCAGCTGTTATCCTGATGGGTTTTCCCTTATATGTTGTTTGTTGCTTTTCTCTTGCTGCTTTTAATATTTTTTCTTTGTGTTTAATTGTCGTTAGTTTGATTAATATGTGCCTTGGTGTATTTCTCCTTGGGTTTATTCTGTATGGGACTCTCTGTGCTTCTTGGACTTGGTGAATTATTTCCTTTCCCATGTTGGGGAAGTTTTCCACTAGAACCTCTTCAAATATTTTCTCAGACTCTTTCTTGTTTTCTTCTTCTTCTGGGATGCCTATAATTCAAATGATGGTACGCTTAATGTTATCACTGAGGTCTCGGAGACTGTCTTCTATTCTTTTGATTCTTTTTTCTTTTTCCTTCTCTGTGGCATTTATTTCCCCCATTCTATCTTCCAACTCACTTATTCATTCTTCTGCCTCTGTCATTCTGCTGGTTATAGCATCTAGAGTATTTTTAATTTCAGTTATTTTGTTATCCATTGCTGTTTGTTTTTCTGAGTTCTTAGGAACTGTTTCTTGTACTTTCTCTATTTTGTTATCGAGATTTTGTATCATTTTTACTATCATTACTCTAAATTCTTTTTCAGGCATTTTTCCTATTTCCTCCTCATTTATTTGGTCTTGTGGGTTTTTTTCCTGCTCCTTTGCCTGCATGGTGTTTCTTTGTTTCCTCATGGTTGTCCAAACTTTTGGGGTTGCTTGTCCTGGCGATAGAGGTGTTTATAGAAGACTGTCGAAGCCTCAGACTAATGTCCAAGTATTGGATTAAATGAATATTAAGTCTAGGAAACACATACATGTATAAGACACACAGTTACTGAATCCCTTAGGACATAAGGCTCTAGAAAGACCTGACAGAACCCCAGTGTGCTATCAGATATTCAAAGAGAAACCCAACAGAAATGGACAACTGAAACATAACAAATCAGAGACAAAAGCAAAAGCAAACAAACAAAAAAATAACACCCTACACATACAAACATCAATCCAGGGAGATTTTGTAAGATAGGATCAAATATAGAAAAGAGCCAGAGTACCACCAGAGAGAATGGAGAATCTCAGAATGTAATTAGACAACTGTACCAAGAACTAGGATAAAGACAAAAGCCTAATATTAAATACCAAGGCAGTGCGTCATCTGGAGAATAGAGCAAGGAGTCTGAGCAGACCGATAATGTTGCTTATACGTATGTTAAGATAAAATAAACTTAAAATGGCTGGAAGAAAGGGGAACAGAAGAGCATAATGTGGTTGGAAATATGCAAATAAAAAGAAAGGAATAGAAATGTATAAAAGATAGGGATGAAAGGAAAGTATGAGAGATCTATTGTCCGTACTACCAAAAACTTAGCTAGATATAAAAGTATATAAAAAGGCAAAAAAAAAAAGAATAAAAAATATCATTAAAAAATTATGTTATAAAACTTGTAGATCCCTTAGGGCTAAGATTGTATTTAATAAAGAAAAAAAAAAAAGAGAGAAAAAAAAAAAATCCAGAACTGATCCCAGAATGGACCAGTTCAATAGGTATTGATACTAATATTTCTGTTTCCTTAGTGTCTCAGCTGTAAGTGTCCTTCTCCTTGCCTTGGGTTTTTTTGCATTATTCTGTGACCAGCAGAGGTTCCTTTATTGTTCGTCTGTAAGCATCGGTGTGTGGGGAGGGAGAGGGTACAATAGTGGCTCCTTCTTCTGAGAGTGAGTGAGCAGTGGTGCACTGTTGTTTCAGTCAGGCTTGGAGGTGCCTGTTGCAGAGGGACGCTGGTGGCTCAGGCGTAAACAGAAAGTCTTAGAGTTGGGCCTCTCTCGGGTTTTTTTTGTTGTTGTTGCTGTTGTTGTTGTTTTTTTTTTTCTCTCGGCAGCCTCCCTGCTGCTGGCATTGCAAGGGGTTTTAATCTAGCCCTGCCCGAGCGCCTGAGGGTGTTTGTTATCCCTGAGCCCCTTAGGTGGCCCACGGGCGTCTCTCCACTGCCTGTTGCAGAGGCACAGAAAGAGAGAGAGAGGCTATGCGCGGCTCCTCCCCACCGCCCGTGAGCCTGCAGCCTCCAGCCGCCATCATGGCCGGGCAGCTCTCAGGGACGGGCACTCCTCTCCGCGGACCTCCTCCCTCCTGTCCTCTCGGTCCGTCACCCTACCGGCAACAATGTTTCTCACCCTGAACCAGCTCTCCGGTTCCCACGCTCCGGCTCCCGGACCCTCCGTTCAGCCGCAGATCGATGTCTCGGTCTGGGAACGCTGAGCTGCGCTGCGGACCCTCCATATGTTTCTCACTCCCTCCCATCTGCCTCAGCTCCTCCGCTTCACCCTCTTTGAGCCATCGTAGATGCCTCCTTATCGGCTATGTCGGGCTCCCCGCAGCCCTTTCTGGTGTCCGAGGCCGTCTGCTGGTGTTCAGCTGGTTCTCTGTGGAAATGACTGCGTCCTTCCGTGCATTCCCAATGCATCTGTGGAGAGGTATGCACTCTACGTCTCTTTACTTCACTGCCATCTTTTCTCTCCTGACTTTATTTTTAATTAGTTAATTATTTTCAGTTAGCTAGTAACTGTGGCAGGAAGTAGAATAATTCACTGTTTTCTCTGGTGAAAAGCAATGTCTCGCTACAGATATTTATATACACATACACATGTATATACATTTATACATATCATTTACTTTATATAGTTATGTACACATATAAATGTGTATCCGTGTATGTAAAAACCCGTTCTTACATACATGGTGGTGGGAAATATTGTGTGAAGCACATTTTTCTTGATTTTCTTCTCCAAGTGCTGAGGGGCCAAGACTTCCAAAGGTGTTGTGAAGAGAGATGATGACATTAGTAGTAGCACACATTTTTAAAGAGCTTGCTATGTGTCAAGCATTTCTCTAAATGATTTACACATATTTACACAGTTAGTTTTTTAACAACCCTGTTGCCCTCATGTTGATGATAGGAAACCCAATCATGGGAATGTTAATCTTCTGCCTAAGTAGACACATCCGCACGTGTTCATGTACAATTTGAGAACACTGAGAGGATAGGTTCTCCCTTGTTGGGACTGGTCTAAGATCCACTGCACACATGCTGCGGGTCCCCGTTGCTACCCTTGGGGCAGACATCACTAATCAATCACTGCACTCTTGCCAGGTCATTCCAGAAACAACTGACTTCTACACAATGCTCCACGTAAGCCTGACTGCAGACTGGAGTTGGCCGTTACCGTGGAACCTGCTTGCCATCCTGCAACTAGACAGTAGTGAGCCACCTAAAAGCATCTGAGAAGGAATTGACACATACGAGGGTGTATTTTGGAGAATTTCTTTTTTTTTTTTAATCACTAGATCTTTACACATTTTAAAAATCTGATGGTCTGTATTCTTTTTCATTTTTTTTTTAAAGAACTTTGAGATACAGTTGACATATAATAAACTGCATATATTTAAAGTGTACATATATGTCTGTGTACACTTTAAATATATGCAGTTTATACGGGGATATGTGTATAAAAACAGATGACTGAACCTGGTGTACCCCCCCAAAAAAAAATAAAGTGTACAATTTGATTTTTTTTTTTATTATTAGTAATGTAAATATGGTAATCCCAATCTCCCAATTGGAGAATTTCTATGTCAGCATATAGAACACGAAATACCTTGTGAAAACTGAATATAAGGATACCAGTCCAGAGGCCATTGAATATTTCAGTTACAAGATAATCATTATTTCCTAGGATAAGATGTCAGCATGGGGAATGGGAAAGAGGGGCCAGAGGAAGGACAGTTTGTAAAGGAGAGGTTGAGATTTGGTAACGACTGAGTGTTATAGAGAGAGGTGTTGAGTGCAGCACGAGCTGATCCTCAGCTTTGCACCCACAGTGTGCCAGTCCCACACTGCAGCCCACTCAGTCTCATCTTTAGGCAGAAGGGATGCAACAAACAAAAATCATTCCTGTACTAAAAGCACTACTTAGAACAGGAAAAGTAAATTCCCACTGTCCAGTAGGACGCTCTTTACATTTTATTTTTAGAGCCTGGCCTGATAGACAAGCAGTTGTAGGAGGGAGTGATGCAGTGCTAGCATCAGGGTTTCATAAAGCATGCATTAAAAAGGGAAAAGCAAACAAGTCAATCTGTAGATACTGCCCTTTTCTCTGGCTAAATACACACATTCTGAAATTAAAAAGAAAAACATTTCTTTATGTCTTTCAATAATATTGAATCATTACTCTCACTAATACTTTTGCAGAACGGAATTGTCAGTTTTTTTACTCAACCATTATTACACTTCAGTTCTCATTTGTTCAGCACATACTAAATAAGCTGTTAGGTGTATATTAAGAAAAAGAGGGGAAAACCTTAAATATTCTTTATGCATATTTTTATATTTACAGGAACAATTAATGGAGATACACATTAAACTAAAATTCAGTCGAATCAGTTGAGCTCCGTTGGATTGAACATGGTAAGGGGTAAAAATCACTGGCACCATGTTTTCTGACCCCCAGATCGGAATTTTTTGCTGCTTCAGAATGGAAAGGACGGTCTGATAGTGGTGATTTGGTAATAATATATGGAATTTTTATGTTTCTTTTTTAAAATATGAATTATTTCAGACTTACAAAATATAATTAATTCATTAATCTTGGAAACACCTGTCTGGCCACCATCTGAGTTAGTAACTGAGTTATTGATATTGTCAAAAGCTTCTATCTCATGTGCTATTTCTGAAGTTGCTCAGCACAATGGATTAACATGTATTTTTGAAACTGGCACTGCCCATGAAACACTGACACATGTTTTGTTGCAACTATAATTATAAAAATATTTACAATTCTGCCCTTGCCACGTAACACATTGCTATTAAGCAAATTCACAGTGCTGAATTACGTATTGACTGGACCTATATGGAAACACTATTCACATTGACTACGAGTACTATGGATGTACACAATGCATCATGTTATTTATGTAGGTAAAAGATTTGTCCGTGGTGAATGTTTGAAGGGGATAATGATGTTGCAAATGTTGGTGATCATTGCTTGCTCTGATGAATAATTAAGCCTCCTTGCTTCTCTCATTTAAATTCAACAATATTTATTGAGTGTCTTTTATGAGTCACATACTGACAGATGCAGGAGAATACAAATCATAGTAAGAACAGAATCAAATACCAATTTGCATCCGTGTGAACTCTTCATGTCACTGTGCCAGCCACTATCCTTAGATGTTACAGACATTCCACTTGTTAAACTTTACTCAAAACCCTGTTTATGGCTGAGGCAGGTGTCACCTATCTTGCTAGAAGTTTCAGAGCTGGTAAGGATAAGAACCAGGATTCAAACACCAGCCAGACAGCTAGTTAAATAAGTTACAGTTCTTTTCTTTATAGGAGGTAAGAGTAGAATGTATACAAAAAATAAAAATCTCTTCTCCTATGTTATCTTTTGCAATAAAAATCTAAAGACTAATTAACTTCCAAATAGTACACCTTTGAAGGGATACATGCTTCTATTTATGTGATTTTTAAATTGTTATAAAGATTTCATTCCATATATATTGGTGAGAGAATTATAAATTCGGCCGTTCTTTCTGATTCGATTCATACCATTTGAGACATCAATTTTAAAGCTTGCAGTTACCTATCTCAGCTCCATGGTGGAGCCAAAAGCATGATCTTCACATTTTCCCTTGAATTGAAAGCAGCATCTGTATAAATCTTGAGACTTCACACTGAATTACAATAGTTATTATATCATAAAATATGTTTACAAATAAGGTATTTCTCCTGAAAATCTATTAGTAATAGAGTGACAATGCAAAGGGTCACAATTTGATTCACCATTTGGCTATTATACTGAGGCCATCAGTTATATTACAATGATGCTGCAAAGAACTCAGCCTAGGGAATGCCACAAATAAGAGAAAAACATGCGTAGGGAAATATTTTCATGGACTTTGAGGTGGCATTCCTTGTAAAAAAGAGCAGTAAGTCACACACATTTTAAAAGCAGGTTGGCAAATGTGCGCAAAAGAGATTTCTGAAGAAAGAAAACAAGGCCATATAATTTAGCATTTTGCCTAAAGAGTTGCTAAGAGTTTATAAAGTAAAAGAAAACTGCTGAATCTGGCATTCACTGATTAATAATACTTTACACTTGAATGGGACCTTTCACATTGAAAGTGCTTTTCAAGTATAAACTAATTAAGTCTCAGAACACTTCAGGGAGGCCAAACAACTCTTTTCAGGAACAGAGAAACTGAGTCTGGCTGGTTGAACAGCATATTTTTGGGGGGGAGGCGGGGTGGGGGGGTAGCAGAGAATTTTACCTCAAAAAAAAAAAAAAGATAATTGAGAACTGCTTGATGATTTGTTCTAAAATCAAGCCTTTGCATAGTACTTTGTTCAGAATCAGGGGAAAAATAAGAAATCATCTTGCTGTGAGTTTTTCTATCTTGGGACTCATTTCTCCCTATCATATTTGATACTTTAACAAGGACATTAAAATATTTTTAAAAACTTCTCATTCCCTGATTTTTTCCATTAGCAAGAGTTTGCTCAATTTATAGGGGGGGTTTAGTCATAAATAAGAGAACAAATCAGAAGAAGGAAATGGAATCCTGCACTGTTGGTGGGAATGTAAATTGGTGCAGCCACTATGGAGAACAGGATGGAGGTTCCTTAAAAAACTGAAAATAGAACTACCATATGACCCAGCAATCCCACTACTGGGCACATACCCAGAGAAAACCATAATTCAAAAAGATGCATGCACCCCAATATTCACTGCAGAACTATTTACAACAGCCAGGACATGAAAGAAACCTAAATGTCTATCAACAGACAAATGGGTAAAGAAGTTGTGATACATACATACAATGGAATATTACTCAGCTACTAAAAGGAATGGAATTGGATCATTTGTAGAGACGTGGATGGACCTAGAGACTGTCATACAGAGTGAAATAAGTCAGAAAGAGAAAAACAAATGTCATATACTAACACATCTATGTGGAATCTGGAAAAATGGTACAGATGAACCACTTTGCAAGGCAGAAATAGAGACACAGATGTAGAGAACAACTGTATGGACACCAAGTGGGGAAGTGCGGTTGGGGTGGGATGAGCTGGGAGATTGGGATTGACATATATACACTAATGTGTATAAAATAGATAGCTAAAAAGAACCTACTGTATAGCACAGGGAACTCTACTTTACTTCACTGTACAGTAGAAACTAACACAACATTGTAAAACAACTAAACACCAATAAAAAAAAGAGAAGGAAATGGAAGATGTCATTCAGTGAGTTTCATCAGCAACTACATAATTTCCATGATGTTTAAGTACTCCCGATCTTTGTTTTGCAAGATAGTATAGTGTGTGGTCATGCAAGAAGGCTGGTTTTGAGAACCATGTTTCCTTCATGACTAAGATCTATTCTTACATAAAGTAAAGCAACAAAACCCCTTCCTCTGAGGATTTAGGGGAGAGCTAAGAAGGCTAGTAATGAGCTCCCAGTCTCTAAACACCATTATGGAGTTTGTTTTAGTTACTAAAGGACGCTGTAGGAGAGGAAAAATATCTTTCCTCTACCATGTCATGTTCTCAGCTGAGTCTCTGTGACAAAAGACAGACTGACAAGAGAAAAGCATACAATTTTATTTAATGTAAGTTTTATGTGACATAGGACCCTTCATAAGGAAATGAAGGAGACACTATTAGACCTAGCATTTTCATACCAGGTTTGATGAGGAGTGGAAAGTCCTGGAAACAGTGATAGGACCAACAAGGATGTGAGCTGAGGGTAGTCAACTAGGGAAACGGAGCGAGGTCTGTCCATTCAGGTTTTGCTCCTTGTCCCTGGAGAAAACAATGCTCCTTTCCTGTGGGTGGAAGGAGGGCACCTCTTACGTGAGTGTCTTGTGACCTGCTTCAGGGGAAGGTCAGAAAGTCCTTCCCAGACCGGCCTCTTTTCAAATTCCTTTAGCTTAAAATAGTCAATGTGCCAATGCATCATATTGGGGTAGTGTGTCCTGTGCACTAGCAACATCATGTAACATTAGTTTCTTTATATATATTCAGTGTGTGTGGGGGGAGGGGGTCTAGTTTCTATTCACTCATTCATTCATCCATTCATTTATTTATTGGCTGCATTGGTCTTCGTTGTTGCTGCGTGGGCTTTCTCTAGTTGCAGTGAGCAAGGGCTACTCTTGGTTGCAGAGCGTGGGCTTCTCAGTGTGGTGGCTTCCCTTGTTGTGGAGCACGGGCTGTAGATGCTTCAGTAGTTGTGGCGCATGGGCTTAGTAGCTCTGTGGCATGTGGGATCTTCCCAGACCAGGGCTCGAACCCGTGTCCCCTGCACTGGCAGGTGGGCGCTTAACCACTGTGCCACCAGGGAAGCCCAGGAGTCTAGTTTCTAAAAGTCATTGTGTAAAATTTGCTTCAGTTACTAAAAGCCATTATGTAAAATCAATTTATTTACATACACTGTGTGTGCAAACACCTGCACACATACATACACACATGTGGGTGTGTATATGTTGATTACTTGGTTATTTTCATGTTGAGGATTGTCTGTGTGTTAAGCATAATGCCAGGCTTAAGGGCTGGAAGTAAAAGTTTGAAGAAAATGCAAGCCAGGTTTCAAAGAACCCCAGGTGAAAGAAACACAATAGGAATCATCTGATAGATATATGATTGACCTGGTACATCACATCACAGATTTTACGTTGTATTTCACTTCTCATAGAAAGTAAACGTGGAAATATGGGTATATAAGCTAAGAAATGGAGAGGAAAACAAGAGTTCACATGGGATTTGGAAAAATTGAAACCAATCCACAAATTGTACTCTCTTCCCATGAATATTTTTCTTCATCTGTGTTTAAGAATCAGAACTTCAAAGCCTAAAAAAAAATTCATCAACCGTTTTTGTCTTTTTTCTTATTCTCTGTAGTCTTTTTCCTTTATGCTCACAATACGGAGCCTGTCAAGTGACTCAACTATTTGAATATATCAAAACAGATGATGTGATGGTCAGCGGTCTCTTGGTCAGGAGTGATTTTGAGATCGTTCTGTGCTCACATAACCTCTGCATAGGACAAATCATGGGAAGAAATAAACACAGCAGCTCAAGAACATTATTATAGAACATTTATTCAATAAATAGTTATTGCTACTGTGCAAAACACAGAAGAAAGCATAGGAGACAAAACAAACATAAAAAAAAAAGGTTTTATCCGAAGTCATGTCCGCTCAACTTTCCTTAAAAATAACAGTATTCTAGGAAGACCAGGATACTTTTTTTAAATCCAGCTTTATACTCTCTTAATGGTCTAAGGTGTTTTTCAAAACTAAGTTTTATCAAAGTGACCTATGTTTATAGATTGAGGACTAAATAAATCAATAATAGGATCAGAATTTAAATAAAATGCTTGCAAATTAGGCAAAAACTTATTCTGTGTAATCCCTCACAGACTGACAGGTTGTCGACTTTGTTAAATGAGAAATGAAACAATGTTCAATTATACATTCAATTGTTTTCTCTCGTATTCATTCATTCAACAAAACCATACTGGGTACCTCTGTGCACCAGACCCTGTGTGGCCATGGAGAAGGACATTGTCCACACTCAAGGACATTATCCATGGAAACACAGTTTTGCAACTGATGGGATACTAGTTGCAATATATTGATGGTACATTTGCAAAAAGGCCTATAGGAATAAACATGAAGAAACAAGCTCTTTTAGGAAGAATTTATGGGAGAAATAATATGAGCTTTACATTAAAGAGTGAGAAACATTTTAACAAGCAGTAAATATGGTTGCCAGGTAATGTCTTAAAACCAGAGGAAAGCACATTCAAAGACACAAGGGTGTGCAGATGAATGACAGGTAAAATCTGGTGATTATTCTTCTTGCATGTGTAATTTTGCAGTAATAATAAGTGATATAAACTGTATTATTTCCCCCCTCCAATTTAACCCTGAGGATTAATAAGTTAGGAGTAAAATTTAATAGCCTCTTTTACCTCAGATTAGACTTCCTAGCATGACTCTAGTAGACTGTCTTATGGGTATCAGTTGTTCACAATACAATAGAGTGAGTTAATATAGAACAGTGGTGATTTTCATCTGATGAAAATACAAAAATGTCTAATGTAAAATATTTTCTAACCATGCATAAAAGGCACAAATGCATACACCTGCAATAGGCTCATTTAAAGAATTCATTCAATAGTATAACACCCATCTCTGGACTTACTCAAGTTCTGATTCAGACCACATTTAGGGGATTATTTAGTAAGACAAAAGAAAAGGAGAGAAAAAAGCAATGAAACTGGGACATTTTTAGAGACGTGGATGGACCTAGAGACTGTCATACAGAGTGAAGTGAGTCAGAAAGAGAAAAACAAATATTGTATATTAACACATACATGTGGACTACAGAAAAATGGTACAAATCAACCAGTTTGCAAGGCACAAATAGAGACACAGATGTAGAGAACAAACATATGGACACCAAGTGGGGAAAGCGGGGAGGGTTGGCAGGGAATGAATTGGGAGATTGGGATACCAAATTGTACACTCTAAATATATGCTGTTTATTATCTGTTAACTGTATCTCAATAAAAGTTCTTAAAAAAAAAAAAGATAAAATGAACACCTATGTCAAGAAATGTGCTGGGAACCTTCTACGGATTGATTTATTTAATCTCTCCAAAATTTGAATGAGAACACTGAATGATGATTAGATTAATAACCTGACTAAGATCACAGAATAAGCTACTAGAGTCTTATTTGAACCCTATTCTATTTATTCTAAAATGCATGTTTTCCCCAGTGCTACTAGTTTGATTATTTTCAGAGGGCTTCCACAGTTTTTTCTATTTAACAGACTGAAAAATCTACTTGACATAAATCTCAAGTCTCCAGTAACTGGTTGGAACTTACAAACTGTAGGTTGACAAGTTTGTCTATGTAGTTTACAAACAATGGGTTGCATTTTGCTTTAATTATTTAAGTAGTTACTATTTATCAAAATACAAATTCTAACTTATTTTGTGGGTTAGGATCATTTTCACCCCCCCCAAATTCTTAATTTCATCAACAAAATTAAACAAATATAAAACAACAAAAACAAAAATCCAATGGGCAAAATTTTTAGAATTTTTTTAAATGTTGCTGTATTTTCCAATCTACACTGTCAATCAACAGCTCTCTAGCTCTTTTTAATATAATCATTCAGATATTTTCAATGACAAATTCTAAATACAGAGAGCCATTATAAAGTCATCTAAATAGGTTTGTATATGTTAAACACAAATAAAAAAATACTAATGGTGTTCTTAAAAATTCCTTTTAGCTAATTCTTAGAACTTAATCCTTAATTAGTATAGAAATTTCATCAAAAAGAACAGTGGGATTTTATATGTCCTCGTGCTAGTAGGAGCTTTTATTTTCTTTAATAAATATATTTTTTTCCTGAGGTGATGTCACCAAGATGACAGAGTAGGAGATCCCAGCCTCCATCGCCCCCCGCCCTCCACACACCCCTGCAAAGATCACTAGGGGATTTCAATACCACACTCTCAACAAATGATCCAAACAGAAAATCCACAAGGAAACTGTGGACTTGTACTACACCTTAGATCAAAAGGACCTAACAGAAATGTATGGAACTTCCGTTCAACAGTAGCAGTATACACATTCTTCTCTAGTGCACTTGGAAAAAGCTCTAGGATAGATCATAATTTAGGGCAAAACACAACTCACAGCAAAATCAAAAAGATGGAAATCATACCAAGTATCTTTTCTGACCACAAAGGTATGAAAGTAGAAATCAGTAAAATGAGAACACTGGAAATCTGACAAGTATATGAAAATCAAAAACACACTGCTGAATAACTTTTGGGTCAAAGAGGAAATCAATAGAAACATAAAAAACACCTTGAAACAAACAAAATTCAAACACAACATACCAAAAGTTAGGGTATGTAGCAAAAGCAGTTCTAAGAAGAAAATTTATAGCAATAAGTACCTAAATAAAGAAAAAAGAAAGTCCTCAAATAACCTGTTACTGCTCAAGAAAATTGAAAATAACAAGCTGAGTCCAATGTTAGCAGAAGGAAGAATATAACAAAGATCAGAGCAGAAATAATTGAAATAGATTATAGAAAAGAAAGAGAAAAGATGAAATAAATGAAACTGAGTTTGTTTATTGAAGAGATAAACATAATTTACAGACAGTTAACTAGATTTACTAACCAAAAAAGAGACTAGACTCAAACAAAATTGTAAATAGACATGAGATTACAAATAATAGCACAGACATACAAAGGATCATAAGAGACTCCCGTGACCAAATATGAACCAACAAAATGAATAACCAAGAAGAAATTTCTACAAACATGCAACCTATGAAGACTAAATCATGAAGAAATAGAAAATCTGAAACAGAAAGAAACAGAAAATCTGAACAGACTAATACTGAGTAAAGGGATTGAATGACTCAGCAAAACCTCCCAGCAAGAAAAGTCCAGGATCAGATGGCTTCTTGACTGAATTCCACCAACTACTTAAAGAAGAATTAATGCCAATTTTTCTCAATTTCTTCCAAAAATTGAAGAGAAAGGAAAAGTCCTAAACTTATTTTATGGGACCACCATTATCCTGATACCAAAGCTAGAGAAGAAAGCTACAAAAAAGAAAACTACCATCCAAAATATTTGATAAATATAAAAGCAAAAATTCTCAACAAAATACTAGCAAACCAAAGTCAACAGCACATTAAAAGGATCATACACCATGATCAAATTGGATTTATCCCTAGGATGAATGGACTGTTCAACATATGCAAATAAATAAATGTGATACACTACATTAGTTGAATGAAATACAAAAATCATAGGATCATCTTAAAGGATGCAGAAAAAGCATTGGAGAAAATACATTTTTTTCATGATAAAAACTGTTAACAGATTAGGTGTAGAAGGAACATACCTCAACATAATAAATACTATATATGAAAAATTCTCATATAGTGAAAACTTTCAATAGTGAAAGACTGTAAACCTTTCTCTCTAAGATAAGGAACAAGACAAAGATGCTGACTTTCACCACTCCTCTTCAGCATAGTACTAGGAGTCCCAGACAAAGCAGTTAGGCAAGAAAAAGAAATAAAAGGCATTCAAATAGAAAAGAAAGGAGCAAAATTGTCTCTGTTTGCTGAATACATGATCTTGTATATGGAAAATCCTAAAGAATACACCAAAAATTGTTAGACTTAATAAACTATTTCAGTAAAGTTTCATGATATAAAATCAACATACATAAATCAATTCCACTTCTAGACACTAAAACTGATTTAGCTGAAAAAGAAATAAAGAAAAGAATCATATTTACAGTAGCATCAAAACAATAAAATTCTTAGGAACAAAATTTTTAACAACTTTTATTGAGATATAATTGACATACAATAAACTGCATATATTTAAAGTGTACAATTTGATATTTTTTCTTATTAGTAATGTATATATGGCAATCCCAACCTCCCAATTCATCCCCCCCTGCCCCGGCTTTCCCCACTTGGTGCCTATATGTTTGTTCTCTACATCTGTGTCTCTATTTCTGCCTTGCAAATCAGTTGTTCTGTACTATTTTTCTATATTCCACATATATGCATTAATATATGATATTTATTTTTCTCTTTCTGACTTACTTCACTCTGTATAACAGTCTCTGTGTCCATCAATGTCTCTACAAATGTCCCAATTTTGTTCCTTTTTATGGCTGAGTAATATTCCATGGTATATATATATACCACATCTTCTTTATCCATTCATCTGTTGATGGACATTTAGGTTGCTTTCATGACCTGGCTATTGTAAATAGTGCTGCAGTGAACACTGAGGTGCATGTGTCTTTTTTGTTTTTTGTTTGTTTCTTTTGTTTTTTCTTTAAGAACTTTTACTGAGATACAAGCAACATACAATAAACTGCATATATTTAAAGTGTACAATTTGATATTTTTTTCTTATTAGTAATGTATGTATGACAATCCCAATCTCCCAATTCATCACACCCCAACCCCCTTGGGCTTTCCCCACTTAGTGTCCATATGTTTGTTCTCTACATCTGTGTCTCAATTTCTGCCTTGCAAACCAGTTGATTTGTACCATTTTTCTATATTCCACATATATGTGTTATTATACGATATTTGTTTTTCTCTTTCTGGCTCACTTCACTCTGTATGACAGTCTCTAGGTCCATCCATGTCTCTACAAATGTCTCAATTTCGTTCCTTTTTACAGTTGAGTAATGTTCCATTGTATATATGTACCACTTCTTTATCCATTCATCTGCTGATGTACATTTAGGTTGCATCCATGTCCTGGCTATTGTAAATAGTGCTGCAATGAACACTGGAGTGCATGTGTCTTTTTGAATTATGGTGTTCTCTGGGTACATGCCCAGTAGTGGGATTGCTGGGTCATATGGTAATTCTATTTTTAGTTTTACAAGGAACATCCATACTGTTTTCCATAGTGGCTGTACCAATTTACACTCCCACCAAAGGTGCAAAAGGGTTATCTTTTCTCCACACTTTCTCCAGCATTTACTGTTTGTAGATTTTCTAATAGCCCATTATAACTGGTATGAGGTGACACCTCACTGTAGTTTTGATTTGCATTTCTCTAATAATTAGTGATGTTGAGCAGCTTTTCATGTGCCTCTTGGCCATCCACATGTCTTCTTTGGAGAAATGCCTATTTAGGTCTTCTGCCCATTTTTGGATTGGGTTGTTTGGTTTTTTGATATTGAGCTGGGTGAACTGTTTATATAATTTGGAGATTAATCCTTTGTCTGTTGATTCATTTGCAAATATTTTCTCGCATTCTGAGTGTTGTCTTTTCATCTTGCTTATAGTTTCCTTTGCTGTGCAGAAGCTTTGAAGTTTCATTAGGTCCCACTTATTTATTTTTGTTTTTATTTCCGTTACTCTAGGAGGTGGGTCAAAAAAATCTTGCTGTGATTTATGTCAAAGAGTGTTCTTCCTATGTTTTCCTCTAAGAGTTTTATAGTGTCTTGCCTTACATTTAGGTCTTTAATCCATTTTGAGTTTATTTTTGTGTATAGTATTAGGGACTTAGGAACAAATTTAACCAAAGTGTGAAAGAGCTATACACTGAATACTCTAAAATAGTGATGAAAGAAATTGATGGAGACACAAATAAATGAAAAAAATCTCCATGTTAACAGATCAGAAGAATTAATATTGTCATCTATACTACCCAAAGCGATCTTTAGATTCAGTGCAATCCCTATCAAAGTTCAATGACAATTTTGACAGAAATAGATAAAATCAAAACAAAAAGTAAAATTTGTATGGAGCCATATAAGACCCTGAATAACCAAAGCAAACTTGAGAAACAATAAAGCTGGAGGCTTCACCCTTCTGATTTTAAACTATATTATAAAGCTTTAGTAATCAAGACAGTATGGTAATGATATAAAAACAGACACATAGATGAATGAGACAGAATTCAGTGCAGAAATAAACTCAGACACATATGATCAACCAATATTTGATAAGGAATCCACAAATACACAATGGAAAGATAGTCTCTTCAATAAATGGTGCTGGTAAAACTGAATAACTACAAGAAAGGAATAAAATTGGACCCTTATTTTATACTACTCATAACGATTAACTAGCAATGGGTTAAAGACTCACATATATGACCTGAAACTGTAAAACTCCTAGAAGAAAGCATCAGTAAAAGCTCTCTGACATCACTCTTCACAACAATTTTTTGGAAATGACACCAAAAGCACAAGCAACAAAAGCAAAAAAATATACAAGTTGGGACTACATCATAACTAAAATCTTCTCCACAGTAAAAGAAACAATCAACAAAATGAAGTGCAGCCCTATGAAACTGGAGGAAAAATGTGTAAAACATATATCTAATTAGGGATGGATATCCAAGATACATAAATAACTTGTACAACTCAATATAAAAAAACCCCCAACAATCCAACTAAACAATGTGCAGAGGACTTGAATAGACATTTTTCCAAAGGAAACAAACAGACGGCTAACAAATTTAGGAAAAGGTGTTCAACATCACTAATCATCAGGAAAATACATATCAAAACTACAATGATATACCACCTCACACCTATTAGAATGACTACTCCCAAGAAATAAACAAAAATAAAAACCAAAAGATAACAAATGCTGGCACAGATGTTGAGAAATGGAAACCCTGGTGCTCTGTTTATGGGAACGTAAATTGGTGCAGCCACTGTGGAAAACAGTGTAAAGTTTCCTCAAAAATTAAAAACAAAACTACTGTATGATCTGGAGTCCTATTTCTGAGTACATACCTAAAGGAAATGAAATCACTATCTTAAAGATATATCTGCACTCCCATGTTTATTGCAGCACTATTCACAACAGCTAAGACATGAAAACAACCTAAAGTGTCCATTGATGGATGAATGGTAAGGAAAACGTGATATACACAAACACACACACACATACTATACATGTAACTTCATTATGTATGTAATAGTGCTGTATACATAATTATATATTGTATGTACATACAATATATAATGGAATATTGTTCAAACATTAAAAAAATGAATCTTCTGCAACTTGCAATGACATGAATGGACTTTGAGGGCATTATGCTAAGTTAAATAAGTCAGACACAGAAAGACAAATACTGTATAATCACACTTATATGTGGAATCTAAAATCTTCCAGCTCAGAGAAACAGAAAGTAGAATGGTGGCTGCCAGAGGCCGAGGGGTGGGAGAAATAGGGAGACATTGGTCACTGGATATAAACTTTCAGTTAAAAGATTACATGAAAGATCTATTAACTAAACTTTCTGTGGTAAACATTTCACTATATGTGTGTGGGTGTGTGTATTAAATCATCACATTGTACATCTTTTTTTAAAATCTTTATTGGAGTATAATTGCTTTACAGTATTGTGTCAGTTTCTGCTGTACAACAAAGTGAAAGAGCTACATGTATACATATATCCCCATATCCCCTCCCTTTTGAGCCTCTCTGCCACCCTCCCTATCCCATCCCTTTAAGTCTTCACAAAGCAGCAAGCTGGTCTCCCTGTGCTCTGTAGTAGCTTCCCACTAGCCATCTATTTTACATTTGGTAGTGTGTATTTGTCGATGCTACTCTCTCACTATGTCCCAGCTTCCCCTCCCCTCCGTGTCCTCAGGTCCCTTCTCTACGTCTGCATATCTCTTCCTATCCTGCGAACATTACTCAGCCATAAAAAGGGATGAAATTGAGCTATTCGTAGTGAGGTGGATGGACCTAGAGTCTGTCATACAGAGTGAAGTAAGCCAGAAAGAGAAAAACAAATACCGTATGCTAACACATATTTACAGAATCTAGAAAAATGGTCCTGATGAACATTGTACATCTTAAACTTATTCAACATTATGTCAATCATATCTCAATAAAGCTGGAATAATACTTTTCTCTTACTGGAAAGAACATCAAACTCAGGAAACTGAAAATTATTGCTGCTTTATACTCTTCAGATTAGATCTTGCCTACGTAATAAGAATAGGTAATGACACAGTTATTACATCACTTCTGCTTCAAGTCCCACATCTAGCAAACTTTAAAATTTTACACAGAGGTAGAAATTTATGTACTTTAGAAAACTCATTTACTTTACTCATATATATGTGCACTTTATACAAAAAATATGTTTTTAAAAGGTACACAGAACAGATGATTGAACTTGGTGTACCCCCAAAAAATAATAAATAAGTAAACAAAATTTTTAAAAAAAGGTACACAGGAAGTGATGTAGAAGATTTATATTACATACAATCTGCTATTTCCCACAGGCCTCCATTTCTATCTCCAAAAGAGGGGATATATAAAATCTGTTAGCAAAATGGGATTGTGCTTGTGTGAAGAGTTTAGCTATGTAATTCAAAGTGGCATGAGTGACTTGATTAGACAATCTAGAATTTAAGAATCTAGAATACCTGTAAAAGACTGGGTACTGAGAATATAACACTAACCTTTCCCAGCTGGGAAGTGAGATAGCAAAGTTTAGGAAGGATTGGCTGCAAGTCTGATTTAAAGAACCATCAACATGGACTCAGAAGTTTTCTAATATTTATTCCTCTGAGTCTAGAAGTGGGATTGGTTCCAGAACTAGAGCTAACTGACCTGAGTTAGAGGAGAGCGAATGAGGTCCAGCCTGGATGCAAGAGGTGGCAGATGCAGGGAACTCAGCAGGTTGTTCCAATGGATACAGCCATGGAGAGTCCACAAGGGTGTTTTCTTTGTTTACTGGGTCATCAAATAATGTGACCATAAAGTTACACAGTGATAACATGTTATGTAATCAGTCATTAATTTACTCTTGCATTGTAATGATTTAGCAGCAACATCATTTGTGGTTTCGGACCATGTGAGTCTATGGAAATAGACTCTGGTCAAGTTCAGTAGCCATTATTATATGTGCTGCTATCTTCAAAAGTAAATGTGAGTGAATATATTAACTATAATATATATCATTATTCTAAATTAACTTAGTTCTGTTTAAGACAAAAAAAACTCTCTTTAATAAGGAATGTTTCTATTATTACATTTGTTAAGAAGTCTTCATTTAATATCTGGAAATTTCAAGTTAATAGTTCTGCCCCATTGCGATTGACTTATTCCACATTTTAAACTGCCAGACCACTAATGGGTTTGTTTCTACATCCATACTATGAAGCTGGTAAGAGCGAACTGGATTTCTGAAAAAATTCATAACATCATATTGATGGAGGTCATTTCCATGAACACTTTATGTTAATAATCACTCCCTATTCCGCGTGTAAACCTCAGTCAGGAGGGTTGATTCTGAGTGCATTTCAGCATCTGTTGTCCCCATTTGTCCAAAAGCCTACCTATATGGATTTGCACCTCAGTTCTAGGGATATAAGTACAAATCTGCAAAACAATTTTTGTATAAAATATTCCTGAGATAGTTGACATAGCAGGAATTACCACTTTATTATCAGAGAAACAACGTTTCACCAAAATACAAGAAAGCATGCAACTGACACAATACAAATCTGGGTGGAAAAATGTGTAGAGTAGGAAAGGCACCAAAGTGGTGTAAATAGGTAATAATTTTTCCCTGAAGAAGGCAGAGTTTTGAGTTTGGGCATATATTATACTGAACATCAATCATCCCAACAGAAGGTAAATTTTCAGAGAGAAAATGAGAATTTGAAAAGGAAAAAAAGATTCTGTTTCTTTATGGGCAACCATTTTTTAAAAAAATTTTTATTGGAGTATAGCTGCTTTACAATATTGTGTTAAGTTCATACTGTACATCAAAGTGAATCAGCTATACATATACATATATCCCCTCTTTTTTTGATTTCCTTCTTACTTAGGTCACCACAGAGCATTGTGTAGTGTTCCCTGTGCTATACAGTAGGTTCTCATTAGTCATCTATTTTATACATAGTAGTGTGTATATGTCAATCCCAATCTCCCCATTCATCCCCCCAGTCCTCACCCTTCCCCCTTGGTAGCCATACATTTTTTCTCTACATAGGTGTCTCTATTTCTGCTTTGTAACTAAGATCATCTATACCAATTTTTTTTTTCAGATCCCACATATATGCATTGATATTTGTTTTTTTCTTTCTGACTTACATCCATTTCTTAAACACAGACTCCAGAGACAGCAGCTGACTGACTCTGGGCTCCAACAGCAACAGTGCACAGAACGTGGAAGGAGGGAGGTCAGGAGGTAGTATGGGCTGGGGCTCTGAAATCCAGAAGGAAAATCACATTCCTTGAATCAGCTTTCTTAGTTTTAGGTTACCTTCTGTAATTTTATTTATTCATATTTTGTAATCCCTTTTCTTTTGGTTACTGTTTAAATAATCCAGCAATGTCCATCTGTACCATGAAGAATTAAGGAAAGAGTCAGATCTTCACTTTTGAGTATGAGAAGAAAAGCATCCTTCCTCTCTGCCATTGTAGTGGTTAAAACAGAAACTTAAGAGGGTCTAAAGAAGCCTCCTTTTTCCATGTGGAGAGGTTCTCCGTAATTACCCATTATTATTCTTAGATAACCACACTTGGCTTTTATTATGACCAAGAGTAGACTTCTTTGACAGAACAATTTGAGAGGCTAGATGGTCCGAAGAGCTTGCTTTATAAGTGCAATGATGAGCTGGGACAGCAATGTAGTGTGGGCTATAACTATTTGCATTAGGGTTTTGCATGGACATTTGATGTAAATGTGTTTTTGTGTCCATACAAACACAGAATTCAAGCATGAGCAGAGGCTTGATCGGAAAGAATTCTAGTCTAGGTATACAGGGGACATCTTGAATGCTAAGATCTTTGTCTCGTCCCTAGAAAGAGGCAGTCAAATCTTAAATGAAGAAGCTGGACCTGGACTGATCAAATCCCCAAGAAATTAGACAATGGGATTATTAACTCCCAAAGCCCAGCTTCAGAGAGAGAGCTACAGCCTCCAGAAGAGGAGGAGCTCAGACATCCCAGATGTGATTCAAAACAGATACTCAGCTGAATGTCAGGTAAGCTGCACAGAATGATTTCAGGGAACCTTGTTGTGATTCTTGAGCTTGTGCAGGATTCTACTCCCATGGGGCCCTCCCTAACCTAAGAACTGAGCCCCCTCCCCCAAGTCATTCCACTCTTCTCTCAACTTTACCCTGGGGTATTGGTGTTTCACACAGAACTGTGACCCTGTGACCATGGAGTGGCATAGGTCTGACTTTATTTACTGGGGCTGCCTAAGCTCTAGGTGTGTGGCTGTGGCAAGTGCCTGGCTCGTGGCATGGTTTTATGACAACATGTGAGGGTTGCCATCATTGGTAACGTCATCACAAGTACATGGTAAGTACATTTTAGTTCTTGAAGCAACACAAAATGCATTAGATTACAATAGTAGTCACAAACAAAGGAAGATGTGGTTGCCTCATTCAGGAAGGTTTTATGAGAATACACCCCATTCATTCTGAAGAAAAAAATAAAACTGCTCCATTCAAGCCAGAAGTTGTGGTGTGGAAATTAGGGGGAGATAAAAAACAATAAAGATTACTTTATCAGCCAATAATATTTTTGTAATGAAAGAACCATTACTGTGTACATAGAGATAAGCTAACATCCACTGTACTGTACAATGTATTGGTCATGAATATTAACTTGAGAAGCACAGCTATGTGGAGTTGAACCATTTCCCAGTTTTAAAGACATACTTCTATTAAAATCACTTATGTTACAACCTAGCTTTCAAACCAAAGAATAAATGATTATATGCAGCCATATATCAAGTTGATATTTATGATCCCAAATGAGTAAGATGACTCATAACCCTTATTACACTTTCTGTATGTAGATTGACATCAGAGGTTGGGACACACAAGCTTCTCTCATTCAGAGTGCAAGAAGGTCCGTGGAAACAAAACAATGTAAACTGCATAGAGATGATGATTCTTCCTTTTTCTATATTGTTTTCTACTCCTTGCAATCATCACTAGCAAGTTAACTATATTGTTTATGAATATAGGAAAAGATGTGCAAAGTTATTTCTGTTCATAGAAATGAAAAAACATGGAAGAGAGAGGGTTTCAGTTGAATACATCTTCTAATTATCATATTACTTGCTATAAATCTCTGATCATTTATTTTTTAAATGTTTAGTAATTTGTTCTTAAATTTCAGTACTCACTATGAACATCAATAGGGCTTCCACTGTCTCCCAATGATGAACTTAATTATGTTAGAAATAAATAACTAAATAAATGAAAAGCAAGATAATGTTTATAACAATGGTTTAAGCTAAGACAATATTTAATGTGCTGCGTATGTACTGAAACAAAGAAACAAAAAAAATAGAAACTTGAAACGAAAGCAAAACAAACACAAAAAAACACCATAACCATTCTTTGTCAACGTTAACTACTGTTTCTTTTCAGTCTGTTCCTGAAATCAACTGGGTTAGCTTTCAACTACATATAGAACTAGGATACAGACACACAAAAAATCAAGTCTTACTCTGTTGTATGACTGAGAACCAGCTGGATCAAATTTGGGCAGCTTAGAGCACTGCCTTTGGAACATTTAACACAAACATATAGAGTAATGTGATGGATATGATTCTTAGCTGAGTGGTATTGGAAGAATGAATCTGACTACACAGTCATTCGAACTTAGGGACAGACATGAACTTTGGGAGATATTTTCCTTTTCAGATTTGGTCTCTACATTTTGCCTTACAAATTATATTATCTCACTGAAACATGATTGTAAATTTATTATTGTTTTGGGCAACCCTAAAGTATTCAGCAGAGTTCAGAACCTCAATAATTTATAACTTAGGGAGGATTACTACATGTAATAAATATAGAATTATACTCATACACAACATTATACTGATACCTAAGATATCAGTGTATTATATCAGATACTTTGATATCATAATTATAATGATGTCTAAGAGGATACAAAAATAATCACCATGGGAAAGGGCCACTCCTAAATAAGAGTTGATTGCCACAAATATCAGAAATTTCCTGGCATAGTGATTGCTGATTCTTGAAACAACTTATCCGTACATACTCCAGGGCAGGCACTGCGCTCAAAGGCACCAGCCTCTCTGAAGTATGATGTTAAATAAGAGGTATTGACAAGTGTCGTAGGTGCTCAAAGGAGAAACTAAGAGATTAGAGCCTAGATTTTTTAGGCTGCTTCATAAAGATGACTGAATGAGAGACAAGCTTTGAAAATAGGCCAGAATTCACACAGGGGCTTACAGATCACTGACACACATCCTTAAAAAAGAAAGCAGTAATTTCTTACTGCAGTGACTTCTGACAACTACCTGGAGTTGGTCCAGACTCCACAGATGAAAAGCACAGTCTTTCACAAACTGTCCCACTTCTGAAACCAGCTGCAAGTTCAGAGGTCCCTGGACCACCCTCACTGATGACCAGCTATGAACCCCTATATCTGGGGGTTCCCAATATTCAGTAACTTGTGAAACAACTCACAGAACTCAGGAAAGCCCACTATTTAACATGACAGTTTTATTAAAGCAAAAAGATACAAATCAGAACCAGCCAAAGGGAGAGACAACAGGGTGATGTGTGGGAGGGCCCCAAAGGCCAAGTTTCTATGTCCTAGTCCTGTGGATTCCGGATGTGTTACCCTCCTGGTACATTGATGTGTGACATTATTTGGACTACTATACTAACTGACCATACTTTTGACTGGGGCTTATTTATGTAGGCATGATTGACAGGACCACTGATTGGCCGGGTGACTCAACCTCCAGCCCCGTCCCATCCCTGGAGTTCAGGCTAATATTACTATCATGTGGCTCAGATCCCTACCTTTCTAATTGGTCTTTCTGGCTTAACCAGCTCTCATCCTGAGTCATCTCATTAGCATAACTTATCTAGGGTCCTCCTATGACTGTGAGTCATCTATTAGCATAAACTATCAAGTGGGGAGGGGGAGGGGACCACGAATAGCAAAGACAAGCCTATCACTCAGAAAATCCCAGGGTTTGGTGCTCACCTTGAGTTTGGCGCCTTAGACCACTCGGCCATCCTGACACGCTAATCCCAGGGTTTGGAAGGTTACCTCCCAGTAACTTTTTCTTTGACAGAAGCCAGTCATTTCTTTCTTTTTTTCTTTTTTTTTTTTTTAAATACACTTATTCTCTATACTTTTTTCTTGTTTCCTTTAAACTAGTTTTTTCAAACTAGGTCAGCCGTCACAATTTAAAGACAGATTTTTGTTAGTTTCTTTCTTTTGCTGTTTGGCTGTTTGCTGATCAGCAGGGTTGCTAATATAATAGCAGCAGTAGGAATTAGTTCTAACGATTTACTTTCATGGGATGATTAGGGGACACCACAGAGCTGGGAAAGGAGTGAGGTCAGTAATGCTTAAGTCTCTGCAGTAAAATTTCAGAGGATGCCAAAAAAACCTCAGGAATCAAAATAAATTATTTTAATGTGATACTTTAAAATCAAAATTAATGCAAAAAAATCTATGATTAAACATAATATCAAAATTTAAAAATAAAGGCAGTAACAGCATTACTGGTTTTTCTTTTGCCCCTGGCACCAGTAGGGTTTGGCGTGGCACTGGGACCCTGGTTCCTCAGGAGGTATGCAGGTACCCAAAGCACTCAGTTCATACTTTCTAGCTCATCTTGGACAGTAAACAATGTGAGACTCCACCAAATGAAGGCTGGACTCCTAATGCCCCTGCTGTCTTGGGCAGGTGAGCCAGTGGGCTCTGGTCCTCATGGCTCCTCGAGGTTCATGAGGCAAGATATGCTTTTCTAAGAGAAGTGGTTTGTTCTCTCAGAGGATGGGGCCTGTCGGGTGAATATCACACCTAATCTACTAACACAACTTCCTCTCTCTAGGTTCTGAGAACAGCTGTTGATGATAATAAGTTTTTATGCTCCAGCCCCACAAAATTCCTTCACTGTCCAGAATTTCTCCTTAATACTAATATGTTTCTGTACAATATTATCCAGGTTACCAGTGTACAAAGGGTGAATCACAATTTTTAAAGGTTACATTCCATTAATAGTCATTATAAAATATGGGCCATATTCCCTGTGTTGTACAATATGTCCCTGTAGATTATTTTATGCCTAATAGTTTGTACCTCTTATTCCCCTACCGCTACATTGTCTCTCCCTGCTTCCCTCTCACCAGTGGTATCCGCTAGTTTGTTCTCTATCTCAGTGGGTCTGCTTCTTTTTTGTTATATTCACCAGTGTGTTATAGTTTTTAGAGTCCTCATATAAGTGATAACATACAGTATTTGTCTTTCTCTGACTTCATTCACTTAGCATAATGCCCTCCAGATCTATCCATGTTGCTGCAAATGAAAAAATTTCATTCTTTTTATGGCTGAGTAGTATTCCATTCTTTATCCATTCATCTGTTGATCAACAATTCAACAAGTGGTGCTGGGAAAACTGGACATCTATGTGTAAAATAATGAAATTAGAACGTTAACACCAGTAACAAAAATAAATTCAAAATAGATTAAAGACCTAAATGCAAGAAGGCATACCATAAAACTCCTAGAAGAAAACATCAGCAGAATACTCTTTGACCTAAATCATAGTGACAGTTTTTTGGATCTGTCTCATAAAACAAAGGAAATGAAAGCAAAAATAAACAATTGGGACCTAATTAAAGTTAAAAGCTTTTGCATAGCAAAGGAAACTGTTGACAAAACAAAAAGACAACTGACTGAATGGGAGAAAATATTTGCAAATGATATGACAGATAAGGGGTTAATAGCAAATATATATGTAAACAGCTCATACAACTCAACATCAAAACAAACAAACAAACAAAAAACACCAAACAACTGGATTAAAAAATCAGTGGAAGAACTGAATAGACATTTTTCCAATGAAGAAATGCAGATGACCAACAGGCACATGAAAAGATGTTCAACATCACTAATCATCAGGGAAATGCAAATTAAATCCGCAATGCTATATCATCTCACACCTGTCAGAATGGCTATAATTAAAAAGACCATAAACAACAAATGCTGGTGAGGATGTGGCAAAAAGGGAACCCTTCTGCACTGTTGGTGGGAATGTAAATTGGTGCAGCCACTGTGGAAAACAGTATGGAAGTTTCTCAAAAGACTAAAAATAGAACTACCATATGACCCAGCAATTCCACTCCTGAGTGTATTTCCATAAAAAAAAAAAAAAATCCTGAAACAAAAACACTAATTTGAAAAGATACATGCACCCCAATATTGATAGCAGCATTATTCACAATCACCAAGCAATGGAAGCAATCTAACTTTCCATCAACAAATGCTGATTTTTTATATTAACTATCTTTTCTCCTTCCTCTCTCCTTTTATTGGCTTTTAATTATTCTTCACTTATTTCTCTGGTCCATTTTGCCCCCTACAATTATCTTTACAATCAACATTGCTATAATTCTTTTCCTAGTTCAATATCTATTCATCACTCCAGTTTTGCCTCTGTTCTCTCTCCTTGTTCTCTGCCTGTGTTATTCACTCTCCCGTTTCCCCCTTAATTCCCATTTCCTTATACTCAATGACACATTTTTCATATGGTACAAATGTATTTATACAAACAAGCATATATGTGTAAATGTTTGTAACACCATCCCCGCTCTCTGTTAAAAAGGAAGGACAAATATATCCCTTGATGGATTCATGTTTTCTTGAAGAGCCAGAGATAAAAAGGTACATGTCTTAGAAATGGGAAAAGAAAAGAAAAAATGTTTACAGGAGACTAAATTCTTAAAAACTGATATCACTTGAATTGTATAAACGCAACTAACTTTTGGTTTCTTTTCTCACTTTAATAGTCTTAATCAGTATCACTCTTCCCTGAGATATCATCATTTTTAATTTCAACAACCATCTCTTTCAACAATCATCAGCAAACACACACTGATATTCAATAGGTTAAAAGACAATAGCTTCATATTCCCAAAATTGAGATAACCTTGCCCACCTGCCTCCACAAGTTTCTCTTACCTATTTCTTTTTGTTTAAAATTTTCTTTAATTTGAAATAAAGACTTTCACTACAAAATAAAGGATGAAGTTTTCAAAAATATGAGCCCTGAGGTAGTTAATATTTTGAAAAAAGATATCACTGGTAGTAAAAATAAGTAATATGAAATAAAAATATGCATATGCTAAGAACTAAAAGATCTGAGATAACTTACTGATTTTTTAAAAAGTGATTAATAATAACTCCATTAAGAATGCCATACCTGAGATATTACAAATCATAATTTTGAAAATAGTCTTGTCAAAAATATTTTTAGCCTAAGAAACATTGTCAAAAATAAATCCCTGTACAATATGCATGAGCTTATTGAAATATTTAATTATTCTGAAAGTATTTGTGTAGAGGTAGATTTTATGTGAGGTGATATTGCGAAGTGAAAATAATAAAGACAGAATATATCAAGACAGAAAGCTTCCATAACTTTTTCCTGTGTAGATAATGTACAGCTATTCTAAAATTTCCAGGTTAAGAGGATAACGTAATTAATTAAAATAATTGCTGCCTGAGTTTAGGTAAAGGTATGGGCTAACTGAAGCTCCTGCATCTGGGGACTGTGTTCTCTCTTTGTACCAATGTGATGTACACAAACGTCTGCTAACCTAGTACCACGCAAAGTGATGACTGATTCTACTCTAAAATGGTGTTCTGGAGAAGCAGAGTTTTTAAACATGAGTTTCAACCCAAATTACTTACATATTTACTGTTTTCTCCCTAAAATCACACTGTTTTATAATAATTTGTTTTTCAATTTACTAAAAATAACTCTGATTTCAAGTGGTTGAAGGAAAATCTATGAATTATTGAAACTCTGAGTTCCTTCAAAAATATTATTTCATTAATTTTTAGTGCATATAATTGGCCAAAGTGTTATCTACTGGGCTTTCTGCTTTACTGAACAAGTCAGGATATTTTGTCTTTAAAACGTGAAAAATCCAAAGTTAGTAAATCTGGCCTTGGTTATATTGGAAGTATGTGCTCGATAGTAAATGAATTCTTCCAAAATAATTTAAAAGTTTATTTTCTAAAGGTACAGTAGCCTGCATATTGTAAATAAATCCAAATGCCAATGAATGAGATATCTAACTGTATCTTTATCTATCTACACCAAATGTTTATCAAATTTCTGTTTCTTTACAAGATAACTTAGGTAGTCAACCTGTTGTTGAATAAATGTTGACCGATTCCAAAATAATAAATCCAAGAGCTTTTTATTTATGAAATATGCCTGACTTATTAGTGGTATCAATATAAATGAAACCTTTTTATTGTGAGATAGACCAGAACTCAAATGCTATAAGTCTATTCACAGTTCATTTATAGCCACTCCTTACTGGATTTGGAAATAAATTCTGGTTCATTTAAACAATTAAGAGTTATTCATTCTGTGTTTATATAAAAAGGAAATCAACAATAACAACAGCAATAAACATTTGCTCCAATAAGAATAAATTATATACAATTTTATCTTTCAAATTTAACAAAGCCACTTTCTAATGTTTAAGTATCTAAGGTTCATACACAAATTAGTGTTATTTAATTAAAGTATTAATTACACTTTAGTTTAATAATAGGTGCTTCTAAAGTATCTACTAAGATGCCATTACTAATTTGGGTAGCTTATTTGGCATATTCATAGATGATGGCAATGGTGCACTTAGCATAAGTACAGAAAACATAATGTATGGATGGGTTTTTTGGAGCGTATTTATTGATGTTATTGCTCTAACCGCTTGTTACATTCTATATCTTTTACAGGACCAATGGATGATGTAGAAGTGGTTTAGATATCAGTAATAACTATGGTTGCTTGTATTTTCATCAAAATATCTAAATAGATAAAATTGAGTATAGACAGATATAAAATAGATGCATGTTATTTTGGCATTGGTGTGAGGCAAACAATTTATCTGTTAATTTTGTAAAAACTTGATTAAATACAGGGTCCATGCAATCATATTTGTTGGTTTTGTTTGTATACTTTTAAGCCACCCCAGCCTCTTAATTCAGAGCACAGTTGCTGGCCATTAAAGACCAGCCGGACTCCCTAAATCTCTTTAAAGCATTTGCTAAAGACCCTTCCTTCATTCTCATTCTGCTGGTGGCTTTTTGTAAGATGACTGAGATTCCTCTGCTTGTTTAGGACTCAGATCACACAGGAGCTGAAGGAAAGATATTGTGCAATAGTAACACTCTTGGGATAGGAAGGCAGTCTATTAATGATGTCACTGACTCACCAGATATATTACTATTAAGGATAAGATGGGAGAAAGTATAGATGAGTTGGTATTAAATACGTATCGGGGGTCATTAATGGGGCAAATGATAGTAGAAAACCATAAGCATCTGATACGTAGACAGAAAGTCACCCAAGAATTTTTAACCGCTTTCCAAAGATTGCTTATGTTATTTCATAAAAGTATATTGAAACTGAATCATTACACTGAAGTCCTCTCAAAAGTAAAACAAAGAGACCGAGACAATCAGGAAAACAAAAACAAATACAAAAAAAGTAAAATGGCCATTCTAAATATTTTTATATGTTTCCTTTACTGATAATGACATTAAAAATACTCAGATATTTTACGTCAAGAATCGGCCACGATTGTAGTACTGAACAGAGAGGAACAAGAGAGAAGGCTGTGAACACTGCAAACGACACCCAACAGTATGGTGGGCAGTTCTGAGTGGTACATATCAACCTTTTGATCCCTGCAGAGATGATGTAGATATTAATGAATCAGTGCTTGAAAAGCATTTAGCAATCCTTAGTTAAGATACTCAAACAATTGCACCAATATAGCGCTCTTCCTGCTCAAAACATTCCTCACCAGCTGCTGCGCGCTACCCTTGGTTTTGCTGATTCTGTGTCCTTCTCTGATAGCCACTCTCTCTGCTTTTATGTCTCCAACTGGTCTACTCTCTTCTGGATTCTGGAGCTGGTATATAATTCCAGAGTGTTCTTTTTCTTACTATTGTTTTGGATTAAATTAAGATTACCTTTTAGTTATTAAAATTTTACCTCAGTCACAAATATTGTATTGATACATTTTAAAATTAAATTAGAAGATAAATGTCTGATTTGATATTGGTAGTGTATACAAATGACATTAGAACACATGGGAAATGGCAAATTTTTCAGGAAAATGCCATAAAAATAAGGATAATTAATGATAAAATAAGCAAATAAGTAATAAAATTAAAACAGATATGTGGATACACTATTAGAATGACAGAATTAATTATGCAAGGATTGTAAAGACCCCAAATATTTCTGTTCCTTTGTTACGTTAATCCTTACTAATACAGAGCTAGTAAGAGAACACACAGCATCTCCAAAAGTTCTGTTAACAGTGGTCCTAATAACAGGATACTAATTTTCCTGATGGCACAGAAAGATTTTCAGGGGAAGGACAGGAATAATTTTAAGAGAATTAATTTACAAATTCTCACCTTCAATCTGTATTATATCCTAAAACAGACTTCCTTAAATTTGTCATTGGCTTTACCTGTTTACAAAAGAAAGCCACACCCCTTGCAGATCACAAATGCTACTCTGGTGCATTGACCTGAGGTGTGAGAATCTCCAGGGCACAAAAAAGAAGTGGACCCTTCCTTAGAAATCAAGCAACACACTGTACGCTCATAGGTTCCTAAGTTTCCCTTTATTACACGTAGTTCTGTGAAGGATAATGTGTCCTCTTAGAATGGGTTATTTTGGCTGACACTGGGATAACCTGAATTCATGTGTATAGAGAACAAAATTGGCTAAACATTTTAATCAATCACTTCTCACTGGGCAATGGCATACACTGTACAGGAAAAACTGTAGCTCACTTGTATCACTATTTCAATTCACTCCAATGAATTCGGATTACTTCAGAAAGTTATTAAGTTTTTTTGCCCAGTTTGTAAATTTACAGAAAAGTTCTTTATAACATTGCCATTTGCAGGCAGCAGAGTTTTACCACCGTAAAAAAACAGAGATTAAAAGTTAGCTGACTGCTCAAGGAGGTTATAATCTTACTAATGCAGAGCCTGCAGCTAATAGAGACGCCTGCTTGTAATAAATGAGCATGTTTATGGGTCATGTAGGCACTTCTTCACGAGGGGCCGAGCAAAGCAGGACAGCCCTGATGTTTGACTGTTTAATGTGTAGTAACTGATTTAGCCTTCACGTACTATTACATCTGCCTCCAAATCGCTGCTGTGATTTTCAAAGATACATTCATTTCTACTGTTGCTATACATATATAAAAGAATATATATTCTAATGGTGATATAATATATGCATATATATCAATATAATTATAGATATAAGTGATTTTTAAAAGCCAAAACATTTTTTTCCAAAAAAAAAAAGGAAACAGCACCACATTCACCTAAGTTACACAGTTACACTGCATTTAAACGGATGCCATTATAATTAGAAACACATGGTAAAGGAGGGTTATAGCAGGGTTTATGAAGAGAAGTGGGTGCAATATCTGTGATCCTTAGGTTGACAAGACCCAGGCTCAACCTGCATCCTCGTTCCCCAGAACAAGAAAAGTAGGACTTGAGTGTACGCTGTAGCTGAGGACTGTGATGGAGACACAGTCACTGGCTTCTTCCACGTGGAACAAAGCTACAGGTCATAGTACGGCCAAGACTCTGAAGCCACAATTCAGGTGTCAAAGGACCACAACTGCTCCACGTAGTCTGCACCTGTTCTTGGACACGTTCCATGACTGCTTCACGTCTTGTTTACTCATCTGCAGTATGAGGATAATATTCCCGACTTCATAGGCATCAGGCAAAGAATGAACACATCAATACATAGTATGTTTATGAAAGACACAAAGCTGGGCACTAGTTACAGCAGTACAGACAGAATTTATTCAGTAACAGCTACCGCACTACGCAAGAGAGCCCAGTGCGAACTCAACTTCGATTTGCGCCGAGGAGACGGGGCCTTTTAAACAGAGAATGAGGAAATAGGAAGGGGAGTGGTGGGTGCTGGGCTGCCTCAGGGAAGTGGAAATTCACAAAAAGTGGGTGGGATGTTGGCTAAGGTGTTTGGCCATCTGGGTTGCCAGTGGGTGCTTGTCTCAGGTAGGCTCCTATCGTCCCATGGAGACTGGGAGTAATTTGAGTTAATTCTTTAGGATTTTTCCCATAGACCATCATGTCATCTGCAAAGACCGTTTTATTTCTCCCTTCCCACTCCCCATATACTTTTTATTTCCTTTGTCCAGTATTCACAGGATCTGCTGTGACGTCTCTTCTTTCATTTCCGATGTTAGTAATCTGTTGTCTCTCTTTTCTTCATAGTAGTTACCCTGCTTAAAGGCTTACAAATTTTATTGATCTTTTCAGTGAACCAGCTTTTGGTTTCGTTGGTTGTTTCTACTGAGTTCCTGTTTTTAATTTCATTGATTTCTGCTCTATTATTTCTTTTCTTCTCCTTGCTTGAGGGATCATTTTCTCTTCTCTTTCTGTTTCCTACGGTGGAAGCTTAAATGACAGATTTTTAGATCTTGCTTCTTTTCTAATATATGCATTCAATGCTGTAAAATTCCTCATAAGCACTGCTTTCACTGCATCCTACCAGATTTTACCAGCTGTAATTTCATTTTCATCCAGTTCAAAGTATTTAATTTCTCATGAGATTTCTTCTTTAACCTATGTGTTATTTAGAAGTATCTGTTTCATTTCCAAGTATTTGTGGTATTTTCTACCTATTTTTTAAATTATTGATTTCTTATCTAAGTCCATTGTGGTTAGAGAGGAAATACCGCAAGATTTCCATTCTTTCAAATTTGTTAAGAATTTTTATGGCTCAAAATGGTAATGGTAAATGTTCTGTGTGAGTGTGAGAGGAATGTGTGTTCTGCAGCTGAAGTAGTCTAAGGCTGTCAATTATACCCAGTTGATTGATGATAATACTGAGTTCCACTATGTCTTTACTGACTTTTTGCCTGCTGGAACTGTCCAACTCTCATGGGGGGGTGTGGAAGTCTCCAATTATATTACTGGATTCATCTATTTCTCCTTGCAGTTCTATCAAGTTTTGCTTGATGTATATTCATGTTCTGTTATTAGATGCATGCATATTAAGAACTGTTATGTCTTCTTGAAGAATTGACTCCTTTATTTTTATGTAATGCCCTTCTTCATCCTTGATAACTCTTCTGGCTCTGTGCTCTTCTGTGTCTAAAATTAATACAGCTACTCCTGCATTCTTTTGATTAGTTTTAGCATGGTGTATCTTTATCCATTTTCTTCTAATCTATATGTGTGGGTTTCTCGTAGATACCACAAGGTTGCTCCTTGTTTTTTGATCCACTCTGACAATGTCTGTATTTTAATTGGTACACTTAGGTCACTGACATCAAAGTGATAATTGACACAGCTATATTAATATCTACCATATTTGTAACTATTTTTTATTTGTTGCCCTTTTTCTTTTCCTTCTTTTGTCTTCCACGCTTTTGCTACCTTTTGTAATTTTGACTGTAAATTTTATGTGATTCCATTTTCTCTCCTTTCTTAGCATTTCAGCGTACTTCTTTTATAATTCTTTTTAGTGGTGGCCCTAGAGTTTGCAATATATATTCACAGTTAATTTAAGTCTACTTCCAAATAACCTTATACACTTCACGGTTAGCACAAATACTTTATGATAACAAAATAATCCTAATTCCTCTTTCCTGTCGCCTGTATCACTGCTGTGATCCATCTCACTTATACACAAACATGAATATGAATACATAATCAAAATGCACTGTTTCTTTTATTATTTTGAAAAACTATCTTTTAGATCAATTAAAAATAAGGAAAATAAGAGTTTTTATTTTACCATCCCTTATTTTTTCTCCCATGATCTTTTCTTCATGTTGATTCAAGTTTCAATGTCATGGTTCTTCTCTTTAAAGAACTTCTTTTAATTTTGCTTAAAACACAGCCCACTTTCAACAAATTCTCAATTTATTTTTTGTCTGAGAAAGTCCTTAAGTCTCCTTCACATTTTTTTAAATAAATTTATTTATTTAGTTAGTTAGTTATTATATTGGCTGTGTTGGGTCTTTTCTGCTGTGCACGGGCTTTCTTTTTAGTTGCAGTGAGTGGGGGCTATTCTTCATTGTGGTGTGCGGGCTCCTCATTGCCGTGGTTTCTCTTGTTGCAGAGCACGGGTTCTAGGTGCATGGGCTTCAGTAGTTGCAGCACATGGGCTCAATAGTTGTGGCTCACAGGCTCTAAAGAGGAGGCTCAATAGTTGTGGTGCACGGGCTTAGTTGCTCCGCGGCATGTGGGATCTTCCTGGAGCAGGGATCAAACCTGTGTCCCCTGCATTGGCAGGCAGATTCTTAACCACTGCGCCACCTAGGAAACCCAAGTCTCCCTCACTTTTGAATATTAACTTCACAAGGCACAGATTCTAGGTTGGTGTTGTTGTTGTTGTTTTTTTTTTCCTCTTCTCTCAACACTTTGAAAATTTAACCCTGCTCTCTGCTTGCTTGCAGGGTTTCTGAGTGAATTCAGATATAATTCTTATCATTACTCTTCTAAGGGAAGGTGTCTTTTTCCTCTGACTCCTTTCAGGATTTTATCTATTTCTTTGATTTTTTGTAATTTGAACATGATATGCCTAAATGCAAAGTTTTTGTTTGGTAATTTTTCTGTTTTGTTTTCTCTGAGCTTCCTAGACCTATCGTTGGTGTCTGACATTAATTTGGGGGAAATTCTAATCACTATTGTTTCAAATATTTCTTCTGTTTCTTTCTTTCTCTTCTCTGGGTATTCCACAAAATGTGTACATTATGATTTTTTTTAGCTGTCCTGCAGCCCTTGGATATCCTGTTCAGGTTTTTGTTTGTTTGTTTTGTTTTTGTTTGTTTGTTTTGTTTTTGTTTGTTTTTGTCTTTTCTCTTTGCCTTTTGGTTTTGGAGGTTTTTATTGAGATATTCTCCAGCTTGGAGACTCTTTCCTCAGCTATTTCCAGTCTACTAAAAAATCCATCAAAGGCATTCTTCACTACTATTGTAGGGTTTTTGATCTTCAGTGTTTCTTTTTGTTTATTTCTGACAATTTCCATCTCTCTTATTACATTGCCCATCTGCTCTTACACGCTTTCTGCTTTTCATTAGAGCTCATAGCCTATTAATTACACTTGTTTTAAATTGCTTGTCTGATAATTTCAACATCCCTGCCAAATTCAAGTGGTTCTGATGTTCGCTGTCTCTTCAAACAGTATTTTTAACCTTTTAGCATCTCTGGTCAAATGGTCTTGATTGGCTGACATGGTGTGCTGGGTAAAGGGAGCTGATGTACATATTCCTTTAGTAACACAGCAGCGAGTGTGGGTGGAGCGGCGCCTTCTATATACTTTGGTTGGGGAGCCTGTACCTCTGAGCTTTGAACTTCACGTGTTTCCAGTCCCCTCCCTCTCAGGGGGCACCAAATGACTAGAAGGGGCTGTATCTGAATACTTCCCTTCCTCCCTGGTAGATGGCTAGAGCCAGCTGGTCGGTTACTTCCTTTCTCCTAGGTCTTGTTATGCTCTAATAAACCCCACAGGTTAGGCTTGGGTAAATAGTTTTCATAGGGGCAGAACGTGTTAGAAGAACTGAGTGCTCTGGTGTATTTCAAAATGGTCTTTTTCTCCTCCTCTTGCCAGGAGCACAAGGGGATCTCCTATATTCATTGTGAGAACAGGGTACAACTTCTTGAGGTAAAACTCACAAAGGCGTGGGGGGGCGGGCAATGACTGGGTCTCCCTGGAGTTTTTCTCTACAGATTTCTCCACACTGATCATCCAGTGATTTGTCAACTACAGTTCAGATTTTCTGACTTTGGCACTGGTTCCCACGGCAGTTTCTGCTCTGGTGGGTTGGAATTATCTACATTTGCCAATTGCTCTTTCCAACTTTGGGAGGAAGCAGTTTGCCCTTTAAACTCACTTCTTGTAGGGATCTAAGAAGAGCTGTTGATTTTTTTAGGTTTGCTCAGCTTTTTACTTGTTGTTAGGATGGAGTGGCAACTTCTAAGCTCCTTACGTGCCATTCTGGAAACTGCAAATCTACATAGCTTTTAAAAATAATTCAATCATAATATCCATTCAGGTTAGAAATCTACTTATCACTCAATAATACATTTTATGCTGATGAAGTGGATTGTGTCCATTTGGACAAGCTTACAGATCTTTCTGCATAAAAGTCAGTAGTTCAAAAATTAATTGATAGCCATTCCATTTAAGATCTAAAATATGATGTTTGTATCTATTATCAGTGAAATTATATATGTGAAAAGGGAGGGTGTGATCTTCAGAATGTCTTACAAATCATCACTGGAAGGGCTCCAAGCTATTATCTGAGGCCTGATAGAGATTTCTGATGCACATTTGTTATTGAGATCGAGACCTAGAAATATATCTGTAGAGAAAAGTAAGGGTGTAATTTTTCATTACCCAGGGGTGTGTGTGTGTGTGTGTGTGTGTGTGTGTGTGTCTGTATTTCTGAGTAAAAGTACAGAGAAGCGACACAATTGGTTTAATAAAATTGTTCTCTTTTGCTAACAGAAATCTGCAACATGATACAAATGACGCCAACCTCAGAATTGTTTGTCTTAACTTCTGATGCTTTTATATCCTGTATGAATCAGTCATCTTACCAGAACTTTTTGAGCTACTGTTTTTAGAGTTCAGCATACATTCATCATCCATGTCTCAAGTGATGAGACAGCCCTTTCCCCTGAATCAAAAAAAAGTATGATAGTGATTCAAAGCCTTGTTTTTTCAACACTTCTAAAGTCAAGGTCCTTTTGGTTGCTTCTCAAAATATGAAATGGGACATAAATGGGTCCATTGTGGACAAATACAAATATGTTTTTTAAATACCTGAAATGATGTTAAGTTTTTAAGTTTGTTTTGGGACACAGTGATGGAGAAAGTTCAAAAACACATTTCATTAGTTTCCAATTTTTCAGCCCTAGCACTAGCCCCTGCCACCCCTTCCTCCTCTTTAGCTTTTTCTCAGAGCCCCCAATCTCCTGATTTTATACCCAGAGATTATCACTGGTATTGTTCAATCTTTACAGAAAAAAGTAAAGAGGAAAATAGAGAAAACAAACCAGAATTTCCTTTAGTTCATGAAGGGAGCAAAAAAGATAGAAACACTCATTCATACTATGCAGAAAACTGAGTAGCAGAACTGGCATATTAAGCTGCTAGAAACAGACACAAAAACAATCTATGTTTTCTGGTGGGCTTTCTTTTTGTAGTTTTATGATCACTTTTCTGAAATGAGAATGAATTTTGCATATTTTAATTATGAGTACTCAGTTAACAGTATTGTCTATTTTCAGTAAATATAATGAACCATTTCATGATTCACACCAAGAATTGCTCCTGAGTCCTTATTAAAAAAAAGTTTGATGCCTACAGTGTTGCAAGTATCCATCAATTATTGAGAAATAAAATTTCACTTTAACTTAGACGCTGAAAAGCCCCTGCAAGACTTCATATAACAAATATACTGGATGTCTCACTTTCAAACAAAAATAAATGCAAGCCTGTCCTGTTTTGCTGATGCCTAAGGAGTATTTTGAAATGAAAAACACAAGTTTTTCTCCATAGCAAAGCTTTACTTAATACACTTGAATTGAGGTCCTTTTACGTATTAGGCACCCTTAAAAATGTGTGCCATTCAAAGAAGAGTTGGGTATTTTCTTTACAAGAAATGCACAATTCAGTGCATTTAATAATCTGATAAAATGATGTAGAAAGACACGAACAAAGAAGAGTATGTTTTTGCGCTTCATTTTGGCTTCTATCATCTGGTATTATTCTTTAGAAAATAATTTATAACCATGTATCTTATTAATCAGAACTCCAAAAGAAATGCAACTTGTGGGCAGTTAGGTAATAATGTCCTACATTTTTAGAGGCTCTTGAGGTTCCATGTCCTGTTAGTCAGAAATATCACACAGAGACGTGGCCTCCAGGGTTGTACAGAAAGAGTGTGGATTTCAGACATGAGATGGGCATTTTCAACTACATGATATTTTATGACTTTATTTGTATGTGAATAACTTATTTTGATCATCTTTATATGATGAGCTTTTGAAAGCCAATATTTGCTCATGGTTTTCTCTTGATGTCTGCCTCCTCGTGATACATCTTGAGGATAACAGAAGTGTGTCAGGTCCGTCCACGCTGAATGCAGTGGTCACTCTGTGCACTTGTTGCCTTAGCACTTCATCTGCTTCCACGACTCTTTTCCCAGTCTCACGTTTATTCTGTGAAGACTCACTGTCTTTCAGCAGATTTACTTTTCTTAATTAGAATCAGCCTCTGCTGTTGGTAATCAAAGAGCCCTGATTAACGCCAGGTCACTAGGAGACCAAATATTTTGCAAAGAAAAGAAATCCTGAAAAACAAAGTATATTGTTTCAGATTGTTGGAGGAAACCAAAGTGTACTTAGATGAGACTGCTATAAAAAGTGGATGAATAACCTGAAGAATGCCAATTTCCAGGGCAATAGATGTAGAAGCTGCAGGGAGCCCTGGTGACAACCGTCTGGATAATGTTTCAGAAACCACATTTGTAGGACAGAATGCAATGCAATACGCAGAATCACCTGACTCCAGAAGACATCTGTTAAGTGGAAAAAGAGGTTCATATAGGCACAGGAAGACATATAAAGGCATGGAATTAGGCCAAGAAGACTCACAAAAGTGAAAGCAATTATTCATCCTGAAAAAGAGACGTGGTCAATGAAGCCATTGAGATGATGACAGGAGGCTTTAGCCTTGACTTATATGTCTTGTACTCTTTGATATTTTACTGTGTGAATGTGTTCATATTAAAAGTACATCCTTAATAAAGTAAATGATTTTGATGATCTGAAAATGGTTATAGTATTTAGTCTAGAGGTTTTTCAAGAAGTAAGGTGTGTTTTGCCAGTTACAGTGTATTCCATTGATTTTTTCCTTGTCTTTTCTATTTCAGTTTCAATTCTTAGCTATATGAACAGATTCTTTGATTTCTTAAAGGAGTTTCCTCTATAACAGTGATTTTCATGAAATTATATTTGGAGGAGATGGCAAAAGAAGGTTTAAGTGCCCTTGAGTAATTTCAATTGCCCATCTTTGAGAAACACTACTTGTCACATTTAGACAGTCGTCAGTCTTGGTTATGCTGTGCAAATCTCACACATGTGAAGATAGAGTGGTTACAGATATTTCAGGTGGCTTTCGCCATTTGATTAACTCACACAAGATTAAAATTAAAACTAAGAGGACTGCCTTCCTTCTCTACTGTGTATGGTGCAAATATTATATAACGATGTCCTACTGCACATAGTTGCCCTACTCTACATTCACTGATGTCATCCTGGCAGCTCAAAATCATGGTGGAAGCACTGATACCTCAAAAATTAGCAAGTCCTATGAATTAGGGCTTTTCTCACAGAAAGCCAGTTATTGACTTTACCAGCATATCACTAATCAAGCCTCATCAAAACCTTCCCCCAATAATCCTTGAGCATCTTTCAATTTCTCACAGCTGCAGGCCCTCAGATCCACCTCTTTGTCCAGCATACACTCTCTTCATTAAGCTCAAACCATTGATTAAATTCCAGGTGCTCTCATGACCACTTTTCAGGGGAGCTTACTCTGGCACACAGCCCTGGATATTTAGTACAAATTATAACTGAAATTAAATAATGATGTGTATATTCATTTTAAAAGCATTTGACAAATATTTATTGAGAAAAATTTATGTGCCACAAACTGTCTTTGGTGCTGGGAACAAAGCAGTGAACAAAATTGACACTGTCTCTGTGGTCCTGGAGATTTCGTGTTAATGGAGGAGGTAGGGAAGTATCTCTATGTATCATCTATCTATCATCTAAATGTCTGTCTTTCTATCTCTCTATCTATGTATCTACCTATCTTCTTTCTACCTATCTGTCATCTTTCTATCATCTATCATCTATTTATCTATCTACGTATCTATCGTCTATCTATCTATCCATCCACGCATCCACACACACACAAAGTCTTAGGTGTAATTTGTGCCCTGAAGGAAATAAACCAAGTGTTGTGACAGACAAGACAGGGGAATGTCTTCTCAAGAAGTGGCATAAACAGAGAACTGGATGAAGTGAGGGCGTGAGGCAAGTAGAAACTCTGGGGGAAGAGTGTCCAGAGTATTCCATCAACAGAAATTGGAAGCTCTTGAGGCCATGGTCTATTGGAAGAAGTTAATGTGCTGCGGAGGTGCGAGGAGGCAGAAGAAAAGAGAAGGGCATCAGCAGAGAGACAGAGGAGGATCAGACGATGTGGATTTCTGTAAGCTATGCTGTGGGCTTTGGATTTTACTCAAAACAGGAAGCGGGGGCTGTTTGGAGGGGACTGATCATTAGGGATTCTGGGCTTTAGAAAAGTCTTCTCACTGCTGTACTCCCAGTGCCTAAAGCAGCGTTGGCGTCTTGTAGTTGTGTTGCCAGAGCTGACATCGGATCCTTGCTCAAGACTGCCAACCCCTCCTGAAACAGGAACTAACATATATCTTTAAGTCATACCATCTGGAGTAAAAGAGAGGAAGCAACAGGCAAGAAAAACCAACACCTGATAGAACCATCTGGAACCGGGACGGCAACGAATCTGACCTTCATCAGACCCAGAGTCTCTTTCTACGCTGATTTTACTACATTAGCTGCTAAATGACACACCTACCAGAGGCGAATACCAGAAGCTGTGGGCCCAAACAGGGACAGAAAAAGGGTGGCATCCCCTTCCTGAAGAAACCCTGCCCCTTTCCCCAGACGACTAATGCATAAGCCTCCCCAGCTTTAGCCTCCCTCCGCCCGCCACTGTCCTTACTCTTTAACTCAAATCCCTCTCTCCACGTGGGTGAGAAGTTGACCTGTTCTCCATTCTTTGGCCATTGAATAAAGCTTGCCTTACATCACTCTCAGCTTCAGTTTCCTTTTAGGATGTGTGAACCCGAATGGAAAAGAATCTCCCCCTTGAAACAGAGGGCCTTGGCTGGGCTAGGACCCAAGCAGGGGGTTTATATGACCTAATTTGGTAGCAGTTGCTCAATAAACATACACTGAACGCATGAATTAACTAATGCATATAATCATGGCATTTAGTGTGGAGTTTACTTTCAGACAATTACCAAATCGCCAAATTTTATAAATAAGTTTTTGTTTACATTTGGTTTTGTTCCGCTTTAAGATTTCACAAGAATTCCTGGGCTGTGATCAGCATCAATATCATATGAGTAACAATAAGAACTCACATGCTCACTTCTGAGGAGCTGCTCTGGTGAGAGGTCACCTAGCCCAAGCCTTCTTCTTAAACAGCCTAATAGAAACTAGTGATGAAAGTTTCCATCCGTAAATGAAGACTGCCAACGCACCAGGACACTCAGCAGCCCCTGTCATCATTAGGAAGGCCTTGGGAAAGAAGTCGGTGCTGTTTCCGATCCCATCAAGCCTCCTTGAGTATCTAATGACTTTGTTCATCAGGCACCACGATGCACACCTACCCTCTACACAGAGAAACAAGGGCACCATGTCTAACAGAAGATGCAGAATAGGAGCATCTCAACTAGGAAATCTTCATACATACAGAGTTGTCTCTTTAACCTAGCCCCAGTAAATGTCAGTAATGCATTTTAAACTTAAGAGTAAATTTGTGAATATACTTTCCTTTTTCAGAATGCATAAAAGAATGAGAATCATTTAAAAATCCCCTTTCCATGTTCTTCCAGAGATAATCCTTCTAAACTACAAGGGTAATAACTTAACCAAGGTGTTTCAACCTTCTTTCCCAACAAATCTGCCGCATCTGGTATTACACTCCTTTTGCAAACCACATTCAGATTTACCCTCCAAATCTCTGGAATCCATTAAAAAAACTAGATCTTTCTTCAAGGTCATATTGTTAAGTTTTCCCTTTTTCTTCTCACGTATAGATATGTAAAATAAGTAAGATTAAATACATATTTTTTTTTATAAAATGTATATCCATTCGATAATCCTATTAATTAATATTACACTATGGATAAAACATTTTAAATCAATCTTATACTGTGATCAAAACAAAACTCTAGACAGAAAATTGAGCCTTTGGAATTTAATCAATAGCTACACATGACTTTCTAAATTAGCATTCTTCACTGATGGTTATTTATTTACATCATCCATGGCTAAAAATGAAGTGAGGGGAAAAGCACCCTAGCTATAGCTACTTATGTTATCCAAAGTTCTCTTTTCAAGATTATTACCATTACGCATGGGTTTATGACATTTTATTTATTGGTATGGTCACTCGATTTTACAATAATATATGAATTATAGAAGTTTTTATCATGTGTTTTAAAAGGGCTTAGCCTCCAAGTTAAATTAAATGATAATTCTTTAACTTTTGAAAATGACCTTATAATTTGTAGGTAGGAGAAATGACATGGTAATTCTAAATAAGTTATTAAGAAGAAACACATCACCCACATTTAGAGAAAACTACTTTTGACATGTTGGGAAAGAAACTTCTCTGACTTCCTTAGGCTCTGACTGTCCCCTGACTGCCATGACACACACACACACGTTCATACACACACAACACGCACATGCACACACATCCATGCACATACACACATACACGTGCATCTATCACTTTTCTTTTTTCACTCGGATAAGATTTGGACAGTTTTCATAACAAAAATATAGACATTTTACTGATAAGTAAAATGCATTACACAACTGACCTTTGAACAACATGCGTTTGAATTGCCTGGATCCACTCATACGCAGATTGTTTTCGATAGTAAGTAACACAGTACTACACCATCTGTGGTTGTTTGACTCCACAGATGCAGAACCATGGATGCTGATGAACCAGGGATGTGGAGTGCAAACTGCAAGTTATCGAAGGATTTCCTATTGGGGAAAGCCCTGCATTGTTCAAGGGTCAACTGTACATGTGTAAATGGTGTATATGTTTTCATACATCTACTGGGGTTAAATAATAATCGCAAATACATATCTTGTATTCGTTAATGTTTTAGGCACGTTTTTAAAATAGAAACAGGAAGACACAACGCTGCTAAAAATATGCAACTTCTATTACAGCAGAGGAAGATAAAATGTATTCTTTCCCATTTTGTCATTATAACTTAATTTTAACTCACAGCTTGTTATTGTTGAAAAAATACTTTCCTAGACTGTGAACAAATGCTTCAGAAAATTAAGAACAACAAGAAACCCCAAATTCAGCCTCAGTTGTGACATATACGGCTGTATTCTTAATCATCACAATTATTGTATTGTAACTTTGATTAGCTGCTTCAAATTATTTTGGCCATAAAAAAATAAATGAAAAACTCCATCAACGCAAATGCTTTAACATCAAAAAATGAGTAACATGGAATGCTATAAGATGATTCAGATGATTTTGAAAACATGACTTCAAATTCTACTTCCACCAATAAAAGAGCTATGGAAGATAAGCCAGCTACGTAAGGCCGCATATAATGTACATAACCTACATTGCCACGTGAAACTTATCTAAGGTTTTGTTTTACTTGCAGGATGAGAAAACACAATTAGAAGATCAAGGGGACTTTTCATTTCTATTTGTATATAAAAAAATAACTTAAAACAAACATTCTCATATCTTAAAATATATAATTTCATATCTAGAAATAATTTTTGGAATTGCCTTTTAATTCTTATTCTGAAAATAATTTCAAGCTAAATGCAGTCTTCTTATGAGAATTAGCCAGTTTATTCATTTTTAAAATTCCTCTTTCTTAAAAATGCAACATGGTATTGCTTTTATTTGTATTTTCATTAGCATTCAGCGAACCGAAAAAAACAATTAATTAATTACTGCATTTTGTATGTACCAGTCATAGGATGGGTTATTACTATAATAGCAGAAATTAAAATACCATTTATAAAGATGCTGATTACGATACTCATGGTAATTATTATCATAATGATGATAGAATCTTCAAGGTAGTTACTTATGTAAATGGGTTTCTGAGAAGGCAGGGAAGATGTACTATATTTTTAAAAGGTACCACCCCAGATAGTTCAAACTAAGAAAGTAGTGGTTCCTAAAAAAAAAAAAATCAACAAGGCTGTTATGTGGAAAATTAATTTGCTTTGACCAGCTCATTCAATGATGTCTTCAGAGTAATGAAGTATTTCTTGCTGTTGTTAACCAGCAAAGTCATTTATACTAATGGAGGGTCCCCAACCCCAATTCTTTTCGCAGCTGCTCTGCATTCTTTGCAGGACAGAGTTCCCCTTATGTATTGAAAACAAGAGAAGAAAACATGTAAAATTTCCAATTACAGAGTCCCTACATTTAAAACAATATAGAAGTTTATATCTCTGTTCATTTCTTATTTGTCTTTCCAACTACTTTTAAATTTGTGGGTGAAATTTCCAATTTATTACTTCTAAAGAGTCTTTTCTTTAGACAGATCGAAAAACAAATTACTGTAGAGCTTACATAAATATACTTAAACACTGTGCTTTACACTGCAAATTCAGAGATTGTTATTGCTTTCTTCCTTATAATTACTTTCCCACTGTTGAAATCCTATTATTACTTTGAATGTTTAAGAACCCAATTTTGGTACATATTCATCTCAATGAATTCTTTTTTAGGTGTTCTTTTGTTGTTGTTTTTTGCTTTTTGATTTTTTAAAAGTGGGATCATATAACAAAATCACTCTTGTATTTGACAATCATAACCTGCTAAAACATTTAAACATATTTTAAAATATTAAAGTCAATTTTAATCTAAGCCCCATGTATCTTAAAAGGAATTTGGTTGAAACATTTTGTTCTGTTTGTTTAGATTTTAATTTTTTCTAATTATAAATTATTTCAACTCATTTTTAAGCAATTAATGTTTCACATGATTGTGGCTCCTATGAACGACAATGTTAATTCTTACTAAATAAAAAGAATATAAACTTGACTGTTGGCATTATTTTCATACACTCTTGAGAATATAAGTTAACAGGGAGAAAGGACCAGTCTTTGTGCTTATGATGCAACTATTTAGACCTGGAAGGAAATGTCAATTTCATTCTGTAGAGGTTATCCTTACATCTTTCAAGAGGAATATTAATATCTCTATTTTTGCTTCCAGGCTATAAGTATGATGAATAACTTTGCTTTCTGATCACATCTATACAGATAACTTAAAAATAAATGTGAAATATTTAAAATTTTAAAAAGTATTATATTAATGATACACATGAATCAACATATATAAATAAAAAACAGATTTTAAAGAATGACTGTGACTATCATATAAATTTAAAAAATCAAGATTATCCTTGTTTTTCTAACAATTTAATGCAAATAATATCTGGAGGTGTGGAAGATATAGTGTTTCACTCTAACAAAAAAATGAAAAGCTCAATAACTGCAAAATAATTTTAATTACTCAGAGAGGAAATGTTTCATTACCAGAATGTCCACTTGAAAACGAGAAGAGCTGAAGCATAGTGAGGCCAAACAAACTGAAACATTGGTAACTGGAGCAGAGAAAGTTTTGTGCCTGAACGTTCCACAGCAGATCTAATCCTTCAGCTCTAACCCTTGTACTCTGTTGCCTGAGCTTAGTTATGCTATACCTTTGTCTCAGACTGTGTAAGAATGTCGCCTATACCCTGAAGTATCCAAGATAGCCCTTTCTCAAGGCTCTGCCTCCCAGGCTTGACCTTTAAAGGCATAACACTTTTCATTCGTATAGAGATAAACAGGCACAGAACAGAAAATAATCGTCTTGTTGGAGATTTACAGGAACACTGTGACCAGATCTACAGGACAGCTGCAAGAACAAAGGATTATCACATCCCCTCTGGGGTCTGACCCACACCAAGAAGTCTGCAAAAACCGGCCACACCCCCCTCCCCTTTTAGTATAAAAGAAGCCTGAATTCTAACTTGGGGAAAATAGTTCTTTGGGACACTAGTTCACCATCTTCTCCATCTGCTGGCTTTCTGTATAAAGTCGCTATTTCTTGCCCCAACACCTGTCTCTCTATTTAGTGGTCTGCCACGAGGTGAGCAGTACTTGGTAACACAATTATTTTTAAACTTCATAAAGGTTATTATCTCCTGTATTAGAACAGTATTTGTTTCTGATTTGTTTTATTTAGTCTCTCATAGTCTGTCATAAATCCAAGCTATTTAAAAGGGAAAAAACAATTGTCCTTTTGTAATATTTAGGGGTAGCCTTGATCCAGAGAAAATATCAAAGCCTTCAAATTTATCAAAGACATTTTTTTTAGAAGTCTAAACTGTCAAGAGATTGTGATAACTTATCTGTTCCTTTCAGACATCTTGAAGATCAATACTTATTTCAGGTGCTGGTGATCAGATGCCCATCTCCATCAATCATGAAGATGGTCCCGAGGAACAAATCAAACACGCGGGAGCCGTTTCATTTTACTGTGATGTAGGGTGATTCACGGTGCATATCAATCACAGTGCCTGTGCCAAAAGGTGCCATTACAAGCGCAAGTCATATTTTCATAATATTAAATGCAGTTTTAAATCTTTCCCATCAAATCTTAAAATGTTCAGATTAACCTTGGTTAAGAAGCCAGCAGTAACGATGATGGTAACTAAAACAATTTATTTTGCCCAAAGTCAGAAAGGAGCCAGTGATGGAAAAGAAAAATAAAAAATCCTGATACACATTCTCGAATATTATTTACAGGTATACAGAAACATTTACTAAAAATATCTAAGGCTATGTTAAATATCAAAATAATGTTATCTATCACAAACACATACGGGGGAAAGGAAGAGAGAGAGAGGGAGACACAGACTGTGGTATTCATTTACATATTATCTGGGCAACTTTTATTTTGGGTGCCAGCCTCACCCTTTAACAAGGTAATTCTGAGCATTTTTCCTCCTTATACCCGTAAGCTGGATGGCAGCCATATATTCATATGGGGTGTTTATTCCTAGGTATCTCTGGGTTATGTAAAGTGCTTGGGCTTCCCTATGTTCCTCAAAACAACTTAGAATGAAAGTGGGGGACTACCGTGGTTGCACAGTGGTTAAAGAATCCGCCTGCTAATGCAGGGGACACAGATTCGATCCCTGGTCTGGGAAGATGCCACATGCCTCGGAGCAACTAAGCCTGTGCACCACAACAACTGAGCCTGTGCTCTAGAGCCTGCGAGCCGCAACTACTGAGCCCACACACTGCAACTACTAAAGCCCAGGGGCTCTAGGGCCCTTGGGCCACAACTACTGCAGCCTGCGTGCTGCAACTACTGAAGCCTGTGCGCCTAGAGCTCGTGTTCTGCAACAAGAGAAGCCACTGCAATGAGAAGCCCGGGCACCACAAGGAAGAGTAGCCCCCACTTGGCACAACTAGAGAAAAGCCCGTGTGCAGCAACGAAGACCCAATATAGCCAAAAAAAAAAAAAAGAGAGAATGAAAGTGGGAGAGAAGTCAATATTTTCCTAAATAAAATTTAATATTTAATTTACTGTAACAAAAATCCTTATAATTTTGCCATAGTCAAAATGAGATTGCATTAGATGAATCTGAGACATTGTTATTCCCATTCTTTCATGCATATTCTTTAGATGTATGCTAGAGTAGAAAAATGCAGGTCAGCAATAAATTAAGCATGCATTAGGTTGTCAGTCACAGCAGATACAAAACTGGAGTGGACAACATGCTAGAATATTCAAAATTATTCCTATGAGTTATTTGAAACAGAAAGAGCAGACAGCAGCCACATATCCTACAACTCTGTGACAAGTATTGCTTACTTTAGTTTTATTATAAAATATTGTGGAGAAGATTCTGTAGGTGTTGTACTGGAGGAAGAGGACAGTAGCCCATTTGGTTATCATATTTACAACATATTACTCATTAAGCTTTATGTAATGTGAAAATGCAGATCACATCTGTTTAAGGTTACTGCTTTTCAGTGTTGTTATTGGTTTCATGGTGACCTAAATGGGAAGGAAATCCAAAAAAGAGGGGATATATGTACATGTATAACTGATTCACTTTGCTGTACAGCAGAAACTGACACAACATTGTAAAATGACTATGCTCTAATAAAAATTAATTTTTAAAATGTTCTTATTGTTTCTTATTTTTAGCACTTTTTCTCTTGTTTGGCTCATTTGTACACAATTTGGAGTCAGACCTACACACAAAAGAGTTGTCTCTATTTTTCTCACGTCCCGGTCATATAGACTTCTGACTCCTATCTGCAAATATAATGACAAAAATAAGGGAGAAGTGTTAAAAAAAAAAAAGTGGGTGTAAACTTTTCCATTTCTCACAAACAAGTTGCAGAGAATCTGGTATGTGTCTTCCCACATTGCAAAATGTATTTTTTAAATTAAGTTAAAACAACAAGGATATCACACCATGCTTTTACGCTTGTTGAAAGTAAACTCCACTTCTTACCAAAGAAACGTTCTTTCAAGCTCTGGAGACAACAGTAACATCAAACTGCAAGTAAGTGTTTTAAAAAAGAAGCTAGAGGGACTTCCCTGGTGGCACAGTGGTTAAGAATCTGCCTGCCAGTGCAGGGGACATGGGTTCAATTCCTGGTCCGGGAAGATCCCACATGCCATGGAGCAACTAAGCCCATGCACCGCAACTACTGAGCCTGTGCTCTAGAGCCCGTGAGCCACAACTATCAAGCCTATGTGCCACAACTACTGAAGCCCAAGAGCCTAGAGCCCATGCTCCGCAACAGAAGCCACCGTGATGAGAAGCCCGAGCACCTCAACGAAGAGTAGCCCCCACTCACCACACACTCACCACAACTAGAAAAAGCCCGCACACAGCAATGAAGACCCAACACAGCCAAAATAAATAATTTTTAAAAAATGAATTTGAATAAAAGAAGCTAGATACCTAGCTCTCGGCTTTGAACACACTATAGTCAGAAAGGATGAACGAATCTCTTATTATCTTTAAAATAATTTTCTTATCACAAGATAAAATCATCTTGTGACTGGGTTACCAGAGTACATGCCCGTGGATCCCGGCCCCCTACAGACTCGCTCCAGGTAGCAAATGCCTGCACCCCACTGGAGCAGAATATGACTGCCTGTGTTAGATCTCATTCTTCTCTTTTTCAATTCTATGTGGGTGCACGCACGCACGCACGCACGCACGCGCACACACACACGCACGCACACACACACACACACACACTTAGTGAATGAATTAATGAACAAGAGTTTATTTCCTCATTACCTACCATTATTTATCTGCCATATTGTCATTATCTATTGTCATGGCAACAATTCAGTGTTTTTTGACAAATAGGTAGGTACGAGCAGTGGAAAGTGAAAAAAGGGAGAAAGGAGAAGAAAAAAGAGGAAAAAGAAAAATGAAAGTGCACAAGAAAGAAAAGCTCTGAAAACCTGCATTCCTGTTACAGAGCAAATTTTGAAGATCTGATAGGGTTTGTGAATTAAACTCCCTTGATGCGCTCTTTCAGGTTAGATCACTTACAAATTTTTAAATTTATTTTGTAATCACCGTAATGTTCAGGTATATACTGGAGGCAATTTTGATACAGTATAACATTTAAAATCATCCTCTTCATCTATATGTTCAAGTGTTTTGGCAAAGAGTTCTATTTGATGTTATTACTTTTGTTCTTTTCCTTAATTACCATTGTTTAATCCATGTCCTCATTCCAATAGCTTTTTGTTGTATCATATCTTTTTCTTGATTAAAATGTGTCAAAAAAGGGTCTAATTTACTGATGCTTTTTTAAAAAAACTTTTTGATTCTAATTTAAAATATGAACTTTATTTTGTTGTTTTCTACTTTCTCATATTATTAATTCTTACTTTTATGGAATTCTCATTTTTAATTTTATTTTTATCCAGCTTCTTATTTTCAATTCTTAGGTATTTTAATTTTAATATTTTTGGTTTTATTATGACAGTCATTTGCACTCTCATATTATCAAAGAAATTCCTTATTTGTGCTTACATTATTAAACATTTAACAATGAAAATGAGCTTTCTTCTCTGTATTTTTCCCACTCCAATTCTATTATCAAAAAAAAATAATTTTTCTTAACAGTTTCTTCTCACATTTTCCTATGGATCTATCCTTATTTTTCAAATTGTACTAGCTAATATATGCATAACTGTAGTTTTTTTATAGATACTGATAATACAATTATATAACATACTATTTTAACAGACATATAATAACATAATACTATAACAGATAACATAATCTGATAATCTATAATTGTTTCATTTTTGTTTCCTGAAGTCCTCTGTTATTTCATCCTGAACTATTTACCTTAGAGGACAGCTGAATAGCTGTCATCTTAGAAGTTTTCACCAACTCTTTCTTATTTGGGAAAACCTATATTCTGGGTTCCATTTCCTCCTTCTAAGCACACTCTTGTTTTATGAGAGCATCTCCACCAGACTTTTAAGATCATTTTATGTATTTTAGATCCACACTGTTCTGACAGTTAATGGTATTTGACCTTCTTGGTGTGAGTCCCTCTCATTCGTGGTGTTGGATAATTTGCAACCCTTCAGACAAACAAATCAGAATTTACCACTTATTAATTTGTTCTTTCCATTTTCACTAACATTTTCTCTTCTATCTTCTATTTTTAATATTTAAAAAATTTTGAAGATTTTCTTGACCTTATCTTCCATTCTTTCTTCTTCTTTTTTTTAAAATTAATTGATTAATTTACTTATTGGCTGTGTTGGGTCTTCATTGCTGCATGTGGGCTTTCTCTAGTTGTGGCGATCGGGGGCAACTCTTTGCTGCAGTGTGTGGGCTTCTCATTGTGGTGGTTTCTCTTGTTGCAGAGCATGGGCTCTAGGTGGGTGGGCTTCAGTAGTTGTGGTGCATGGGCTCAATAGTTGTGGCTCAAGGGCTGTAGAGCAGAGGCTCAGTAGTTGTGGCCCACAGGATTAGTTGCTCAGCGGCATGTGGAATCTTCCAGGCCCAGGGATTGAACCTGTGTCCCCTGAATTGGTAAGAGGATTCTTAACCACTGCGCCACCAGAGAAGTCCCCTCCTTCTTCTTTTAATTTTATCTATCATAGTTTAAATTTCCACGTAACATTTGTTATTCTCTGACTTTTTCGTGGTGTCATACTCTTGTTTTGTGGAAGTCAGGTTTTTCCTCCTGGACTGAGGATATTAATAATAACTTTGTTAATTTTCTTTTGATTTCTGAATTATTTCTAACCCCTCTTTCTTATTTCCTGGTTTTCCTGATGTGGTCTCTATCTATTATCCTGGAGTCTTTCTTTTGGACTGGTGATACTTATCTGCTTATCATTCACAATTAAGAATGAGGCACTAAAGGCCAATGATTGCTCTATGATTTCAGAGGCAGCTTGTTGCCTGAAAAACTTCTTTTTGGGTGCTCATCTGGTGCACAAGCTGTTTCATCAGTGCTGTTCTCCCAAATGCGTCTCTGGAGGATTAGTTTTTTCCCTAGGTTTCCTTCAGTTTCTTTAGAGAAGTTTCCACCAGTATCCTGTCGTACGTGTACTATGGGGAGAGTGAGGTTGGAAGAAGAGAAAGTAGGCTGGTCAGCTTCCCAAAATTCAATATGCAAAGCTTCACCTCAACCCTATTTTAATCCAGACACCTCATTCTATACTCCCGCGCAGTACTTGTATGTCCAAGTCCACACGTGTTTCATTCAATATGGTCAGATGATAAACCTCAAGCCTCCCGCCTGGGACTGGGAGAGGGTAGAGGGTGCTAGGGGTGAGGGGGAGAACCCAGCGCTCCAACCATGGCACACACACATTAAGAACCTCTGCCTATTCTCAGCCTCATGTTCTAGCCCCGTTGTCCATGGTTTGTGTGCACCAGCTTGCCAGTGTATCAGGGAAATGGTGGGCAAATTTGGTTAATTTCTAATAGGCATTCCCCTCCCAGGTCCTGTATGTTCCTTTTTTTTTTTAAAGGTAGAATCATTTTGCTAGATATTACAGATAAAATGAATGAAACTGATAAAATGTATTTTATTTTTTTCAGGAAATAATTTTTTTATTTTATATTGGGGTATAGTTGATTAACAATGTTGTGTTAGTTTCAGGTATACAGCAAAGTGATTGAGTTCTACATATACATGTATCTATTTTTTTTCAAGTTCTTTTCACATTTCGGTTGTTACATAATATTAAACAGAGTTCCCTGTGCTCTACAGAAAGTCCTTGTTGGTTACCCATTTTAAACACAGCAGTATGTACTTGTATGTTTCTATTTCTTCTACTCTGCTGAATAAGCTAATATCCCTTCTTTGAATTTACACCTTCTAAAGAATATGGCAGACTAATTTCCAGACTAAAGATCCCTCCAATGCCAGGCTTGGAAGTGCCCCTTGTGGGTGTGATACAACTAGAATTGTTTGATAGCTTTTGTTTACTCAGATTGATTCCAAAAGAGAAATGAGGAACTGGCCACCTCAGCCGAGTCCTAGAATGTCACTCACCAGGGTCTGGAGAGGGCATATCACCAGAAGTTGGATAAAACTGCATAGCAAGCCGATTTATTTCTAACGGTCCACTACCTCAAACATTTCCCCCACTTTTAGAATCATCCTTATTTACCATGTGCTCTTTGCTCTTTCTAGGTTGTAGGGGGAGGAAGACCTCATACAGGGGAAGCAGCCCTTCCAGCCCCAGAATTCTGGGCTTCCTATTTCCTTTGCCCACAGACCCCAAGTGCAAAAGTCAAATAAAACAAAACAGGTGACAAAAGGACAAAAAAAATTATCCTCTTTCATAATACATTAGGTATGTTGTTCTTTGAAAACTAACAAGAGATGGATTAATCAAATAAATGAGTCCCTTTTGTTAACATTAGATAATCTTCCTCAGGAGACAAAGATTTAATCTGGGTAAAAAATGTACATTATAAAACACTAAGTCCATTAAAGATATTAATATACAAGTAAAGAATATTTAACATAGCTATTGTGTTCATAAAAATGAACACAAATTTTAACATTTTTTTAAATGTAAGTAATAATAACGAAATTATTAAAGTAAATGGTGCACTGTTAATATATAGTCCTAAGAAAATTAATCTTTATTTTTACAAGATTTTAGGAAAACTGGTGATTTAATTCAAAACTCTTTAAAATATTCATATACTTATAACTCTAACTCTCTCTGCTAAGACTCTTCTCTAAAATAGAAGAAATGAAGTGGCGCAGAGGTTAAGAATCCACCTGCCAATGCAGGGGACACAGGTTCGAGCCCTGGTCCAGGAAGACCCCACATGCCTCGGAGCAGTTAAGCCCGCAAGCCACAACTACTGAGCCCGCATGATGCAACTACTGAAGCCCACATGCCTAGAGCCTATGCTCCACAACAAGAGAAGACACCGCAATGAGAAGCCCATGCATCACAATGAAGAGTAGCCCCCACTTGCCACAACTAGAGAAAGCCTGTGTGCAGCAAGGAAGACTTAACGCAGGCAATAACTAACTAACTAAATAAATAAATTTATAAAAAAAAAGATTATTAGATATTCTTTGAGGCAATACTTATAATGAGAGCAACCTAAACATGTAGTGAAAGGGTGAGATTAACTGTGGTAAATCTATAAAATGAAATATTACATAGCAATTAACTATGTTTATGAAAGCCAGTAAGTGAAAATAAGCAGTACACATCTAGATGTACAACTTCTAGCAAATTGATTAACAAGAGCATGATTTTCATTTTCTTTTTTAAACTGTCTGTGCTTTATATATTTCTTCAATGAATCAACGTTTCACAATAAAAACAACTTTTAAAAAGGGAGAAAAGACTAGTAGGATAAAAATAAAACTATTACCTCCAGCAAGAGTGGGTTGGGTTAATAAAGAACAACACTGCATATTTTGTATACTGTATCTTTAGTAATTTATTTACTTGTTTATTAATTTACTTTATTATTTCAGTAAGAACACAGCACATTTTATGTGCACCATACACTACTGTTGATGGTAGGCGCTGTGCTGTAAGCAGATCCCTAGAATGTATTCATCTGAGATAACTGAAACTTTATACCTGTTGAACAGCAACTCTTTTCCCTCCTCCCCAGTCCTTGCAACCACCATTCTACTCTCTGTCTCTATGAGTTTGACTATTTTAGATACTTCATATAAATGGAGTCATGCAGTATTTGTCCTGTAACTGGCTTATTTCACTTAGCATAATGTCCTCAGGGATCATCCATGTTGTCACACATGGTATGATATTCTTCTATCTAAGGTTGATGATATTCTTTGCATGCATAGACCACACTTACTTTATCTGTTCATCTGTTGACGGACATTTACGTTGTTTCCAGATCTTGGCTAGTGTGTATAATACTGCGATGAACATGGAGGTGCATATTTTTCTTTGAGAAACTGATTTCAATTATTTGGGATGTATATGTAGAGATGGGATTGTTGGATCACATGGAAATTCTCTTTTAATTTTTTTGTGGAAGTGCCATACTTCTTTCCATAATGTCTATAACATTTTAACATTCCCACCAACAGTATATAAGGGTTCCAATTTCTCCACATCCTTCCCAACATCTGTTGTTGTAGTTGTTGTGGTTGTTTGTAATGGCCATCCTAACAGGTGTAAGGTGATATCTCATTTTGGTTTTAATTTGCATTTCCCTGATGATTAGTCACATTGAGCACTTTTTTACATAACTGTTGGCCATTTGTATGTTTCTTAGGAGAAATGTCTGTTCAAGTTCTTTGTCCATGTTTAAAATTGGGTTATTTGTTTATCTTCTGTTGGCTTGTAGGAGTTCCTAATATATTTTGGATACTAACCTCATATTGAACATCAGGTCTGCAAATCTTTTCTTCCATTCTGAGTGTTGTCTTTTCACTCTCTTGATGGTTTCCTTTGCTGTGCAGAAGCTTTTGAGTTTGATATAGTCAGATGTGTCTAATATTGCTTTTGTTGTTTGTGCTTTTGGTGTCACGTCCAAAAAAAATCATTGCCAAGCACAATGTCATGAAGCTTTTCCCTATGTTTTCTTCAAGGAGTTTTATAGTTCCAAATTCTATGTTTAAATCTTTGACCCATTTTGATTTGATTAATGTGTCTGATATAATTCTTTTCTTTTGAATGTGGATATCCAAAATCCCAATACCATTTGCTGAAGAGACTGTTCTTTCCCCAGTGTGTATTTTTGGTACCCTTGTGTACAATCCATTGACCATATCTGTATAGGTTTATTTCCAGGCTCTTGATTTCTGTTAGATTTGCCTGTATGCCTGGTTTTACGCCAGTACCAAAGTGTTCTGATTACTATGGCTTAGTAATGTACTTTGAAATCAACTCAGAAAGTGCGAAGCCTTAAGCTTGGCTCTGCTTACTTAAGATTTCTTTGGCTATCGGGTGCTTTTGTGTTTCCATACAAATTTTAGGATTTGTTTTTCCATTTCCATAAAAAATAATATCATGGGGGTTTTGATAGGGATTGCTTTGAATCTGTAGACTGTTCTGGATAGTAAGGACATTTTAATAATATTAAATCTACCGATCCATGAACATGAAATGTGTTTCCATTTACTTATGTCTTTTTAATTTTTTTCCATCAATGTTTGGTAGCGTTCAGTATAAAAGTCTTTCATCTCCTTAGTTAATTCCTAAATATTTTATTATTTTGATGGTATTTTACATGAGATTGCTTTCTTAATTTTCTTAACTGTCTTTTTTTCAGAAAGTTTCTTTGTAGAACATGGAAATGCAACTGATTTTTAAATGCTGATTTTGTATCCTGCAATTACTAAATTCATTTTTTAATTCTAACAGTCTTTTTGTGGAATCTAGTACTTTTTACATATAAGATTGTCATCTGCAACAGAGATAATTTTACTTTTTCCCTTCCAAATTTATGTTTTTTTTCTTGATTAATTGTTCTAGCTAGGACTTTCAGTATCATGTAGAATTGCCATGGCAGGAATGAGTATCCTTACCTTGTCCCTAATCTTAGAGGGAGAGCTTTCAATTTTTCACCATTGAGTATGATGGTAGCTCTGTCTTTTCAAATATGGCCTTTATTGTGTTGGAGGAGATTTCTTCTACATGGGATCTTAGTTCCCTGACTACGGATAGAACCTGCATCCCCTGCACTGGGAGCACGGATTCTTAACTAACAGACCACCAGGGAAGTCCCTCTCATTTCTGATTTTATTTATTTGAGTCTTCTTTTTATTAATCCTGCAAAGGCATGTCAATTCATTCATCTCAAAAAACCAAGCCTTGGTTTCACCAATTTTTTTTCTATTTTGTTTATTTCTGCTCTAATCTTTGTTATTGCCTTCTTTCTGATAAATTTGGACTTTGTTTTCTAGCTCTTCAAAGTGTAAAGTTAGTTTTGTTTTGTTTTGTTTGAGATCTCTCTTTTTTTTTTTTTTATTATTATTTTATTTTTTTTTTTGGGGGTACACCAGGTTCAATCAACTGTTTTTATACACATATCCCCATATTCCCTCCCTTCCGTGACGCCCCCCCCTCGATTCCCCCCCACCCTCCCTGCCCCAGTCCTCTAAGGCATCTTCCATCCTCGAGTTGGACTCCCTTTGTTATACAACAACTTCCCACTGACTATTTTACAGTTGGTAGTATATATATGTCTGTACTACTCTCCCGCTTCTTCTCAGTTTCCCCTTCACCCCCCGCCCCCTCCCATACCTCGAGTTCTCCAGTCCATTCCCTGTATCTGCTTCCCTGTTCTTGTCACTGAGTTCATCAGTACCATTTTTAGATTCCGTATATGTGAGTTAGCATACAATATTTGTCTTTCTCTTTCTGACTTACTTCACTCTGTATGACAGATTGTAGTTCTATCCACCTCATTACATATAGCTCCATCTCATCCCTTTTTATAGCTGAGTAATATTCCATTGTATATATATGCCACATCTTCTGTATCCATTCATTTGTTGATGGGCATTTAGGTTGCTTCCATGTCCTGGCTATTGTAAAGAGTGCTGCAATAAACATTATGGTACAAGTTTCTTTTGGGATTATGGTTTTCTTTGGGTATATGCCCAGGAGTGGGATTACTGGATCATATGGTAGTTCTAGTTGTAGTTTTTTAAGGAACCTCCAAATTGTTTTCCATAGTGGCTGTACCAACTTACAGTCCCACCAACAGTGCAGGAGAGTTCCCTTTTCTCCACACCCTCTCCAACAGTTGTGGTTTCCAGACTTTGTGATGATGGCCATTCTGATTGGTGTGAGGTGATACCTCATTGTGGCTTTGACTTGCATTTCTCTGATGATGAGTGATGTTGAGCATCTTTTCATGTGTTTGTTGGCCATCTGTATGTCTTCCTTGGAGAAATGTCTATTTAGGTCTTCTGCCCATTTGTGGATTGGGTTATTTGCTTTTTTGGTATGAAGCTGCATGAGCTGCTTGTATATTTTGGAGGTTAATCCTTTGTCCGTTGTTTCATAGGCAACTATTTTTTCCCATTCTGAGGGTTGCCTTTTAGTCTTGTTTATGGTTTCTTTTGCTGTGCAAAAGCTTTTAAGTTTCATGAGGTCCCATTCGTTTATTCTTGATTTTATTTCCATGATTCTAGGAGGTGGGTCAAAAAGGATGTTGCTTTGATGTATGTCAAAGAGTGTTCTGCCTATGTTTTCCTCTAGGAGTTTTATAGTGTCTGGCCTTACATGTAGGTCTTTAATCCATTTGGAGTTGATTTTTGTGTATGGTGTTAGGAAGTGTTCTAATTTCATTCTTTTACATGTTGCTGTCCAATTTTCCCAGCACCACTTATTGAAGAGGCTGTCTTTTTTCCATTGTATACTCGTGCCTCCTTTGTCAAAGATAAGGTGCCCATATGTGTTTGGGCTTACTTCTGAGTTCTCTATTCTGTTCCATTGATCTTCCTTTCTATTTTTGTGCCAGTACCATACTGTCTTGATCACTATGGCCTTGTAGTATCGTTTGAAGTCAGGAAGCCTGATTCCACCAATTCCATTTTTCCTTCTCAAGATTGCTTTGGCTATTCGGGGTCTTTTGCGTTTCCATACTAATCGTAAGATTTCTTGCTCTAGTTCTGTGAAAAATGCCATTGGTAATCTGATCGGGATTGCATTAAATCTGTAAATTGCTTTGGGTAGTACAGTCATTTTCACGATGTTGATTCTTCCAATCCAGGAACATGGTATGTCCCTCCATCTGTTTATGTCATCTTTGATTTCTTTCATCAATGTCTTAAAGTTTTCTGCATACAGATCTTTTGCCTCCTTAGGCAGGTTTATTCCTAGGTATTTTATTCTTTTGGTTGCAATGGTGAATGGGAGAGTTTCCTTAATTTCTCTTTCTGCTCTTCCGTTGTTCGTGTATAGGAATGCAAGAGATTTCTGTGCATTAATTTTGTATCCTGCTACTTTACTAAACTCATCAATGAGTGCTAGCAGTTTTCTGGTAGAGTCTTTAGGGTTTTCTATATATAGTATCATGTCATCTGCAAAGAGTGATAATTTTACTTCTTCTTTTCCAATTTGGATTCCTTTAATTTCTTTTTCTTCTCTGATTGCTGTGGCTAACACTTCCAAAACTATGTTGAATAACAGTGGTGAGAGTGGACACCCTTGTCTTGTTCCTGTTCTTAGAGGGAATTCTTCCAGTTTTTCTCCATTGAGAACAATGTTGGCTTTTGGTTTTTCATATATGGCTTTGATTATGTTGAGGTAATTTCCTTCTATGCCCATTTTCTGGAGAGCTTTGATCATAAATGGATGTTGAACTTTGTCAAAAGCTTTTTCTGCATCTATTGAGATGATCATATGGTTTTTATCCTTCAATTTGTTGATATGATGTATCACGTTGATTGATTTGCGTATATTGAAGAATCCTTGCATCCCAGGGATAAACCCCACTTGATCGTGGTGTATGATTTTTTTAATGTGCTGTTGCAGTCTGTTAGCTAGTATTTTGTTGAGGATTTTTGCATCTATATTCATCAGTGATATTGGTCTGTAGTTTTCTTTTTTTGTGACATCTTTGCCTGGTTTTGGTATCAGGGTGATGGTAGCCTCATAGAATGAGTTTGGGAGTGCTCCGCCTTCTGCAATATTTTGGAAGAGTTTGAGAAGGATAGGTGTTAACTCTTCTCGAAATGTTTGATAGAATTCGCCCGTGAATCCATCTGGTCCTGGGCTTTTGTGTGTTGGGAGATTTTTAATCACTGCCTCAATTTCTGTACTTGTGATTGGTCTGTTCATGGTTTCTATTTCTTCCTGGTTCAGTCTTGGAAGATTGTATTTTTCTAAGAATGTATCCATTTCTTCCAGGTTATCCAATTGATTGGCATATAGTTGCTTGTAGTAGTCTCTCATGATGTTTTGTATTTCTGAGGTGTCCGTTGTGACTTCTCCTTTTTCATTTCTAATTCTGTTGATTTGCATCTTCTCCCTTTTTTTCTTGATGAGTCTGGCTAATGGTTTATCAATTTTGTTAATCTTCTCAAAGAACCAGCTTTTAGTTTTATTTATTTTTCTTATGGTTTCTTTCCTTTCTTTTTCATTTATTTCTGCTCTGATCTTTATGATTTCTTTCCTTCTGCTCACTTTGGGGTTTCTTTGTTCTTCTTTCTCTAGTTGTTTGAGGTGTAAGGTTAGGTTGTTTATTCGATCATTTTCTTGTTTCTTAAGGTAGGCCTGTATTGCTATAAACTTCCCTCTTAGAACTGCTTTTGCTGCGTCCCATAGGTTTTGGGTTGTTGTGTTTTCGTTGTCATTTGTTTCTAGATACTTTTTGATTTCCTCTTTGATTTCTGTAGTGATTCCTTGGTTGTTTAATATTGAATTGTTTAGCCTCCATGTGTTTGTATTTTTTGCAGTTTTTTTCCTGTAATTGATATCTAGTCTCATGGCGTTGTGGTCTGAGAAGATGCTTGATATGATTTCAATTTTCTTGAATTTGCTGAGGTTTGATTTGTGACCCAAGATGTGATCTATCCTGGAAAATGTTCCGTGTGCACTTGAGAAGAAAGTGTAGTCTGTCGTTTTTGGATGGAATGTCCTCTAAATATCAATTCAGTCGAGATGGTCTAATGTGTCATTTAAAGCTTGTGTGTCTTTATTTATTTTCTGTTTGGATGATCTGTCCATTGATGTAAGTGGGGTGTTCAAGTCTCCCACTATAATTGTGTTACTGTCGATGTCCCCTTTTATAGCTGTTAGCATTTGCCTTATGTATTGAGGTGCTCCTATATTGGGGGCATAGATATTTACCATTGTGATATGTTCTTCTTGGATGGATCCCTTGATCATTTTGTAGTGCCCTTCCTTGTCTCTTTTAATAGTCTTTACTTTCAAGTCTAATTTGTCTGATATGAGTATTGCTACTCCAGCTTTCTTTTGACTTCCATTTGCATGGAATATCTTTTTCCATCCCTTCACTTTCAGTCTATATGTATCCCTTGGTCTGAAGTGGGTTTCTTGTAGGCAGCATATAGAAGGGTCTTGTTTTTGTATCCATTCAGCCAGTCTGTGTCTTTTGGTTGGAGCATTTAATCCATTTACATTTAAGGTGATTATTGACATGTGTTTTCCAATTACCATTTTCTTAATTGTTTTGGGTTTGTATTTGTAGGTGTTTTCCTTTTCTTGTGTTTCCTACTTAGAGAAGTTCCTTTAGCACTTGTTGTAAGGCTGGTTTGGTGGTGCTGAATTCTCTTAACTTTTGCTTGTCTGGAAAGCTTTTGATTTCTCCCTCAAATCTGAATGAGATTCTTGCTGGGTAAAGTATTCTTGGCTGTAGGTTTCTCTCTTTCAGGACTTTCAGTATATCCTGCCATTCCCTTCTGGCCTGCAGAGTTTCTGTAGAAAGGTCAGCTGTTATCCTGATGGGTTTTCCCTTATATGTTGTTTGTTGCTTTTCTCTTGCTGCTTTTAATATTTTTTCTTTGTGTTGAATTGTCGTTAGTTTGATTAATATGTGTCTTGGTGTATTTCTCCTTGGGTTTATTCTGTATGGGACTCTCTGTGCTTCTTGGACTTGGTTCATTATTTCCTTTCCCATGTTGGGGAAGTTTTCCACTAGAACCTCTTCAAATATTTTCACAGACCCTTTCTTGTTTTCTTCTTCTTCTGGGATGCCTATAATTCGAATGTTGGTACGTTTAAGGTTATCACTGAGGTCTCTGAGGCTGTCTTCTAGTCTTTTTATTTTTTTATCTTTTTCCTGCTCTGTGGCGTTTATTTCTTCCATTCTATCTTCCAACTCACTTATTCGTTCTTCTGCCTCAGTCATTCTGCTGGTTAGAGCATCTAGAGTATTTTTAATTTTAGTTATTTTGTTATCCATTGCTGTTTGTTTTTCTGAGTTCTTATGAACTGTTTCTTGTACTTTCTCTAATTTGTTATCGAGATTTTGTATCATTTTTACTATCATTACTCTAAATTCTTTTTCAGGCATTTTTCATATTTCCTCCTCATTTATTTGGTCTTGTGGGTTTTTTTCCTGCTCCTTTGCCTGCATGGTGTTTCTTTGTTTCCTCATGGTTGTCCAAGCTTTTGGGGTTGCTTGTCCTGGTGATAGAGGTGTTTATAGAAGACTGTCCAAGCCTCAGACTAATGTCCAAGTATTGGATTAGACGAATATTCAGTCATCTGGCTTAGACGGTGGCTAGTCCAGAAGTCATTCACTTCTTGTCCACTTGACCTGCTGGTGTTGGAGGGTTGCCTGCAGAGGTGGGGGGGGCAGCTGTGGCTCGCCAGGGAGATGGGGGCACTGGCAGCAGGGGTTTGGAGAAGTGCTTATTGGCGTGAGCTCTCCCAGAGTCCGCCATTAGCCCCACCAAAGAGCCTGTTCTCTTCTTTTTTAATGTAGACATTTACAGCTATAAAGTTCCATTAGTACTGCTTTTGCTGTGTCCCATAAGTTTCATTGTGTTATGTTTGGGTTTTTATTTGCCTGGAGATATTTTCCAATTTCCCTTTTGAGTTCTCCTTGACTCAATGGCTATTTAAGAGTATGCTGTTTATGGGCTTCCTAGGTGGCGCAGTAGTTGAGAATCTGCCTGCCAATGCAGGGGACACGGGTTCGATCCCTGCTCCAAATGCCGCGGAGCAACTAAGCCCACATGCCGCAATTATTGAGCCTGAGCTTTAGAGCCTGTGAGCCACAACTATTGAGCCCACGTGCTGCAACTACTGAAGCCCACGCGCCTAGAGCCCATCCTCCGCAACAAGAGAAGCCACAGCAATGAGGTGCCCATGCACCACAATGAAGAGTAGCGCCCACTCACAGCAACTAAAAAGAAAGCCCGCGCATAGCAAAAAAGACCCAACACAGCCAATAAAATAAATAAATTTATTAAAAAAAAAAGAGTATGTTGTTTAACTTCCACATATTTATGAATTTTCCAGTTTTCCCTCTGCTATTGATTTCTAGTTTCATTCTCTGTGGTTAGAAAAGATATTTGGTATGATTTCATTTTCTTCAATTTCCTGAAACTTGTTTTGTAATTTAAAGTGTGATCTATGCTGATGAATGTTTCCTGTGTGCTTGAAGAGAATGCATATTCTGCTGCTATTGCATGAAATGTTCTGTAGATGTCTGCTGGGTCTATTTGGTCTATAATGTTCAAGTCTACTGTGTCCTTATAGATTTTCTATCTGGATATTCTATGCATTATTAAAAGTAGGGTTTTGAAGTCTCCTATTATTATGGTACTGCTGTCTGTTTCTCCCTTCAGGTCTGTCAATGACTGCTTTATAGACTTAGGTGCTCTGATTTGAGTGCACATATATTTAACATTTTTATGTCTCCCTGATGAATTGTCTTTTCAGCATTACAAAATGACCTTCTTTGTTTCTTGTGATAGTTTTGGACTTAAAGTATATGTTGTCTAAGTATAGCCGCCTCTGCTCTGTTTTGATTACTATTTTTCACAGAATATCTTTTCCTATCCCTTCACTTTCATCCCTCGTATGTCCTTTATTCTAAAGTGAATCTTTTGTAGATGGCATATAATTGGATCTTGTTCTTTTTTTTTTAATCCATTCAATTACTCTGAATGTGTTTTGATTGGAGCATTTACTCCATTTTGAATTTAAATTAATTATTAATAAGTAAGTGGTTATTTTTTGCTATTTTGTTAATTGTTTTATGTCAGCTTTACAGTTCTTTGTCTTTTCCTCCCTTGCTGTCTTATTTTTTTATATAAATTTATTTATTTATTTATTTATTCACTGTTTATTTATGTATTTATTTATTGGCTGCATTGGGTCTTTGTTGCTGCACACAGGCTTTATCTAGTTGCCAAGAGTGGAGGCTACTCCTCATTGCTGCACACAGGCTTCTCAGTGTGGTGGTTTCTCTTGTTGTGGAGCACGGGCTCTAGGCATATGGGCTTCAGTAATTGTGGCATGTGGGCCCAACAGTTGTGGCTTGCAAGCTCTAGAGCACAGGCTCAGTTGCTCAGTTGCTGGGGTCTTCCCGGCCCAGGGCTTGAACCCTTATCCACTGCACCACCAAGGAAGCCCACTGCCCTATTTTGTGATTGGTTCATTTTTTGTAGTGATATGCTTTGATTTCTTTCTCTTTTTCTTTTATATATCTAGTATAAATATTTCTTTAAGGTTACCGTGGGCTTACATAAAACATTATGTAGTGTAAGTCTGTTTTAAGGTGACAACAACTTAACTTCAACTACCTACAAAACCTTTACACTTTACTTTCCCTCCCCCACTTTATGTTATCATTTTCACAATTTACATCTATTCAAGTTGCATAATTTTAGCACATTTTAGTTATAGTTACTTTTCATACTTTTTGATACTAGAATGAAAAATGATTTACCCACCATTCTCACAGTAACACGGTATTCTGTTTTTATCTATATATTTATTTTTAACAAGTATTATACTTTATATGCTTTCGTGTAGCTGTTTAGCATTCTTTAATTTCAACCTGAAGAACTCCCTTTAGCATTTCTTGTAAGACAAGTCTGATAGTAATGCACTCTGTTAGATTTTGTTTGTCTTAGAAAGTCTTTATGTCTCCTTTATTTTTGAAAAACAGCTTTGACAGCTATAGTGTTCTTGGTTGGCAGGTTTTTTTGTTTTGCTTCATTTTGTATTTTTTCAGCACTTTAAATATATCAGCCTCCTCCCTTCTTACTTGCAAAATATCTGCGAAGAAATCTGCTGATAGTCTAATGGAGGTCCCTTGTATTTGATGAGTCACTTTTCTCTTGCTGCTTTCAAAATTCTCTCTTTTTTCCTTAAATTTTGACAGTTTGGTTACAGTGTGTCTTGTTGTAGACTTCATATGTAGATTCATCACATTCAGAGTTTGGTCTTTATGGTCAGATCTTTCCCCAGATTTGGGAAATTTTCAGGCGGTTTGCCTCCCTCTTTTCTTTCTGACACTCCTACAATGTTTATATTGAGTTTTTGGCTTTGTCCCATAAGTCCCTTAGGCTTTCTTTATGCCTTCTCATTCTTTTACTGTTTTGTTTCTCTGACAGGATACTTTCAAATGACTTGTTTTTAGGTTCACAGGTTCTGTCTTCTTCTTGCTAAGTCTGCTGTTGAATCCCTCTAGCTAATTTTTTACTTCACTTATTGTGTTCTTCAGTTCCAGAATTTGTTTGGTTCTTTATTTTTCTATCTTTTTGTTGCTATTCTCACCTTTTTTCATGTATTGTGTTCCTGATTTCATTTAGTTGTCTGTGTTCTTCTGTAATTTGCTGAGCTCCTTTAAGGCAATTATCTTGAATTATTCATCAAACAATGCATAGACAGTCATTTCTTCAGGGTCAGTTATTGGCGATCTACTTTGTTCGCTGGATACTATTTTCATGATTTCATGATTTTCGTGATCCTTTTTTCCCCTTGTAGCTTTGCGATGATATGTGTGCATTTGAAAAAGAAGCACCCTCTCCCAGTCTTTACAGGCTGCCCTTGGCTAGGAAAGACCTTCAGCAGTGAGCCTGGTTAGAGAATCTGGGCCTTTATTCTTACCTGTGCCACACATCCAGGCTTTTTTGTTGTTGTTTTTGGTTTTAGTTTGTTGTTTTTCTCCTGTAGCTCATAATCTCTTGCTCCCTCTGGTGACTGTCAGTTCTGTCATCACCCCACATGAGAGGAGATGGAAACCAGCCTCTCAGTGGTGTACGGAGAGACCACAGACTTTGGGGGTATGCTTTACTCTTCCTCTTGCCCCTCTTAGAAAGCAACCTCAGTTATGCACCTTCTTCCATATCAAAAAGCCATGCTGGCTACTCCTGTCCCGATCACCTGATCACCTGAAGGATGCTAGATTCTTCAGCTCTCTATGCGAGACAAAGCAAATACCAGCACAGCGAGAGCCCACTGAAATGCCAGGGGCGTTGGTGTCACAGTCCACTTCTCCCTCTCTCCTGGAGGAAAGGTCTCAGTTTTGCACCTCTTCCACGCCCCACAGAGCAGTGCAGGCCACAGGAATGTGCCCATCCCTTCAGCAGCCCTGGGCATCCAGACTATTCCAATTCTTTCAGCACTCAGTGTAAGGCGAGGCACAAGGCCACCCTTCAGAGATCCCAGTGAAAGGCCAGGGATGTGGGGTACTGACCCACACTCTTCCTCCGGCACCAGGGAGGGGCTGTGATCTCTCAGTGCTGAGCTGTGCGGGCTTGGCGGGGGTGGTGGGGGGGGTTGGGGGCTGATGCAGTGAAAGTGAAATTGCTCTCCTTACCCATTTCAGGGTGGCTGATCTCAACTTTGTGCCTGTCTGAGGTACTGAAAATTCTTAACTGCACTCTGGTCCTCTCATAAAGGGATTTTGCTACTCAAATCATTTTCAAGTCAGTGTTTCCATGCGGGTGTGAGGGCTACGATTTCCTACCCAGCATCTTGCTGCTGTCACTCTGTTTGCTGATCTATTTATAATGAGAATGTATTTATGTACTGCTTGTGTACTTAATTTCAAAAGTAAGAACGTATTACAGATCTTCTAAAGATAACGTAAATCTCTCCTTCACTTGCCTGATTCAAATATATATTTTATATAAGTATTTTTTTTTCATGTATGTGATGCATTTGGTACATCTTAATATTCTCAGGCTAGGTTAAATATAATCAATCTATCCATGAAGGATCATTTTTTTCTACTTTCAAAGGAGTCTTCCTATGAATAGTGAATATTCTATTAATTAAATGGATTAATTCTCTGAGGTCTGGAGTAAAGCCAGTGATAGAAAGAGATGATTATATTAATCTTATGTTTGGAACGATTCAAAAGACAAACCATGAATATAAAGTGCATAATCTCTATGCATCTCAAACTACTCTTAATAGAGAGAAGCAAGGACATGGATAGATCATTCAAGAAGATTAGATGCTTTGTGGGAAAAGAAATCTTGGACTTAAAATAACTTTTGATAAATATACTGGTATATCTGATGAATTGATTCTTTGTCAAATTTCAGTTCTGAAGTCACTGGCATGTGCATAAAGGGGTTGAACTAACACCTAGCTTCATGTTTCTGTCCATCCATCTCCTCTAATCCACCTGAACCACTGCTTCCACAAGCCCAGTCATGTTTTAGGCTGAAATCGCTCCACCTTTTAATCCTCAATCCATTTATCTCATATTCTACCCCAAACCCCTGTCCTTCCACCTTGAATCGTGATTGCTGTCTTGAGGGCATCTCCTTGACTCCTCTATTTATCCTTATCCCTTCAACTTCTGCTGGATGCATTTTAGTTCCTAATCATTTTAGAATCAGTGGGTCATAACCTCAGTTTATCTTTTGCCAAAACTTTGGAAACTCAGCTTGAACCAGCTCTGGAAAAGTCTGACTCTTCATCTTATCAATGTTTGCATTTTGGTTGCTGACTCAAGTGGAGAAAATGACTCAAAAGGGCAGACTGATTAACCCTTAGGTCTCCATGTTCACATATCTCAATGCTCAGCCTTGAAATTTACGATTTCTTAAATCAACCCGATAGCCACATCCTGAAGCAACTATTTCAAACATTCTCGACTTATCTCACATTCCATATTTCTACCTCTAGCTCACGTGTTATAGAGGTGAGAGAAACCATCAAACCAAACTACTTAAATTTTATAAAAACACAAGTTAGATTCCCTACACTTGCACTCATTCCTTTCTCTATCCCTCCATTTTACGTAGAAGAATTCTCTTTCTTAACGACTATCCCTGGTACATGTGCCCCTTAGGCTCTGTATACAACTCTCTCTCACCTTCTCAAGAAACTTACTCCAAACCTTGACCTTCTTGTCTTCTGAATCTTCACTCTCAGCATTCAAATATTCGAAATTTTCTTTTCTGATAGAATTATGTTTCCTCTTCCAGAAGTCCCACTGTTGCTCTGAGCTATGAGTCTCCCTCCTGGTACCTTCCCTTCTCTCTCCACTCCTTAGTATTAAACAAAAAAAGAGTTAGCTACACTTGTCTTGATTTAGTCACCTTTAAACCTAGTCATCTAAATCTACTTCGAAAGGGACTCTGCTCCCAATAGTCTAATTGGAAATTCTTCTGTTAAAGTCATCAAGAACTCTTTGCCACTACCAGACATGTTCTGTTCTTACCCTACCTGATCACCCAGCAAGATTTAACATAGCTTTTAACTCCCTCTTTCTGTATATTATTCTTCTCTGGGTTTCCTTAATATAGGCACACCTCAGATATATTAAGGGTTTGGTTCTAGACCACCACAATAAAGTAAATATCTCAATAAAGCAAGTCACGTGAATTTTGTTTTCCCAGGGTATATAAAGGTTGTATTTACTCTACACTTTATTTAGTGTGAAATAGCATTGTAACTAGAAAACTCAATGTGCATACCTTACCTGAAGACACTTTATTGCTAAAAAATAATGCTAAGCACCCCCTGAGCCTTCAGAGAGCTATAATCTTTGTGCTATGGAGGGATTTGCCCCAGTGTTGAAGGCTGCTGACTGGTCGGGATGGTGGTTGTTGAAGGCTGGGGTGGCTGTGGCAATTTCCTAAAATAAACAAAAATAAATTTTGCCATACCCGTTGATTCTTCCTTTCACTAATGATTTCTCTGTAACATGCAATGCTGTTTGAAACCTTTTACCCAGAGTAGAACTTCTTGCAAAATTGGAGTCAATTCTCTCCAATTTTGCAGCTGCTTATAGTAGTAGCCTAAATCCTCTGTTGTCACTTCACAGCATCTTTATCAAGAATAGATTCCATCTCAAGGAACCACTCTCATGGTCCATCCATAAAAATGATCTGAAATGACTACCTCAGCTGAAGTCTTGAAGCCCCCAAAATCATCCCTGAGGATTAGAAACAACTATTTCTAAACTCCTGTTAATGTTGGTATTTTGACTTCTTCCCATGAACCACAAATGTACTCAATGGCACCTAGAAGGGTGAATCCTTTCCAGAAAATTTTCAGTTGATTTTGCCCAGACCCATCACAGGAATCACTATCTATCTATGATAGCTACAGCCTTACAAAATGTATTTCTTTCTTTTTCCTTTTTTTTTACAATATTTATTTATTAAGAACTTTTATTGAGATACAGTTAACATACAATAAACTGCATGTATTTAGAGTGTACAATATGGTATTCCAATCTCCCAATTCATTTCCCCCCAACCCTCCCCGCTTTCCCCACTTGGTGTCCATATGTTTGTTCTCTACATCTGTGTCTCGATTTCTGCCTTGCAAACCGGTTGATCTGTACCATTTTTCTATGTTCTGCACATATGTGTTAATATACGATACTTGTTTTTCTCTTTCTGACTCACTTCCCTCTATATGACAGTCTCTAGATCCATCCATGTCTCTACAAATGTCCCAGTTTCATTGCTTTTTACAGCTGAGTAATATCCCACTGTATATATGTACCACATTTTCTTTATCCATCTGTTGATGGACATTTAGGTTGCATACATGTCCTGGCTATTGTAAACAGTGCTGCAATGAACACTGGAGTGCATGTGTCTTTTTGAGTTATGGTGTTCTCTGGGTATATGCCCAGTAGTGGGATTGCTGCGTCATATGATAATTCTATTTTTAGTTTTACAAGGAACATCCATACTGTTCTCTGTAGTGTCTGTATCAATTTACATTCCCACCAACGGTGTAAAAGGGTTCCCTTTTCTCCATACCCTCTCCAGCATTTACTGTTTGTAGATTTTCTGATGATGCCCGTTCTAACCAGTGTGAGGTGATACCTCATTGTAGTTTTGATTTGCATTTCTCTAATAATTAGTGATGTTGAGCAGCTTTTCATGTGCCTCTTGGCCATCCACATGTCTTCTTTGGAGAAATGCCTATTTAGGTCTTCTACCCATTTTTGGATTGGGTTGTTTGGTTTTTTGATATTGAGCTGGGTGAACTGTTTATATATTTTGGAGATTAATCCTTTGTCTGTTGATTCATTGGCAAGTATTTTCTCCCATTCTGAGGGTTGTCTTTTCGTCTTGCTTATAGTTTCCTTTGCTGTGAAGAAGCTCTGAAGTTTCATTAGGTCCCACTTATTTATTTTTGTTTTTATTTCCATTACTCCAGGGGGTGGGTGAAAAAAGATCTTGCTGTGATTTATGTCGAAGAGTGTTCTTCCTATGTTTTCCTCTAGGAGTTTTATAGTGTCTGGCCTTACATTTAGGTCTTTAATCCATTTTGAGTTTATTTTTGTGTGTGGTTTTAGGGAGTGTTCTAATTTCATTCTTTTACATGTAGCTGTCCAGTTTTCCCAGCACCACTTATTGAAGAGGCTGCCTTTACTCCATTGTATATCCTTGCCTACTTTGTCAAAGATTAGTTGACTATAATTTATCTCTGGGCTTTCTATCCTGTTCCATTGATCTGTATTTCTGTTTTTGTGCCAGTACCATACTGTCTTGATCACTGTAGCCTTGTAGTATAGCCTGAAGTCAGGAAGCCTGATTTCACCAGCTCTGTCTTTCCTTCTCAAGATTGCTTTGGGTATTCGGGGTCTTTTGCGTTTCCATACAAATCGTAAAATTTTTTTGTTCTAGTTATGTGAAAAATGCCATTGACAATTTGATAGGGATTGCATTGAATCTGCAAATTGTTCTGGGTATTATAGTCATTTTCACAATGTTGATTCTTTCAATCCAAGAACATGGTATATTTCTCCATCTGTTTCTGTCGTCTTTGATTTCTTTCATTAGTGTCTTATAATTTTCTCATTATAGGCCTTTTGCCTCCTTAGGCAGGTTTATTCCTAGGTATTTTATTCTTTTTGTTGCAATGGTGAATGGGATTGTTTCCTTAATTTCTCTTTCTGAACTTTCATTGTTAGTGTATAGAAAAGAAAATGTATTTCTAAATAATAAGACTTGAAAGTCATAATTACTCTTTCATTCATAGGCTTCAGTGTGGATGCTATCTTAGCATGAAAACAACATTAATCTCATTGTCCACCTCCATCAGAGCTCTTAGGTGACCAGGTGCATTGTCAATAAACAATAATATATTGAAGTATATATTTTTTCTGAACCATAGGTCTCAACAGTGGGCTTAAAATATTCAGCAAACCATGTTGTAAAAAGAAGTGCCATCATCAAGCAATTTTCCGCTTCTGTTTTTTCATTTATAGAGCACAGGCTGTCAATTTATCATAATTCTTTAGAGCCTTAGAATTTTCAGAATGGAAAATGAGCACTGGCTTCAACTTAAAGTCACCAGCTGCATTACCCCTAACAAGAGAATCAGCCTGCCCTTTGAAGCTTTGAAGCAAGGCATTGACTTCTACCCTCTAGCTATGAAAGTCCTAGGTGGCATCTTCTTCCAATAGAAGGCTGTTTCATCTACATTGAAACACTGTTGTTTAGTGCAGCCACCTTTACTAATTATCTTAGCTAGACCTTCTGGGTAACTTGCTGCAGCTCTAAATCAGCATTTGATGCTTTCCTTGCACTTTTATGTCACAGAGAACAGCTTCTTTCATTACACCTCATGAACCAAACTCTGCAAGCTTCAACCTTCTTTCTGCAGCTTTCTCACCCCTCTCAGCCTTCACAGAATTGAACAGAGTTAGGGCCTTGCTTTGGATGAGGCTTTGGCTTAAGGGAAACATTGTAGCTGGTTTGATCTTCCATCCAGACCACTGAAACTTTCTCCATATCAGCAATAAGGCTGTTTGGCTTTCTCATCATCCAAGTGTTCCCTGGAGTAGCACTTTTAATTTCCTTCAAGAAGTTTTCCTTTGCATTCATATCTTGGCTAACTGTTTGGTAAAAGAGGCTGAGCTTTCAGCTTGTCTTGGATTTTGGCATGCCTTCTTCACAAAGCTTAATCATTTCTAGCTTTTGACTTAAAGTGAGAAATGTGTGACTCTTCCTTTCACTTGAACACTCAGAAGCCACTGTAGGGTTATCACTTGGCTTAATTTCCATGTTGTTGTGTTTCAGGAAATCAGGACGCCCAAGTAGAGGGAGAGAGATGGGGGAAGAGCTAGTCTGTGAAGCAATCAGAACACACACACCACTCATTGATTAAGTTCCCCGTTTGATATGGGCACTGCTCTTGGCACTCCAAAACAATTACAGTTGTAATATCACTGATCACAGATCATTATAACAAATCTAACCATAACTGAAGTTTCAAATATTGTGAGAATTACCAAATATGACACAGAGACAGGAAGTGAGCAAATGCTGTTGGAAAAATTGTGCCAATAGACTTGTTAGACACAGGATCACCACAAACCTTCAGTGTGTAAAATACACAGTATCTGTGAAACCCAAGGCATGTCTGTACTCTCTCTCTCTTTCTTTTTTTACCATTTAAACTTTTTTATTTTATATTGGAGTATAGCCAGTTAACAATGTCATAATAGTTTCAGGTGCACAGCAAAGCGACTCTGCCATACATAAACACATATTCATTCTCCCTCAAACTCCCCTCCCAGCTAGGCTGCCACATAACATTGAAGAGTCCCTGTGCCATACAGTAGATGCTGGAGATGGTGTGGATACAAGGGAACGCTCCTACACTACTGGTGGGAATGTAAACTGGTGCAGCCACTATGGAAAACAGTATGGAGGTTACTTTTTTTTAATTTTTATTTATTTATTTATTTATTGGCTTTATTGGGTCTTTGTTGCTGTGCACAGGCTTCTCATTGTGGTGGCTTCTCTTGTTGCAGAGCACAGGCTCTCCGTGTGTGGGCTCAGTAGTTGTGGTTCACAGGCTGCAGAGTGCAGGCTCAGTAGTTGTGGCACACAGACTTAGTTGCTCCATGGCACGTGGGATCTTTCTGGACCACGGGTTGAACCTATGTTCCCTGCATTAGCAGGCGGATTCTTAACCACTGTACCACCAGGGAAGTCCCTGGAGGTTACTTTAAAAGCTAAAAATAGAGCTACCATATGACCCTGCAATCCCACTCCTGGTCATATATCCAGAAAAAAACATGGTCCGAAATGATATATGCACCCCAAGGTTCATTACAATAGTCAAGACATGAAAGCAACCTAAATGTCCATCCACAAAGGAATGGATAAAGAAAATGTGGTAGATATATACAATGGAACATTACTCAGCCATAAAAAGAATGAGATAATGCCATTTGCAGGAATATGGATGGACCTAGAGATTGCCATACTGAGTGTATTCTCTCTTAACCTCTTTTTCTCCTTCTTATCTGGTCATCCTACCACTATATTCTATGCAGTACAATTCTAGATAACCAGTTCCAGATTACTATTCACGGCCTTTCAAGGACTTATTCTCAGCCCTGTCATTTCTTTTCTTACCTTATTTTCATACAAGGCTCTCATTCACGAGATAGGGAGATATACATATATATTCCTCCTTAATTCATGTGCCCTCTCCTTTGAGTTTCAAACCCATATATCTAAGATTTTCTTTGATAGTTTCCCTTAGAAGCTGCCTATTCTGAAACTGAACTTATATGTTTATCTACTCAGAATTCCCCCAATGTCCTTTACCTCAGCAAATGGCATTGGCATTTAGTACAACCCTATAGTCAGAGAAGAAGGGCCATATCTCTCCAAGCCTGATTCCAGAGGGACCCCCACATTTTGGATCCCTTTCTTTAAAATTTTCAAAGTCACTCACCAGTGCATGGTACTGTCTCTGGTCAGCAGTGTCGTTTGGACAGGATGCCCCAAGCCTGAACCTTGTCCCATGGACCTCACCACACATGGATCCTGGTTATTTAATGTCCCTATGTCAAATTCTTCAAAGCGCTCCTTTGGTGCCAAGTTCTGGTTCCCATTTTTCCTTTCTGAGATGCTCTCCAATTCTTCTGCCTCCAACACTTGACCAGACCAAAAAGATCATGTTCCAAGAATGCAGTGATACCAGACCACAGAGTTCAAGAGAAGATAAGGTTGGAACACACATTGCTTCTTGTTTATGCTACAAAACTCTTAATGGTAAATTTATAAGGTCAGAAAGCTACTTATTGTTTACATTGTCTTATTCTGGGTAAAACTTCCATTTGTGGCCCTTATCATAGAAGAATAGTAAGAACCTTTGAGAGAGTCCCTGGAAGTCATTAATCATAGGCAGTAGGATGAATGATGCAGTGCCCTGAGTAATAATGTGATTAGCACTAAATAAATGGTATGAGAGAACCACAGAGAAACTATTCTGTGGTGTTTCAATGAAATCAGGTTCCAAGAGCCATGACTAGTAACAACACGTAATAACAATGTTGCTGTCTTTTCTCTATAATAGGAGCATAAAATGAGCCAGGAGTGGCACATTTGGCAACAAAGAAGGCAAAGAAATGAAGTGCTAGCCACAGCAATCAGAGAAGAAAAAGATTCCTGGAAATGAATAACCAGAGATTACTGTGGACAGCAAAGAGTCTTCGTGTGCACAGACTACATGGGAAACAAAGGCAGAGGTACCTCTTCTCTACACATCACTCTAAATCCATTGTGCACATGGACTTGTGAATTTAGTGTTTGGTTTTTACATCACATTGTGTATGTAAACAGGGTACACATAAAATTTACTTTCCTGAGTTTTGCCCTTCTTCACTTGCCTTTAAAGTGAGAAGAACATAGATTATTCTTGATATCTCTCTTTCTCACACTCACCACCTGATTTCAATATAGTCACCATGTCTATATTAACCAATTACCTGTTCATCCTCTGACCCTGTTTACCCATATTCTACACTGTAGTGAGTAAAGTTGCCCTCTTCACCCCACTGAGGAAATTCTTTTCATTGTTTCAATTGCCTTGAAGAAAAAAGCCAACATTTTTAACGAGGCCAACCAGGAGCTGTGTGACCTGGTCCTGCCCACCTCTCTGGCTCCACGTCACATAATCATCCACTGCCGTTGCCCTTGTTTTCCTTTCCTCATCTAAACAATATCAACTAGGACCTGGTATATGCCGTATGCTGTACTAAATATTGGAAATAAGGGGATGGATAAAAATAGACCCTGTTCTTACCATTACAGAGACTAGGATACAGTGAGAAACAGAGTTACAATCATAATTATCCCATATATCAACGTAAAATTGTAGCTGTGATAGTACTGCAAATGAGAAATACTTCGGAATAATACTGCATAAATTTTTAGTAATAATAGATGTAGAAATAGATATTAATTGCTACATGAAAGGAAGGCAAGAGTTTTGTATGAACATGCCATGATTTTCCCTGAATCCTGGTGTGCACAAGCTGCTCCCAATATGTGGAATGGTCTTTCCTCTTTTTGACATGAGCATCCTCTGCATTTATCAGGGCTAAGTTTTAAAATAACTTCCAAACCAAGCAGATTGCCTATGATTTGCTCACATGAGACCTCCTTGAGCTTCTCCTTTTTAGAGACCACTACACTTAATATTTACCCAATGTCCCTCTTATCTAGCAGATCATTACCTGATGGTTATATGTTTTATGAGACTATATAATATCAGTTGTATTCACAGCTCTGCTTCTAAAGTGCAGCACAGAGCATGAGACTTAAGTACTCAAAACTTTTCTTGAATAAATGAGTAAGAAGTCCAGCAACTATGTCATATGGTTCTTGCCCTCAAATAGTTTATTCTAGTGAAAGTGGTGCTTGATAAGATCAAACAGAAAATGTCAAAGAGGCCGTGATTTCTGGACTGTGTCCTGAGAAATCAAATCTGCAGTCCCTGAGGTCTCTCAGCAGAGGCCAATTTTTCAATCAAGTGTGGGGTTGGTAAAAGAGATTTCTGCATTGGTGGACCTGATTAAATGAAATGATATCAAAATTTCCTTTCAATGTTTATTACTAATGTATTATCAACTTAATGTTTTCAATAATTTTAGTGATTAAACAAAATTGAAGCAAGTAAACCCAATTTATACATTTTAGATTTTGCTTACTTATTTTGGGACAATTAGAGAAAACATATACTGTAAGATATTCAGTAACAGATTAAGAAAATCATTATTTTCATCTTTTACAATGCATTCCACATGTTTTTCAAAATATTAAAATCAATATTATTCCAACTGTAAATTATAATATGATCATTTATATACAGATAAGATTTCAAAATAACCCAGCTTTACACACAAAAGGTAGTGGATTTGAATGATAGAGTCATTGGTCAGGAGCCATGGAAACATGAAATGTTATTTTCTTTGAAAATGTTGATATTTAGTGCTTAGAACAGCTTTGGAAAAACATCAGCATAGTCTCTTCTCTAATAATATCTCAATATTAAGATAAGGAATAGATTTTATTTTTGTTTCTCTATTCCATAGCAGCATTTTGTACCATTTATAAAACTGAGCTATAATAGTATATGTTGTATAATATATGTGTTTATGTATGTGTATGTACAAAATTAGTTTTAACAAACAAAGAAAAATATAATTCATTCATTTCCCTCACATATTTAACTTTGGGCAATACTTTTATATTGCAGGTTCTAAACTAGATAACTCGGTATATTGAGAAGTTAAAAAATTAACAAAACTTCAGTAAGAACAGAACTATTGAGCTTGTCAATAAGAATACCACACTAGATTCGACTCTTTAATGATAAACCACCCTTTAAGCTCAGTGTGGGGAAATATAGAATATAAATGGAAAGCATATTTGAAAATGATCTTTTATATTTTATGTTTTATATTTCATGGATATTTTATGTCCAAATATGACGTGTGTCCTAAATGAGATACTACATCTTCTAAACAAACTTTTTATGGTGTAATTTTCAGAATTTATGATATTTTGGAAAACATATATAGACATTGAACTTTGCTATCAAACATCCACCAAGTTTACATTTATTTTTCTTTATACACAAATTGTCACAGTTATTTGAAAATAAAAAATGTAAACCCAAACTGCATGGGAGTCTAGCTCACAGAGCTAGGTTAGAAACTATAAGGGATGATGCTCGACACTGATTTGTGTTCTTGTGGATTTTGCTGGAATTGAGACATGTGCAGAGGTTTTTTGAGCATTTATACGGATTTGGACAGTCTGGAGGAAGTAATTGTTTCTATGCAAGGACCCCACAAATCAATCTAATCTATGCATGTATGTATATATGTATGTATATATGTATCTATCCATCCATCCATCCATCCACCCTAAATATTTATGCTCACCTTGGGGAGAACGATAACATGCTAGCCAGTTGCTGGGAGAGAAGGTGAAACTGAGAATGTGCTGTGCAGTGATAGACTACCCACTTCCCTAAAATAAATCACATTATTCAAAATGATTTATAGCCTCTGACAGCATCTTAGTTACCACTCCAGACTCAATGGTCTTTCCCATTATCTGTCTTCTAGAAGCAGAACAGTTAAAACATACTGAACTGTCCATCCACTAAATTAATCCAGGATTTAACTGTGAAGGGGAGGAATAGGGAAAATTCCTTAAGAAACATCCACCAGAAAAAAAATACATCATGATGAGTCTGTTGTCATGTGGAGGATAGGCTGTCTTATCTTTTACTATAATAATTTTTCACTAACGTATAAGAACAATTCCCTAAAAGGAAAAACTCATGGCATATTGAGCCAGCTCTAGAGACTTTACACTTCAATATCCACATCTTAACATGGAAACAAGGTAATGTCTCTTATTCTTTCTGCTGATTCTTCTACAAGGTTGATGGTGGTTCCTCACAGTCGCCTCCACATCAGCCCACTCTTGCCTGCAGGGACCTTCATCTCCTGATGGCTCCTGCTTTCCTTTCTGGTTCTGAATACAGTGGCTCCTTTGAGCAGCTTCTCTATAAAACACAGGATCATGAAAGGGCATCGAGCTTGGGATCATTTACTCACAATGTGATTTTTCTATTCAACATGTTTATTGAGAGCCTGTAATGTGGAAGCAGTATCATGTTTTAGCTAAAGTGACAATGAAATAGTAGTCTATGTCCATACCTTCATGGAGTTCTTACTCAAGTGAAAGGAGAGAGCGAGATAATGAAACACATACAAACAGGGTTTTCCTGATATGGTATATGAGAAAGAGAGACAAAGAGAGGGAGACAGAGACAGAGAAAGGCAGAGACAGAAAGACACAGAGAGAGACAGAGAGATAGAAAGAGAGAGAGACAGAGATAGAAAGACACAGAGACAGAGAAAGACACAGAGAGACAGAGACAGAGACAGACAGAGATGTAGAGAGAGAAAGACAAAAAGAGACAGAGAGACAGAGACAAAGAGAGAGACAGAGAGAGAGACAGAGACAAAGAGAGAGGCAGAGCCCGAGAGACAGAGACAGAGAGACAGAGACATAGATAGAGAGACAATAAGAGAAAGAGACAGAGAGAGACAGAGCTATCAAGAATGCTCTTAGCATTTAGTCTGCAGTAACATGTAACTTGTGGTATCTTTTACTACATGGAGAATTCTAGGAAAAAAGTGGAGTTGGACTAAATGTCCTTCGACAGATAAATGGATAAAGAAGACATGGCACATATATACAGTGGTATATTACTCAGCTATAAAAAGGAATGAAATTGAGTTATATTGTAGTGAGGTGGATGGACCTAGAGTCTGTCATACAGGGTGAAATAAGTCAGAAAGAGAAAAACAAATACCATATGCTAACACATATATATGGAATGTAAAAAAATGGTACTCATGAACTCAGTTCCAGGGGAAGAATAAAGACGCAGATGTAGAGAACAGACTTGAGGACATGGGGACTGGGAAAAGTAGAAGCTGGGACAAAGTGAAAGAGTAGTATTGACATATATACACTACCAAATGTAAAATAGATGGCTAGTGGGAAGCAACCGCATAACACAGGGAGATCAAGTTGATGATGGGTGATGACCTAGAAGTGTGGGATAGGGAGGGTTGGAGGGAGGCTCAAGAGAGAAGGGATATGGTGATATATGTATAAATATAGCTGATTTGCTTTGTTGTACAGTGGAAACTGGCACAACAGTGTAAAGCTATTATACACCAATAAAGATGGAAAGAAAAAAAAAAACATGGGGTTGGAGTGTATGAAATAACCAATTGAGATGCCTGATATTGTTCAATGGGGGCAACTAATGTGCAGGAATTGTGGGGAGAAACTCCTGGAGTGAAGATATGTATCTAAGAATGATCTGCAGATACATGATATAAAAGCCACAGTACATGATGGAGGTACTTAAAAAGTAATATACGGATATACAGCAGAGGTCTGAGGAATGAGAGTGAGTCACTCAGGATGGTGATGTTGGGAATAAGAGGCCAAGGGTCCTGCACTCCCAGCTTCCCGTTTGCACAGACATCTGACGCATGCCCTGCTTCAGTCCCTCCTCTGTGAAAGGGCTAGAGTCAGTTTCATAAAGATATTCTAGAGGCTGCTCACAAACAACCAAGCGCTGTGTATGCTTCACAGGGATGTTCCTTTGCTGCACAATGGACATCTGATTGCTTCCTGGTAGCATTTTCTGCACTTGGTTGCAGCAGCTTTCAGTGATGTTCTCAATAATTACTTTTAAACTGCCCCTAATTAGCCTCATGTCTCTTAAAACTACAAGCATTCTTAGGTCATTAATTCAGTAAGTATCCCTTCTTTGTCTTAAGACAGGAGCTCACTAGATTGACTCCTGTGAGTTCTCCAAGACCAGGAGATGGGTTAGCTACTTTTTGAAGGGCCTTATTCTAGGACTGCATCAGGGAAGGAAATAAATCTCCAACAATGCACAGGTTTCCTGTTAGAATCCTCTCACCCCTTACTCACACCTCTGTATTCTGCTTTATGGTGAATTTCCAAATCCATTTAGGATAGCATCTCTTTAACCTTAGCAGTATTCAAATTAGGCAAAACTATCCATTTATCTATGAAAGCTTTTATTTTCCAAAAGTGGGTGGTATTTATGCAAATTAAGTCCCAAAGAAAGCTCTAGGCTTTCCCTATTTATTTATTTTTTTAAATTATTTTTTGGGGGTACACCAAGTTCAATCATCTGTTTTTATACACATATCCCCATATTCCCTCCCTCCCTCAACTACCCCCCTCCCCTCGAGTCCCCCCCACCTTCCCCGTCCCAGTCCTCTAAGGCATCTTCCCTCCTCGAGTTGGACTCCCTTTGTTATACAACAACTTCCCACTGGCTATCTATTTAACAGTTGGTACTATATATATGTCTGTGCTACTCTCTCGCTTCATCTCAGCTTCCCCTTCACCCCCCGCCCCCCCAAACCTTGAGTTCTCCAGTCCATTCTCTGCATCTGCATTCTTGTTCTTGTCACTGAATTCATCAGTACCATTTTTAGATTCTGTATATGTGGGTTAGCATACAATATTTGTCTTTCTCTTTCTGACTTACTTCACTCTGCATGACAGACTCTAGGTCTATCCACCTCATTACATATAGCTCCATCTCATCCCTTTTTATAGCTGAGTAATATTCCATTGTATATATATATGCCACATCTTCTTTATCCATTCATTTGTTGATGGGCCTTTCGGTTGCTTCCATGTCTTGGCTATTGTAAATAGTGCTGCAATAAACATTATGGTACATGTTTCTTTTGGGATTATGGTTTTCTTTGGGTATATGCCCAGAAGTGGGATTACTGGATCATATGGTAGACTTTTCCTATTTAGACAACTTAGGTTTGCAGACTAAACATTAGTGTTTACCTTGAATGATGTGTCCTACTTTACTGATATTTTAATTGTAACAGTATTTGAGACATAAAAGACATAATGAATAATAAGTGAAAGAAGGCTATGTTTTCATCAAGTAGGTTTTAAAATAACATGTTGCCAACACAGTTAAATCCCCTTTTGGTACGTTTCCTCATAAGATCAGGAAAAAAACTAGGATGTACATATTCTCCATTTATAATTAACAGTACCCTGGAGGTCCTAAATAGGGCAGTAAGGCATGGAAACAAATAATATATGTAAAAATTGGAAGAGAAGGGGTAATTTTATTTATAATTATATGCATAGAAAATTCTACTAAATTTACACAAAGTCTGCCAAAACTTGGTAGCAAATCCAACAAGGACACATGATACAAACTCAATATACAAAGTCATTTCTTTCTATATTCCAGCAAAAAAAAAAAATAGAAGATGAAATTAAAAAAGAAAAAGTGTACAGTGGCATCAAAAAATAAAATACTTAAAGATAAATTTTAAAAAAACCCACCATACCTGTGTGTTTAAAAAAGACTTTGTTGAGAGAAATTAAAAGCAAATTAAAGAAGACCTAAAAACTTGAGAGATCAGCAGTGTTCATGGATTAGAAGACAATATAGTTAAGATGTCATTTCTCCCCACTTGATCTATAGCTTCAATGCAATTCCAATTAAAATTACAGCAGAAAGTTTTTATAGAAATTAACCAGGTAATTTAAAAATATCTGTGATTACTCAAGGGAACTGGTAGAGCACAAACAATTTTGAAAAAGAACAAAGTTGGAGGAATTACATTATTTGCAAAATATGCTATAAATGAACAGTAATAAATTTAGTTTGGAATTCATAAAAGGACAGACATACAGATTCATGTAAAAGAACTGAGTCCAGAAATAAACCCACAGGTGTATGGATATTTGACTTTCAAAGTGTGCCAAGATAATTTAATAGTCCATGATAATATTTCAACAAACAATAACAGGATATCTGTATATCATATAAAAATTAACCTCTAGCCTTCTCTCAAACCATATACAAGATTGTCATGAAATGGACCATGGACTCAACAAAGAGGCAAAATTTTTAAATTTCTAGAAGAAATCATAGGAGAAAATCTTTGAAATATGAGCTAGCAAAAATTTCTTAGATAGGCTAGGCAATTATATCATAGAATGAACCATACCATTAAAATTATTTTTTTGGATTTTATCACAGTTATAAACTTCTCTTTAAAAAACATTATTAGAAAACCTGACCAAGGAGGTGAAAGATTTATATGCTGAGAAAAATAAAACATTAATAAAGGAAATTGAAGATGATTTAAAGAAATGGAAAATGTCCCATGCTCTTGGATTGGAATAATTAATATTGTTAAAATGGCCATACTACCCAGAGCAATCTACAGACTTAATGTGATCCCTGTCAAATTACCCATGACATTTTTCACAGAACTAGAATATTTATATGGAACCATAATAGACCCAGAATTGCCAATGCAATCCTGAGGAAAAAGAACAAATCAGGAGACATAACCCTCCCAGAATTCAGACAACCCTACAAAACTAAAGTAATCAAAACAGTGTGGTATTTGCACAAAAACAGACATATAGATCAATGGAACAGGCTAGAGAGCCCAGAAATAAACCCACACACCTATGGTCAATCAATTTATAACAAAGGAGCCAAGACTTTACAGTGGGGAAAAGACAGTCTCTTCAACATGTGGTGTGGGAAAACTGGACAGCTGCAAATAAATCAAAGAATTTAGAACATTCCCTCACACCATACACAAAAATAAACTCAAAATGGCTTAAAGACTTAAATATAAGACACGACACCATAAAACTCCTAGAAGAGAACATAGGCAAAACCTTCTCTGACACATCATGTCAATGTTTTCTTAGGTCAGTCTACCAAGGCAATAGAAATAAAAGCAAAAATAAACAAATGGGACCTAATCAAACTTACAAGCTTTTGTATAGCAAAGGAAAGCATAAACAAAACAAAAAGATAACTTACAGACTAGTAGAAAATATTTGTAATTGATGTGACCAACGAGGGCTTAATTTCTAAAATATACAAACAGCTCATACAACTCACTAACCAAAAGATATACAACCCAATCAAAAAATGGGCAGAAGATCTAAACAGACACTTCTCCAAAGAAGACATACAGATGGTCAATAGGCACATGAAAAGATGCTCAACATTGCTAATTATTTGAGAAATTAAAATCAAAACTACAATAAGGTATCACTTCACACCAGTAAGAACAGCCATCATCAAAAAAATCTTACAAATAATAAGTACTGGAGAGGGTGTAGAGAGAAGGGAACCATCCCACACTGTTTGTATGAATGTAAATTAGTGCAGCCACTGTAGAAAACAGTATAAAGATTCCTTCAAAAACTAAATATAGAGCTACCATATGATCTAGCAATTCCACTCCTGGTCATATATCCAGACAAAACTCTAATTCAAAAACATAGTGCCCTATGTTCACAGCAGCAATATTTACAATAGCCAAGACATGTAAGCAACCTAAATGTCCACTGACAGATGAATGGATAAAGAAGATGTGGTACATACATACCATGGAATATTACTCAGCCATAAAAATGAATGAAATAATGCCATTATCAGCTACATGGATGGACCTAGTAGAGATTATCGAAGTAAGTCAGAAAGAGAAACACAAATATCCTATGATATCACTTACATGTGGAATCTAAGATATGACACAAATGAACATGTCTACACAACAAACAAATTCACAGACATAGAAAACAGACTTGTGGTTGCCAAGGTGGGGGGATGGATTGGTTTGGGAGTTAGGGATTAGCAGATGCAAACTATTATAGACAGAATACGTAAATAGCAAGGTCCTATACTACACAGCATAGGGAACAATATTCAATATCCTGTGATAAACCATAATGGAAAAAAATTTAAATTTATATATATATATACACACACATAAACAAATCACTTTTCCGTACAGTGGAAATTAACCCAACATTATAAATCAACTATACGTCAATTAAAAATTTAAAAATAAAACATTGTTAGAAAAATTACAACGCAATCCAGAGATTAGAAAAAATATTCACAATTCATATATCTTACATAGAATTTGTATCAAAAAAAAAATACCAAGAATCCTTACACTTCAGTACTAGTAAAGAAAAGAAAAATATTTAAGCAGACACTTTACTAAAAAGATGTACAAATGGCTAATAAGCATATGCAAAGATACTCCATAGCTTCAGGGAAATGCAAGCAAAAATGCAGTACAACTATACACCCATTACAATGGCGAAAATTAAAAAGACTGGCAAAAACTAGTATTGGCAAAACTGTAAGGCGCCTGGAACTTTCATGTACTTTTGTCAGGAGTGTATGATTGTATAAACAATTTGACAGTTTCTTATAAAGTTAAACATAGATTGAGCGTATAACCCAGCAATCCTACTACTACGTATTTAACATAATAACATATGTGCATACAGAGACTTGTAAATGATAGTTCTTTGCAACTTTAGTGATGAAAGTAGCAAAAATGACAGTGACTCAAATGTCCAACGTCAGATAAATGAATCAACAAATTTTCGTATATCTGTATACTGGAAAACCGCTCCAGTTATATTAAAACTTCTGTTGGCCACACTGTCTCATCAGCACTTTCAGTTCAAGGCTACTGTCTCCCCAGTCACTGCTGTGCAGGTGTGAACGTGTTACATCAGTTCATTTGTAACTGTGGTGGGAACAAAATGGATGCCCCACTCGTGATGTGCACAAAAGAAGAGCAGGGTGCAGTTGTTGACAGACGGACAAAGTATATTGAAAGGCAAGGAGATTACGTTGAAAAATGATGCATTTGTCTTTTCTAAAAGTTAATTAAAATAAATTCTACAACCAGAGTGTGGGTTATTTTTGACTCGCCCTCGTAGCTAGATTAAAAAGAAAAGAGTATACAATCTATAGCTCCTTTACCTGAAATTCTAGAAAAGACAAATTTATATTTGTGGAAAGTAAAAAAGTGGTTGTCTAAGGCTGATGGTGGGGGAGAACTGCAAACAGGTAGCAGGGAGCTTTTTTTGGGGGGGGGGGTGGGCATGATGCAATTGATTCATAGTCCAGTGTGGTGATGATAACATTTCTAGAAACTCATTGGTCTGTACAGCTAAACTGGGTATATTTTATTGTATATAAATTACACCTCCATAAAGCTGATTAAAAACAAAGACAAGAAATAGTCAGAGAGCTAATAATATATGTCATTTGTAGAATTATTTGCTTTATTTTAAAAGAGAACATGGTCTTACGGTGATGTATTTCAAGGATCAGTTGTTGTGGTTCTATTACCAAGTATCCAATTAACTTGGGTTGTGACCTGTACAAAATCACTTAACTGCTCTGTTTCTAATTTCTTCCTTTCAATAAGAGAAAATCACTTTGGTCTTAAAAATAGACTGATACTTTTGTAGTAATTGAAGTCACAATGTTCACTGTAATGTCAGCTTACTCCCCACTGAACCCCAAACATATGTGGGAAATAGACTTAATAAAATGTTTTTCCCCATATGGATTTAAGGGAGCATGAGTGTATAAGAAAGTGTAGGTTAGCCCAAGGGGCTTAAAAGAGAGATTTGTCTTCATCAAGCTTTTCTTTTTGTCCCTTAAGCTATGTTTCCAATGATGATGCCCTCTTGATAGTGTGTTTCTTTCACAGATAGAACAATTTAGTTACAACATACACATACAACACCCTTAAACGCATTGCTTTGCATACTCCGGTTGGGTGTATTCAATATGCGGAATTTCCCTTGTCATGAAAATTACAATAAGCCAGGAACCTTGAAGAATTTGTTGGTATTTGGAAGAGAAGGTAGAAACTAGACATATAGTTTTAATCTTCTCCTGTGAAAAGGTAGCAAGTTCATAAGTTTTCTATATTATGAAGATACCAGGATTCAATCAACTCAACGTATGACATTTTATAACTTTAATATCTGAAGTTCCATTTGGAGGTAGTCATTGTGTCTTCTGACTAATCACTTGAAATCATGCTTCGTGCATCCCCCACCTCCCTGGCTTCTTGCACATATACGCCCCTCCCCCTCGCGTCCTGACCTCCACTATCCCTCCCTCACCTTCCCACGCGCCCCTCCTTACACATCACTTCCCAGGCAGCAGCAAGAGAGATCACTTTAACATGTAAACCAGATCATGATAAAATACCGATTTTAATAGCCTGGCAGAACGCTTAGACTGCAATCCAAACCTATCATTTTAGAGCAAACGATATGCTCCCTGCGTGCATTTTGGAATTTATCCAGAACCTGTGTCCTCCAAGCTCACTGTCCAAACCTCATTTGCCTGTTCCCCTCTCAGAACCTGTGCACTTACTGTCCTACCTGAAAAACTCACCAAATCTGGGCATTTGTTTATTATCATTCAGCTCTCAGCTTGCCTGTCTCCTCCACCCAAGATACACTTTTATCTCCCTTATGCAGTTTATTACCACAAAATTACATTTTTCACTTATTCATTATCTGTGGCATATAAACTTTATCAGAACAAAGTCGATGTCACCTTCATTCCTGCTGCCTCCTTGCTGAATTCCTTTTTTTTTTAATTATTACTCCTTTTCCCCCAATATATTTTAATTTTTTGTAGTTTTATTATCATCTAAATAAGTTTACATGCTTTTTAAAATTTGACTAATATAAATGCAAACAACAATTTTTAGAATATTTACAATTATTTAGGGAGCTGTAATATAAATTTAGGAGATAATTCAGAAAGTTTAAACTTCATATAAAACTGAAACGTTTAGATCACATACAACACTTTCATTGTGACTCAAAGCATTAGATACCCAATTCAGAACCTGATTCTTCATCTTTAACATAGTATTTTCAGCACAACTTGAAACATTTGGATGACCAGCTTCATAATTCTTGATGGTGGTATCATCTGAACTGAAATTTTCATTAGCGGTCAGCATGATCCTATTGTATAGAACGTCTCACCAAGAGCAAACAGCTGGCTCAAAATGGAAACTAAAAAATTGAAATTATGAGATGATTCAACCATATTTTCCACTTGTTTGATTTCATTCAATTTGCTCTTATAGCACGTGCTAGTTTATTGCTTCAAGAAGAGAAAACCAAGTAGAGGAATGTTATATTACAATTTCAATCACAGCATATGTTATAATTAAAAATGTAAAAATGTAATTCTTTCAAGAACTTAGTGCCAAGGAGATTCAATAAATACTCCCTCAGTACAATGTTTAATTAAATAGAAGTTTAAAATTACTATACCATTTACTTTATTGCAGGAAGATTCACTAGGCGTACTGAAATCCACGGGCAATCCATGGGCTGATTTATACAAATATTTTGGAACTATGTTGTCGCTTGTCATCAAGCTATTTAAGATTTATAGTAGTAAATTCTGGGCCAGCATCTTGAATAATTCCAGAAATTCGGAAAATAAAAATGAGGGGAAGAAATCAGAGACTTTTCATTTTTCACCCTCTTCTAAAATATATAAAATACTTATATCGGTCTATTTTGATGAATATTTCTGAGAAAATTATCTTCATGGAATATTTTCAAGTAGTTAGCAGAATTCCTGGGACTTTGTGAAGTGTTGGAGAAATATTCTTTCAGCATGTTATATTTTGCTCTTATAAAAAGTTAACAGTAAAATGTACTAAATAAATCACAGTAATTTATAGGCTGTATGTGAATACTGAGAGTTCTGAGTGACGTCATCTGCTTGAAATGTCCACTTCACTCACAACTGTCTTCAGAGTACTGATGGTCTGTGTCCAGCTTTGGGGTCCCTTGTCTTCCCAGCTGCCTCAGAATTCCACTCAACATGCAGAATTCTCCTCTCTCCCAAACACACTCAGCCCTTTCCTAATGCACATCACTCCTATCTCCCAGTGGCGGCAGATAGGAAAATCTGCTCCTTTAAATGACTTCTCAAATTCTGCTGCCACCACCCCTGCCGCCATCCTCTTGTGCAGGGCCTCTTCCCTAGGAATGCACAGAACACAATGCCAAATCTAACTGTTTATTCCCCACTCAATTAGAAGCTTATCAATAGGACAATTCTTGAAGATTTTTCTAGAATAAATTTAAAAATGATTTATTTTGCTACTGCTAATTTCAACAACAAATTCTTCAGGTACTTCAACTTTCTGAAAATTATTTTTTAATTTAAGATAATTAGGGATTCACATGCAGGTGTAAGAAACAATGCAGAGATCCTGTGCACCCTTCATCTAGCTTCCACCAATGGAAACACTTTGCAAAACTATCAAACAATATCAACATCAGAAGTGATGTTGCAACATTCAAGATACAGAACATTTCCATCACCACAAGAATCCTCCTTGTCTCCTTTTCTCGGCAACATCTACTTCCACCCTGCTTTCAACCCTTGGTGACTGCTAATTTCTACTCCATTACTATAAATTTGTCATTATAGTGATGATTATAGAATGTACATTATATTCTGTATGTAAGTACACTCCAAGCATGACTATATTCTATAGGAAGAAAGAGGGACTGTGAGTGCTAAAGGACATCGATATTTGAGGGAGAAGTAGAGAAGGGTCCAGTAATACTCAGCTGTCTCTCCACCTCTCACCCCACTCCTCAGAGAAGACTATTTGCAGACAACTCTAAAAGCCTTACCTCCCCAACCAGTCCTCAGATTTCTTTCTCGAAGGTGTCTCAAACAGCACAAGCCTATATATTTTCTTTTATGGGTATTATCACACCTACAGTTAATGTGACCTAGAGCAGCCACTTAAAATTTAAACTCATGATCTTGTAATGCTGTCACAAATTTTCTTTTAATACCACTTATCTCTTAAATCATTTTACTTCAAGGTTTATCCCTAATAGATGATAAATTCCTCTATATAAGTAACCATATTTTAGATGCTTTATGTTTCCTTAGAACCTAGTTAAGTGCTCTGTATGCAAACACATTGATAGATATTTTAGTGCATGATTTAGAAAATAATAAGTAATTTTGGCAACTCCATATACGAACCAATTTTGTTTGATAATCATTTATCAGGGTACAGCTCACTTAGACTAGCATAGCAATATATTTACTTAAACATACAGATCTTCTCTAATGCACTTTTTAAGTTAATAGACTACTTTTACAAGTAATTTTAGTTTCACAGGAAAATTGAGTCCCAATACCCCATCCCCCCACACATAGCTTCCTCTATTATTGACATCTTGCATGAATGTGGTTCATTTGTTTCAACTGATAAATGAATAATGATTCATTATTATTAACTAAAGTACAGAGTTTGTTGACTTTAGGGTTGAGTCTTTGTGTTACACATTTTTGAGTTTTGATGAACGCATAGTGTCATAGGTTCACCATTACAATATCACTCAGAATAGTTTCACTGCCTTAAAAATTCATGTTTTCCACCTAGTCATCCTATTCTTTCTCCTCCTGAGTCCCTAGCAACCAATAATCTTTTTACTAACTCTATTATTTGGCCTTTTCCAGAATGTCATATAACTGGAATCATACAGTTTCTAGACTTTTTAGATTGGCTTCTTGCACTTGGCGATGCACATATAAGCTTCCTTCGTGTCTTCCAGTGGCTCGTTACCTCATTATGTTTTTTTGCTGATTAATATTCCATTGTGTAAATGGACCATGGTTAGCTGATCTGTTCGCCTACTGAAGCACACTTGGTTGCTTCCAGGTTTCCATGATTATAAAGCTTCTATAAGCACTCCTAGGCAGATGTTTGTGTGGGTTCAAATTTTTTTAGCTATTTGTGTAAACACTAAGGAACATGATCACTGGACTGTATGGTAAAGTGATGCTTAGCTTTATAAGAACTACAAAATTGTCTTCCAAGGTGGCTGCAGCCCTTGGCACTTCTACCACTAATCAATGACAGTTCTTGTCACTCCACATTTTTAAAGATCTTTTTTTTAATGTGGACCATTTTTTAAGTCTTTATTGAATTTGTTACAATATTGCTTTTGCTTTATGTTTTGTTTTTTTTGGCCGTGATGCGTGTGGGATCTTATCTCCCTGACTAGGATAGAACCCGCACCCCCTGCATTGGAAGGTGAAGTCTTAACCACTGGACAGCCATGGAAGTCAATCTCATTGTGTGTTTAATTAGCAATTCTCTAATGACTCATGATGTTGAACATACTTAATATGCTTATTTGCCATCTGTACATCTTGTTGATCATATGCCCAGATCTTGTGCTCATTTTTAAAGTTTTTTTCTTAATTCGAATTTTGGATATAATATTATCAGATACAGGTTTTGCAAATATTTTCTTCCACCTGAAGCTTATCATTTGATATAGTCAATAGTGTCTTTCACAGACTGTTTTCAACTTTAATGAAGTACATTTGTCTTTTTCTTTTATGGATTATTCCTTTTTGATTGTGTCTTAAGACTCATCACCAAACCCAAGGTCACCGAGATTTTCTCCCACGTTGCCTTCTAGGAGTTTTATAATTTTATATTTTATATTTAGGTCTATGATCAATGTGATGAAAATTTCATATGTCAACTTGACTGGTCCAGACTGTGCCCAGATATCTGATCAACATTACTTTGGGTGTTTCTGTGAGAGCATTGTTGAATGAGATTAACATTTAAATTAGTAGACTGAGGAAAGAAAATTGCCCTTAATAGTGTGGGAGGGTCTCATTCAATCAACCCTGCTCATCTTTGGACTTCTAGGCTCTATAATTGCAGGAGGAAATTTCTCATAATAACTCTCTTCTTTTGATTCTGTTTCTTTGGAGAACTCTAAGTAATATAATCCACTGAGTTAATCTTCATAAAATGTAAAAGTTAATCTTCATAAAATGTGTGTGTGTGTGTATGCCTAGTAGTTGAACAAACTTTTTGCTATTAAACTGCCTTTTTTTTTTTAGAAAATTGCAAATAAAAAGTTTACTTTCAGAAACTGAGTTCACCATTTATAAATACACTAAAACATAGTCAATGCAAGTTCAGATTAATAATAGGTACAGTATTTTAACAAAACGACAACTCTTCTAAAAGGTCATAGGCAAATCAGCGACTTGTTTCACCCAGAATAAACTGCCTTTGATTCTTTGTCAGTTCATTATATTTGTCTAGGTTTGCTTCTGATGATTCTGCTCCATTGATTCCCGTCTTCTCATTCCATCAATAACATACTGTCTTGATTCCTACAGATTATAGTAAGTCTTGAAGTCCATCTTGTCTCAGTACTCCAATTTTTTTCTCCAATATTCTTTTGACTATTACTCGTTTCTGCGCCCAGAAAGCTGTGCTTCTCTATTTTCTTCTCATCATTTTTCCTTATGTACCTGTATGATCACAAGGTAATCCTCTCTTTTAACTGCTGCTAACCTATTAAATATACCTTATGTTTCTAAAACCTGGCTTTGAATGACTACATGTTATTTTCTCCTATTTCATGGAATCTATCATGGAATTTGTTAACAAAGCACCTATTATTGAGCATTTCTATTGTTCCATTTTGTACATGCTTTAACAGTCTGATACATTCCTTAAAGGGAATTCCTGGGTTCAAGGGAATGGATACTTTTAAAGCTTTTGATTCTGTTTTCTGAATCATTTCCAGTAACAGTTTGCTATTAATATACTCTCAGTATCGACTGAAGAGAAGGGATACTCAAACTGTGACTAAAATATCAACTTGGTTGCAAACAGAACTGAAACGAGTCAAGGAGGCCAAATGTAGTGAATTAGCAGATAAGGAATTTGGTTAGAGAACATAGATTGTACATCTTTGTCTCCACTCTGCTCTATTTATTTATCCATCAATGTACCTGAGACACTCTATATGTGTATTTGCTCCTTGCAATAGAGAATCATGTCTTATTCATACACGTCTTATTCCTACAGTCTATTCAAATGAATGAGTAAATAAATAAATACATGGAAAGGTGACTATAACTGATGAACTGGCCTCTCCTTCCCCTCTTCTTTGCATCTGTTATGTCAACACAAGGCATATCCTGAGGATTTTACAGCTGCTTCCACTGCTACATCTGGTGTCATACATTAGTCAACCAACATTAGCATAAGCAGTAAGGACATGTGCCTGGGACAAGAAGCTTGGCAATAAGGTGGCTACAGAATTAATTATTAGTTAAGTGATGTCTCCAAGGACCCGAGACCTTTACGTCTTCCTGGTGTTGTGAACCTCAGTGTGTCAGCTCTTTCCTTAGGCTTTATCATCCAAGAATATGGATGCAGTATCTCTAGACTAAACATCCTTACAAGACAAAAGCTAGAGACAGGAAAATCACCAAGTCAAATACAACTGGCTCTTTCTTATTTGCATCACTTCAAGAATGAGGAATCCTTCTCTAGAAGCTGGTCAGCAGACCTCTACATGTGATAAGCCCTGGCCCATACTGATTTTCATCAAGGGTATGAGGTCAATGTGATTTGTGTTGGTTATCTCAGATCTTCCTCCCAAAGAGATGTATGAGGTCAGCTTCCTCTACAGCATATGGACACACAAAGGAAGATGAGAGACTACACAGGAGTTGGGTTTGGTGAAATGAGGAAGAAAGGGAAGGGCCTGTGTTGGGTGACCACATTTGCCTTCTTTATCCTATGTGTCAACTTCACAAATTTGTTCTTTGTAAAAGTAAAAGTACAGCAGATTCTTTTTGCTCTCGTTGTCTTGCAAAGTCTTCTAGTGGTGTAGTGGTGAAACCACTGATGATGAGGTGTGCTTTTACTCTCTTGAATAAGAACTCCAGCTGTAATTGGAATGAGTGGTGAAAGGTTTGTTTCACTTATTAATAAGAGTGGATTCAAAGTAATCTAAATTATACCACTACTTTTTTTTTAATTGTGGAAGCATTGGTTTATAGACTGTATCCATAGGTCACATCCAACTTTACTTACAACGAACATCGACTATGTCAATCATTGTCAAAAACACATATAGTTGTAGAATTTATGAATTGTGTATGAGATAATTTGCTATAATTCCATCACTTAGTTTTGTAAAAAATATGGTTGCTCCTACGAAAAGATGCCCTAGAAGTCTGACAGACTCCTCCTGTACAAGGTAGAAGATCAAGGACTGAAACTCAAGAGGAAGGACCATTACTGCAGTCATGAGGGCTGGCACTGAACTCAGCTCTTCCTTGAAGCTTCTCGGCTTTCTCATTGCTCTGTTTACTTAATTCTGATTCACATTTTACTGAGTCTAGGGAATTTTAAAAACTTCTAGAAAAACACTATGTCAACTTGAATTTGAGTTGCTATAAAACTTTAATGATTCTGACCCTTTTATTTCTCCTTTCAAAAAATAAAGCAAAACAAAACAAACAAAAAAAATGGTGCAATGAAATGACACTTTACTTAGCATACATTTTTATCTCATTTAATTTTATGGCAATTTTTTAAACCCTCTAAAGTTTATAGAGCAATTAAGCTCTGTTCTCAGTCAGGAAAAAACACACACACATAAAACAGCAATAAGCCAAGTAGTAATTTCCAGATACCAGGCTCATTTTTACTACTGCTTATTCAAGTTCAATGAGCATTTGTTATGTAAAATAAGTAGTTCCTGATGCAAATGAAAGTTTACTTTTGTTTCTCAAAGACATGTTAATATTTTTGTTGTAAGAGAGAATCACTGTGTAGCCTTATCAGATCAATCCATGAATTAAAAATTAATTGCAAATTTAAATGATCCTTTTCTATTGTTTCTTATTTGCATCGCTGCATAGAACACTGAATTAGATTGAATAAAATACACCGATATTAACAGGATCTTTTAATGATAATGTAGGCTTACCTAAGGAACCTAATCAAATATTGAACCTGTGGAAATTGATTTTGTTTTGACATGTACTTGAGAACTTCTTCAGAGATTACTAAGTGGAGAAAAGTACTTGAAAATTGTTCCATTCTATCAGTTAAACATAAAAGTATAGACATTATAAAAATATAGACATTTATATGAAACCTACACAAACATTTTCAGTGACCTTCATAAAAAACTCAGAAAAACAGTATAAATTAGAAGAAAAATATCTATACATCTGTTTATAGAAATAAACAAAGGTTAAAATTATAACCTAGGTAAAAACTGAAATCTCCTTGAAAACTAATGAGAGGTATGTCATTGTGAATATTCCTAGCAAATGTATTTTCAAAATGTGTTTATTTGAAGCTGGAGGAGAAGAAATGAGTGAACTATATACGTAAAAGATAATTACATGAGGACTTATTTTGTGGGCCTTCTTCCCAAAATTCTGTAATTTTATACATAAAGTACAGTGAACAGGGTATAAAGATTTTTTGATGATCAAAAGCCAATGTTGCAACTACTATAATCACGTGGATATAACTACAGGTAATGTGTGATAAGGGTTAAGTATAGCCTCTCTTAAACAACTTGCACTGGAAAAAATATCTAAATAAGTTTTGTTGAAAGATATTTATCTATTTTCCTGGAGATAGAAGGAAGAATTATTGTGCGATACTCTAGTGAAATATCTAATTTTATTTCAAAAGACATTTCTAATATTATTATTGTAATAAAATAAAATATCAAAAATTTTATGTCTCAAATTTAAAAATGAAATATATTTTTCTTTGAAAACCTCACTTGCAACTACCAGTCTCACTCTCAGAGCTGTCTATACCTGAGTATTTCCATTTATACTCCCATGGGTTATTGACTCTATAATTATAAATAATATACTTATATATATTCTTTGGCTCATCAACTGAAATAAACATTATTTTTTTTCCTCTGCAATAAACACTGATGAATATTTTCAGTGTTTCCAGTTTTGAAATGCTATGAATAATGCCACTATGAACATTTTTATATAACTCTTTATGTATACACGTTTTCATTTCTTTGGATGGATACCTTGGAGTGAAATTACTGTGTGAGCATACATCTTTGAGTTTCATAATTAGAATTGCATTATATATATCCTTCTGTCTCTTAATTTTTGTTAGTTTGGTACTAAGTCTGTAAGACATACGTTGTTGTGTATACTTCTGGTCTAACGCTTATAATTCTCTCAGCGTCTTCCACGGTGTATATCCACCAGACGTTATCTACATACTCTCTGCATGACGAAAATTGTCTCCAGCTCTTACCACCATATCTTTTGTCCAGACCTGAAAGCTTGTAACCAGTTCACTTTTATATTCCGTAGTGTCCCTTTTGTATCTATTCCAAGATTTACATCTACTTTAAGGAGAGAGATTAGGCCTTCTATTAAAAACAATCTGTGCATTTGACTGTCCAAAAATGACTGATCAGCTAATGCTACGTGAAAATGTAAAAGTGATCCATTTATTCTTGAGAAAAAAAAACATATTTTAGAAAAAGTAAAACCTCAAGTAATATTGTAAGGTAATTTATGGGACAACTGGAAAACATGGGAAAGAGCTTTTTATACCCTGTTATGTTAAAATGTGTTGCTCTCTTTTGCACTTTGAGTAGTTTTTTACTCATGCATAATTGTGTAACGTCATGGATTGGTCACCAAAAAAATGTTGATTCATCATAAATGTAAATTTTCCAATTACTGACATGTTTCATTACATGACGTTGTTGGGAGGCGTCTGCCAGAGACCTCATGTGTCTGTACGTTGTTGAGTGTGCAGAGATATCAAGGCTGTGACCTCCAATTCCCTCAGGCAGCCAGCTCTCAAGATGGTTTGTGGAGGTGGAAACAGAGAGGTGAAGCTGTATTACACAGTATCACGTGCTATTTGGGGGATTATAACAGTGGGTTCCTTCAGTGCAGGATTCTCTCCTATGGTGGACTCACTGCACATGTGAGCTCCCCCTTAATCATCCTGTGGGATTTGGGGCCCAAGGAACAAGTGGGATTATACTGATGTTCCTACTGCTTTCCTTCTGTGAGCAAAGAGTCTGTTGTGTCTGAACCAGTCGTCTGGCATCTTCTGTCAACGTCCATGGAGTGTGTAGGCTAACTTACTAGTTAATGTGGTTTCTTTGGTAGGAGGTCTGCTTCTAGCTCTCCTTTGCATTGCCAAACTGAATAACAGTTTGGGGTAAATTCCACAGAATTTTCACAATGAGGATAGGATGCTGACACGCAGGACCTTTTGGCAGGGGCAGGAGTAAGGTACCGCGGCCTGATGGGATAACTGGAAGGAAACCCCTGAGGATCAGGAGCAGATGTGTGGACCAAACTCTGTAATCAGTTGGAGAACAAGCAGCCCTCCATTGCTTTGCTTGTTATTGAGGAGGAACTGAGACGTGGCTGTACGATAAGTATGAGGATGTCGGCTCAAAGACACCTGCCCTGGCTTGGACTACTAAAACAGAGAATATTCCAGATTATTTTCTATAGGTTTTCTCAATTATGGTGCATCTTAACCTGGGATAAGTGGACTCAGAGGTAATTTATGGATGAACTTCATGGGCTGCGAACCCCTGAAATTACATATAAAATTTATTCATGGTCCCTTTTTTAATGGAACACAATCTGTTAATTTTATGAGATTAGCAAAAGGGTCCATGACCCCAAGAAGATTCGGTAGACCAGTAGGAGTCGGCTCTTTATATGAAACCCAAAATAATCTGCAGCACTTTTATGGATATACTTCAAATCTGCTTAAGCTCGTTGGAGACTGCTGCCTTTACATGTATAAAATAGAGATGCACACAGACACCCACCCACCCACCCCCACCCCCCCCCGCCCACCCCCACACTCTTCCTCTATCTACTTCAATTTTATCCTCATAAATCCATAATGTGGTAACATAGTTTCTGTTCTTAGTCTAGTTGTTTTAGTGAGTGGTGGGACACCAGAAAGATTAGTTTGTTTATATCTGATTTTGCTGTGAGTTCACAGACATCACTAAAAGATTGTTACTTTCAATTATTTTCTTTAAAAAAGGAGACTCTTCTAAATGATCAGTAATTTAATTGTCGGTGGGAATGTAAATTGGTGCAGCCACTACGGAGAACAGTATGGAGGTTCCTCAAAAAACTAAAAATAGAGCTACTATATGATCCTGCAATCCCACTCCTAGGCATATATTTGGGAAAAAACATAATTCGAAAAGATACATGCACCCCAATGTTCACTGAAGCACTGTTTACAATAGTCAAGACATGGAAATAACCTAAATGTCCACAAACAGATGAATGAATAAAGAAGATCTGGTGTGTGTATGTATATATACACCACACACACACACACACACACACACACACACTCACACACACACTATGGAACACTACTCAGCCATAAAAAAGAATCAAATGATGCCATTTGCAGGTATATGGATGGACCTGGAGATGATCATACTAAGTGAAGTAAGTCAGAAAGAGGAAGACAGATACATATGACATCACATATGAGGAATCTAAAATATGACATAAATGAACTTATCTACAAAACAGAAACAGACTCAGACACAGAGAACAGACTCGTGGTTGCCAAGGGGGAGGGGAAGAATGTAGTGGGAGGTTGGGGTCAGCAGATGCAAACTACTATACATAGGATGGATGAACAACAAGGTCCTACTGTATAGCACAGGGGACTATATTCAATATCCTGTGATAAACCATAATGGAAAAGAATATGAAAAAGAATATATATATATATATATATATATATATATATATATCTGAATCACTTTGCTATAAGCAGAAATTAACACTACATTGTAAATCAACTATACTTCAATTAAAAGTAAAATAAAATGGTGGAGAACAATAGAATATTATTCAGCTGTTTAAAAGAAGGAAATCTTGCCATCAGCCACCACATGGATGAACCTGAAAGACATTATGCTAAGTGAAATAAGCTAGATACCGACAGACAAATATTGCATGATTTTATCTACATGTGAGATCTAAAAATGATGAATTCATACTAACAGAGAAAAGAATGGTGCATAGCAGGGGCTTTGAAATGGGGAAAAGGGGGAGGTATTGATCAGAATGTACAATCTTTCAGTTATATGATAAGTTCTGGAGACCAACTGTCTAGTATGGTGACTACAGGTAATAATAAAGTATTATATGCCTGAAATTTGCTAACAGAGTAAAACTCAAGTGTTGTCTCACACACACACAGGTTATTCTGTGAGTTGAGGGGATGCATATGTTAATTAATTTGATTGCAGTGATCATTTCATAATGTATACATATATCAATTCATCATGTCATACACTTAAATGCATACAATTTTTATTTGTCAATCATCCCTCAATAAAACTGAACAACTAAATACTAGCTTTTTCTCTCATAAAAAATTAAAATACTAAGGGCTGAGAGAAATTATACGGGATGGTAAAGAGTAGGAAATATGTGTTCAGCTTCAGGTGTGTTTATATTAAGATACATAAACGTAAGATTAAGCTGAAAAAAATTGGAAATATCCACATAGATTTTTTTAAGATAAAAATACTGAATATTTTTTCATATGCTTCAAATGAAACTTCTCTGTGTTTGTGGATATATGAATATTGTGAGGAATATATTCCAAGGGCATTTTCGTTGAGATTGCGAAGTGTCAATTTTGGTTACTTTCCCTGCAGTCTAAGGCTGAGCTCTGGGGAGGTTGTTTGGATTCGATCCAGTTGTGTCTGTGGATTCAGGTGGCAGACCATCCACTCTGTGGATTTACTGGGCTAATGCCACTGAACAAAGAATTAGCCCTTGTGCAAGGCAGAGGCCTAGTCAGTAGCTTTTAAGTAAGAGAAAAGAAGCCCTGTGAAATCTTCGCAAAAAGAACAGCTAGGAGTCTGGGCCCTCTGTGCTGTCATGGCAACCTCTCACCCAAGGTGCACTTGCTATTTTGAGAAGCAGGAATTTCCCCTGGGGGACTGAAACAGCCCACCAAGCTTTCAAGAGAGAGCTTTCATTTTAACCGATATGTTTTATAATTTCCGTACTAAAGCATTTTTGTTGTTTTTGTTTTGATTTGATTTTTTGTCAAGTGCGATTTTAAAAATTTTAGTCATTCAAAAAATGGTGCTTCCCATGTTCCAGCATCAGACCCTCTAACATTATTATCCTTCAAACCAGTGAACTCTGATTTTTTCTGTCTCTTATGGAAATCCCCCCCAACATATGAATAAAATATCTAACATATTACTATTAAAGATCAAAACTGCTTTTGCATGCATAATATATTTATCCATCAAAAGTAGCTGGCATGGGTATTAATCTAACAGAATATGTTATTTTGGCCCAAATCAAAGATTTCAATGTTAAATTAGAATTGTGCACATTGAAAAATGACATGGTCTTGGCAGCTTCTTCAGACTCACCACTAAAATACCTATACAGATGTCACATGTTCAAAATTCACAATGATACAGAAAAGTAAGATTTAGAAAAAAGCATTAGCACCAAAATTGCGAGGAACTTTCATTAATTTTAAGTTGATGAACTAGAATTAGGAAGGACAGTCTGGAAGCTGCCATGCCCTGGCCACGCCTGGAACATGACAAGCCGGCTTCCTGAAAGTGAGAAGGAAGGTCCAGGTGAATTAGCGGAGACTCAGGGCAGGGCAGGATGCTGGCCTCCACCCACTGCCCCGTCCTACCCCAATCAGTGATTTTAAAAAATGTTTCTCTAGCCATTTTGAAAATTAAACACTTGTTCATCATTTGACGAATGATCGCTTTCTAGATTGCCTTCTAGTGTTGGCTGCTATGGGCATAAATTACGTTCAGGAGGAAAAGCCTTTTTGCAGTGCATTCAGGAGCATGTAGCAACTACATAAAACCTGACATGGGTAGTATTGAAATAATACAAGTCCTGCTTGCCGTGCAGGATATGGATTAGAGATGTCCATGTACATCTATGTTCTGAGTAAAGGAAATAAAAATGGTTAAGATGATCCTATTTCAGGACTGTGGATTAAACTAGATGGAAGACTGTTTTTCATTGGACTTGGCTAGGAGCTGGGAACTTCTACCAGTATTTAAGATGAAGGTCTAAGAGATAATTATACCAGCCTCTCAAGTGGACAGGGTGGGAAACCGAGCTGGTAAGAACTGACATGATACATCTACCCTCAACTGAGAATGAATATAGGAAAATAAAAGCACGCACATTTACAAATAAATTTAGCAAAATACTAAGATTTCAGAGGAAAGTAAATTTTAAAAAGTGTGTATTTGCAAATTAAAACATAGCATCATCATACTGATAAATATATTCTGGTTACTATAATTTCATTTGATTTTAAAATCCCTCCTCATAGTTATCTGCATTTATCTGTGTGTTTGGCATTTTACAAATAAGTTCGTCTCGACTGAAATCCAGCTCCCTTACTTCTTAGCTGTGTGATCTTGAAAGCATTTATTTAATAGACATTTAATTTAAGAAGCCAGCTATATGTCTGGCTTTAGCTATAATTAGAAATATTAATTTGATCTTCATCACAACCATTTGAAGTATTTTTTCTGTTTACCTATGAAGGAACTGAGGCACAGAGATTTGGAGACCTTGCCCAAGGGCACACAGCTGGTGTACAGTGAAGCCTGGCTCCCGACTCCAGGCTCTTGGCCTCAATGCTGCCCCCTACCTCTGACATCAATTATCCTGACCTGCCTCACAGAGGCCATACGGGAACTGAGAGACAAAGGTTCACAACTTCTTAGGAGTAAATCTTGTAAACTATAAATCTGCAGTAAATATGAGCTTTAACAATGAGCATCTTTAAAAATAAAAGTTAATATAATTGTCAGTGTAATATTACATAAGTCATAGGATAAAATTTATAAAAGCACATCTCCACCAAAATCATTGAATGAGATATATCACAATATGCATCAGGGTTTCAGGTGATATGTGTGGATATACACATGTATATATGTGTAATTTGTTTTCCTTCTAGATCTGTAGCAAGTTTAACAGTGAGATCTGGATTATTAAATAAAAGTGGTGGTGAACAATGCACTTAACACTCAATCTCTGTATATACTTTTCCGTGTATAAATAATTGAGGAGCCAGTCTAGGAATTATTGTATAGAATATGTAAAATACAAAGGAGTTGAAACTCCTGCTCTGTTCTCTGTTTGATTTATTGATAAATCAGATCTGAGGATCTTTATTGAACAAACAGAAAAAATAGGTAGATGGGAAGATGAGTGGATACATGGAAAGCTGGATGGAAAGATGGATGGATGGATGGATGGATGGATGGGTAGACTGACTTGACTTACACATTATGAAGTTTTATTTTTCCTCTCTTTATTTATTTATTTAAGAATTTTATTGAGATACAGTTAACAGACAATAAGCAGCATATATTTAGAGTGTACAATTTGGTATCCCAATCTCCAAATTCATTCCCCCACAACCCTCCCCGCTTTCCCCACTTGGTGTCCATGTGTTTGTTCTCTACATCTGTGTCTCTATTTCTGCCTTGCATTTCCTCTTTCATAGTTGTTAGCATTTGCCTTATGTATTGAGGTGCTCCTATATTGGGTGCATATATATTTATAATTGTTATCTCCTCTTCTTGGATGGATCCCTTGATCTTTATGTAATGTCCTTTCTTGTCTCTTGTAACATTTTTTATTTTTAAAGTCTATTTTATCTGATATGACTATTGCTACTCCAGCTTTCTTTTGATTTTCATTTGCATGGAATATCTTTTTCCATCCCCTCACTTTCAGTCTGTATGTGTCTCTAGGTCTGAAGTGGGTCTCTTGGAGACAGCATATATATGGGTCTTGTTCGTGTATCCATTCAGCCAGTCTGTGTCTTTTGGTTGGGGCATTTAGTCCATTTACATTCAAGGTAATTATCGATATGTATGCTCCTATTACCATTTTCTTAATTGTTTTGTTTTTGTTTTTGTAGGTCCTTCTCTTCTCTTATGTTTCCCACTTAGAGAAGTTCCTTTAGCATTTGTTGTAGGGCTGGTTTAGTAGTGCTGAATTCTCTTAGCTGTTGCTTGTCTGTAAAGCTTTCGATTTCTCCGTCAAATCTGAATGAGATCCTTGCTGGGTAGAGTATTCTTGGTTGTAGGTTCTTCCCTTTCATCACTTTAAATATATCATGCCACTCCCTTCTGGCTTGCAGAGTTTCTGCTGAGAAATGAGCTGTTAACCTTATGGGAGTTCCCATGTATGTTGTTTGTCATTTTTCCCTTGTTGCTTTTAATAACATTTCTCTGTCTTTAATTTTTGTCAGTTGGACTACTATATTTCTTGGTGTGTTTCTCCTTGAGTTTATCCTGCTTGGGACTCTCTGCACTTCCTGCACTTGGGTAGCTATTTCCTTTCCCATGTTAGGGAAGTTTTCAACTGTAATCTCTTCCAGTATTTTCTCAGGTCCTTTCTCTCTCTTGTCTCCTTCTGGGACCCCCATAATGCTAATGTTGGTGCGTTTAACATTGTCCCAGAGGTCTCTTAGGCTGTCTTCAGTTCTTTTCATTCTTTTTCCCTTATTCTTTTCCACATCAGTGATTTTCACCATTCTGTCTTCCAGATCACTTATTTGCCCTTCTGCCTCAGTTAATCTGCTATTGGTTCCTTCTAGTGTAGTTTTCATTTCAGTTATTGTGTTGCATATCACTGTTTGTTTGCTCTTTAATTCTTCTAGGTCTTTGGTAAACTTTCCTTGCAACTTTTCGATCTTTGCATCCAGTCTTTTTTCAAAGTCCCGGATCATCTTCACCATCATTATTCTGAATTCTTTTTCTGGAAGGGTGCCTATCTCCTCTTCATTTAGTTGTTTTTCTGGGGTTTTATCCTGTCCCTTCATCTGGTACAAAGTCCTCTGCTTTTTCATTTTCTCTATGTTTCTGTGGCTGTGGTTTTCAGTTCCACAAGACAAAATACTGCTGATACTGCTTGATACTGCTGTCTGCCCTCTTGTGGAGGAAGCTGTCTCCATTATGAAGTTCTGTGCCATGTCCTAAGGTACATTTAAATAAACTGAAAGACTTGCAAAAAACTGGTGGTTTTTCTAAAAATTATATTTCTAAAAATATAAAACTCAAAAAGAGTAATGCTAGATGGAGGAAGTTTTAATTTGGAAAGAGAAATCTCTTGAAGGACCTGATAACTTTTTTAAAATATTTAGGTAGGTTTGTGGACTGTTCATATAACAGAATGAGTCTCAAAATGTCTCCCCTCCCCCACGCCAAAATCAGTCAGATGTAAACTATGAGCAGTGAGGTTCTACTTATTATTAAGAAGATATTTGAGTTCTCAGTCATGAGGGATTTTGGCATTTATTGAGTGAATGACTTCTGGTGAGGAATATGGCAGAAGAGATTTTAAAAACCTGACAGATACTTGCACCAAATCCAGTTTGTTAATACGTTTTGAGAATTTTTGCATCTGTGTTTATGAGGGATACTGCATCCTTCTTTTCTAGTAGTGTCCTTACTTGGCTTATTGGTCTTAGGGTAATGTTGGCCTTATAAAATGAGTTTTGGATTGTTCCCTTCTCTTGGATTTTCTGGAAGAGTCTGAGAAAGATTGGTATTAATTCTTTAAATATTTGGTAAAATTCACCAGTGAACTCATCTGGTTCTAGGGTTTCCTTTTGGGGGGATATTTTTGATTACAGAATCAATCTCCTTTCTGGTAATTGGTCTACTCAGATTTTTTATTTTTTTCTGATTCAGTCTTAGTAACTTGTATGTTTCTAATAGTTTTTCAATTTCTTCTAGTTTGTCCAGTTTGTTGGCGTAAAGTTGTTCATGGTAGCCTCTTATGATCCTTTGTACTTCTGTGGTATCAGTTATAATATCTCCTTTTTCATTTATAACTTTGTTGATTTGAGTTTTTTCTCTCTATTCCTTGGTTTGTCTAGCTAAGGATTTGTCCATTTTTTCTTATCTTTTCACAGAACCAACACTTAGTTTGGTTAACATTTTCTGTTGCTGTTCTGTTCTCTATTTCTGTGCTCTAATTTTTATTATTTCCTTCCTTTACTAACTTTGAACCCATATTGTTATTCTTTTTCTAGCTCCTTAAGGCATATAGTTAGGTTGCTTATTGGGGATTTTTTTTGCTTCTTTTTGTAGGTATTAATTGCTATGAATGTCCTTCTAAAAACTGCTTTTGTTGCATCCTATAAATTCTGGTAAGTTGTGTTTTCACTTTCATGTGCCTCAATAAACTTTTTTATTTCTCCTTTAATTTCTTCTTTGATCCTTTGCTTGTTCAGGAGAATGTTGTTTAATGTTCATGTATTTGTGAGTTTTCTAGTGTTCCTCATTATTGACTTCTAGTTTCATGCCATTGTGATCAGAAAAGATGCTTGGTATGATTTCAGTCTTTTTGAATTTTCTAAGACTTGTTTTGTGGTCTAACATATGTCTATCTTAGACAACGTTCCATGTGCATTTGAGAAGAATGTGTTTTCTGCTGTTGTTAGATAGAATATTCTGTATATGTCTGTTAGGTTCATGTTGCCTATAGTGTTCAAAGCTGCTGCTTCCTTATAGATTCTCTATCTGGATTATTTACCCATTGTTGATTTGGGGGTATTAAAGTCCCCAACTATTATTGTAATACTGTTTATTTCTCCTTTTCAGCTCTGTTATACATTTATGTGCTCTAATGTCAGTCAAATCAATATTTACAATTGTTATGTCTCCTTGATGAATTGATTCCTTTACCATTGTTTAATGACCTTCTTTGTCTCTTCTTCCCATTTTTAGTTTGAAGTATATTTTGTTTGTTATGAGCACAGCTACCCATTTTTGTTTTTGTTTTTCTCTTTACCATTTGCATGAAATGTCTTTTTCTATCCCTTCACTCTCTCAGTGTAGATGTGTGTTCAAGGGAGAATGAGTTCATAGTTGTAGTGCCCAAGCAGTGATTCTAATCCATGGCTTTCCTCATCTGCAGAACCCAGCTGGTGGGCAGGTATCACTGGGGTGCAGATCTGCCAAAATCCCTGTGCTGGTTTTTGTAAGCCCCGTCCCACTCCTCCATCAGGCAGCTTCCCAGTGGTTGAGCTCCACAGATTTCTCTGCAGTCCCCACAGGATGAGGTCATAGTAGGGGCTCCCTCAAAGTGAAACACAATGCTGAGGGGTGGTTGTCCCCCCCTGGTCTCTCTTTTCCCACTTCAGGAACTAGAGGCTCAGGGGAGACCTGTCCACCTGGTGCTGCACTGACCTGGGGGAGGGGCAATGCGATCAGTGTGTAGCCCTCCTCTCACACTTATAACACAGTCTGTCTTGGTCTCTGTGGTGCAGGTGGTGCTTTAGCCCCATCTCTGCGTTCTAGGTTCTCTCAGTGCTGTCTTGTCATATATAGTTGTTAGTTGTTCTTCTAGTGAGGAAGAGGGAAGATAGGAACAACTTATATCACCATATTGGTGACATCACTGCCACTATGTTTTCTTAAAGCAAACAGTTATTGGTTTCCTGGATGGCATATACAGAATCCTGTTTCACTGCTGAAAATTAGTCGAGCAGGAGGCTATTGATTCTCTATGACTGTACTTAGACAAATATGTTTTAACTAATTGATTTAATAAAAGCTGATGTATTCTATGTAGCAGATAGTGTTCTAGGTATTAGATGCACCATTGTACAATATGTGCTTTTTTATTCCAGTTTCATAAGATATGTGGAATGGAAAGTAGCTATTTGGCATACTTACACCTATTATTTCTATAAGATCAGTAAAAACTCTGTTACAAGCTGTACTCCCAAGTGAAGAGAATGAGCAGTTGACATCTTATATTGTATAGTCACAAGCTCAAGACAGCTATTATTTTTCCTTTCTAAAAGTATTATACTACTAATATATATATATATATATATATATTATATATATATATATATATAAAGGTCAGGGTCCCAGAGTAAATTGAAAAGAACTGAAATTACAGTTCCTTTTTATCTTAATATAATAATTTAAATGCCACTGTGCATACCCAAAGCTCAGTTTTAACACTTTTTCTTTTGTGGGTAAAGACACAAAGTTCTAACATATTTTTTTTTCCTTTGAAAGTAAGAACAATGCATTTTGGAGAAGTAAATTCCACTTCATTGCTTGTGCATTTCAAGAACAGTGCATCCCCTGAATAGGCAGAGACATTAGACATGAGCAAAACCATTAAACTCTAGAATCTCTAAAATGGCCAGAATATCTCTTTTCAAGGTAAATTAATGCAGCATAGTACTGAGGAAAGCAATATGGCTAAGTTACCCTGAGCTAGAAAAAGCATATTGATTATTTCTTCCCTATATTAATGTCCCTCTCTTCAAGATGCCAGAACTTCATTACCTTCTAGTTTCCATTACTACAGACAAAAGGGCAGCTGGTGGATTTTGAGGTGTGTGTCTATGTGTGGGATTTGTGGATTCCCATGTGGCTGGGTTCCTGTTTTCACAGTTTCTCATGGATAAAACTGCAGGTAAGCAATCATGAAATCTGTGCTCATGCTCAAATTGTTTCCTAAAGTACCAGTGGTGCTCTAACAAATTGTTTATAAAACAAGCTTGACAGCAGAACTGACCATATATGTTATTGTTTTGAGGGTACTTTTGAAACACATAAATGGTATTCCACATGTACAAAAAGAAAAAGACAAAAAATCAACTACCCAAATTAATGCCTATATTAGTATCTTAAAGTTTGTAGGTCAGAGTTCAGGTGAGATCTACTGATTCTCAAGAAGTGATTTTTCTGTGTTCAATGATACTGAAGCCTGATGAAAACTGTGCCAAACATAAAACTAAAGACCAGTTTCACTCATGAATATCTGTGCAATAATGTTAAATAAATTAGGAAATAGAGTATAATAACACATTTAAAAATAATGCATCATACCCAGCAGAATTTATTTAAGAAGTACCAGAATGCTTTGATATGAGGACATACTTTAATATCATTTATTATGTTAAATGTTTCAATTTAATGGAATTTATTATGAATACTGAGTTTGTGTTTATGTCATATGGCACCAATACGAAACATATACACTTTCAACTTTGAACTGGAAATACGAATACAGCTTTAAATTGGCCAGATGTGTTTAAAGTCAACAGAAGGTTATGGAATCTGGTGAACATTTCATGAAGGATTGGAAAATAGAGAGTTTGATCTATGACAACTGAGAGCAATTGAAATTTAGAGAAATTGAAAAGCAACCTTCATAATTATAGCTCCATACATGAAGCCTTTAACAAATTGACAATTTATGATAGGAAAAAGAATTGGAAACATAGACGTGTCCGCTGTGAACATGGGTATATATAATGGGAAATATTTACAAAATATTTAGTATAGCAGTTTAAAAACATATGAGTTAATACTCTACAAATCAATATTAATGATTCTTAAAAATATTTAAGCTTACAAAAAAGAAGAAAATTTCAGAGGTAGTAAGTGAAATACAATGTAATTTAGCCTTGCACACCAGTGCAAAGACATTACACTTTAGAAGAGAAACAGAAAACTTGTTAAATTTTTTTGAGCATGGGGTGGCATGATCTGACATATTTTAAAAGCATCACATCAGTGCTGAGAATTCACGGTAGGAGGAGAAGGGAGAGTAATTAGTAAACTACACAATAATCCAGGCAAGTGATAAGAGTGGTTGGTTCCAGGCTGGGAGCAGTGGAGGTGAAGAGATATGTTTATATTCTGAGTAAACAGACAGTCAGGGTGGAGCTGACACCATCTGTTCCTGCTTGGAGGGTGCGAATTGGGAAAATGAGCAGAATCGGTGAAGCTCCAACATGATCTGAGCAAAGGAAAGACAGAAGTGTCATCAGGTGTGACTGGGAAGACCACAGGAGCAGTGAGGTAGGAAAATCCATTATCTCAGACTCGTTGAGGTTCTATATCTTTGATCCACCCCTGATGGAACCCTGACTGAGGTAGCAGTCATCAGAGTATAGATGATATTTAAAGCAAAGAGGTTGAAAGAGATCAGGGAAGATGTGAGTTTACATGCAGAAAAGTCCAAGTATGGAGACTAGAGTGGGCATTCTAATGCTTGTTAGTAACTGAGATGAGAAGAAATCTGCAGAGAAAGCTGAGAAGTAGCCGGTGGTGTGGGAGGAGTAAAGCCAGGATACAGGGGTGCACAGAATGTCAAGTCAAGAAGATGTTTCCAGAGGAATGGAATGATGGAGACTGTCAAATATTTCAGAGAAGTCAATTAAGTAAGACTGAATTTAGCAAAATGGTTTCCAGTGATGAGCTTGTTCTGGTGCACAGCTGCGGACAAGCCTCATTTTGAATATGTTAATGAGATAAAACAAAATAATTGGGGATAAGTATAAGAAAATTATTTGAAATGAACGGGCTGTTTGTTCTGCTGAGAGAGACTTACTCTTGCGTTTAGGGTCAAAGGATTCATTGGCAAAATGACCACTCCACACTTAAGTAGATAAGAAATAAGGAAATTTATTATGTTAGTAGCAAGTTACAGTATAAGGACCGACAACATAGCAAGAAATAAATGTATATACATCACCAAATTGGGGAAACACCTACATCCAGATCCAAGAAATGCTGGGAAGTCCCTGGAACAGCAATCTGGTGTCCCAGTTGGAAGGTCCTGGGCAGTGCGTCCACTCCACGGGTGAGACTTCAGAGTACTGCCCAAAGGAGTCCTGCTTTTAACGCCAAGCCATAAGTGGATAATCAGCTTACATGCAAACATGCAGCTCTGGCTGTTATCATAAATGCTTCAATACTTCAGTCATAAGTCTTAGAATGTTCACTGATCCCCGACAGATTCTCAAGGTCCAGGAAGTTCTGTGACTTACTCCCTTCTTTACCTTTTAGTTCTCAAGACCTACTTTTGCCATTTCCGCTGACCTGTGTGCAGTCCAGCAGTCTGGCACGCAGCTCTTTTCAGAGTCTTTGTTTAGTCAAAGGCCTGTTGTGGCCTCTGAAGCCTGAACGAGACTACTTTTATTTATTAACTTCTCCAACACTGTTAAGAGGTAAGGACAAAGGGGGGGCTCCCTGGAGGGGAATAATGAGTAAAGGGATTTAAAAAATAAATGGAATGTTATAAAATATGTGTGTTATGATAAGGACAATCAGGAAGAGAGGAAGAAACTGATAAGACAGGAGAGAACTGAGAACTATGGAAGCAGCCTATCTGGGCCGTGGAAATGGATGGGACCTGGTTCACGGGGAGAGGGAGGCTGTGCAGATGAAGGTCTGCAGAGAGCTCCTCGATGACAGAGAGAAAGACAAGGCAGACGGGCTCAGATGGAACCAGGTGGGTCTATCTGTGCGCTGCTCTGAGTATTTGAAAGTTCTTTTTTCTCAACAAAACAGTTCATCAGCTGAGACTGAGGAAGGGTGATGGGGTGTTAGGTGCTCCAGCAAGGACAAGGCATGAAAAGCCATCCAGGGACGAGGGAAAGCAAAAGACCTAAAGGCATGATGTAGGACCACCAGGCAGTACTAAAAACCCAATTAAAGTGAGTGGTCATGAAGCTGATATGAGGACACTCTTGTTTCATGTGTTCTTTCTTCTGCTACATTGAGCAATCCACGTGAGTTAGAGAGTAGATCGAAGGCTGGACCTCCCCAAGGTGGAGTGTTTGTCAGGTAATCTTTAAAGGGATGAGGGAAGCAAGGGAGTTGGATGTATAAGCAAAGAGGTGATGCAAATGGACTGTGGAAACTAAACTGGGGGAAGAAAAGAAAATGAGGGAGTGCATGGGAAGAGAGACAAAGGGATTCTGTAGGATTGGTTTTACTGTCACATCCAAGAGATGGAAGCAAGCTGGAGCTGTGCTCAGAAGATACAAATGGACGACAGAGCAAGGCAGGATCCTTGAAACTGAGTCGGAGGTGGTTTTGGTAATGACGTGATGCTAAGACGAATGGGAAAGTGCGGTAAAGAGCGAGTTAGGGAGAAGGGAAAGAGTGAAGGAAAGGAAGTTGGGAAGAAGCTCAAAGGCTAGGATAGAGGAAGGATTATCAAAATTTCATTGCGGCTCTGACAAAATTCTCTGGCTTCATTTGCAACTCGACTTTAAAAGCTACAGACTCTTACCTCCAAGACTGATATTTTCAGCCAACAGGGACAATTCTTTTTCAAATTATATTATCCTAGATATTACGGTGACCTCAAAAAGTCACTTTAAAAAGAACTCTCCTCCACCATTACAAGGAGAGATCAGACTTGCCTTTCTAATAAAAATTCCTGAACAGGTGACCTAAGATTATGCAGTTATAATAAACATATTTCACATTCTTCTCATTCTTTGAGCCATAATTTACTCCCTAAATTGTACATACTTTTAGTCACTATGATCTGTAAAGCAGATGAAATATTTTCTGCATCTTAAAAAGTGATTTTTCTCTGTTCAATGATACTGAAGCCTTATGAATACTGTGTCAAAAAAAAAAAAAACTAAAGACCAATTTCACTCATGAATATCTTTGCAATAATCTTAAATAAATTAGGAAACACAATACAATAGCACATTTAAAAACAGTGCACCATACCCAGTGGAATTTATTTAAGAAGTGCCAGAATGCTTCAATATTAAGACGTATTTTAACATAATTTATTATGTTAATTGTTTCAATTTAATGGGATTTATTATTAATTCCACAGATGCTGAAAAGGCAATTGGCATAATTTAATACACACTTATAGCAGAAACACTCAAGAAAATGGATAATGGATAATTTCATCATGTGATTAATTTGCTGGTGTGTGTATCAATATACGACGTAAAATTTTACCGAGTAAGGCATTCATGCTAAATAGAGTAAACTAAAATGTTCTCTGCTACAACCATTCATTATTTAAGACTGTGTCGGAAATATTAGCTATTGGGTCTGAGATTTCATTTTACAAGCTTACAAGCTTATACATTACAAGCTTATAAATTAGCTTGTTATTTCATATATGCTGCAAAAGCCACAACTTCTGCATCAGAGACACAGGACTTTATAACACAGCAAGCTGCATAAGATCACGTTTGCACCCTGGACCTTGCCCGGGCTAGGGGAAAAGTGTGCATGGTGGCCCAGGTGGATGTTGCACAGGTACTGGGTATGCTTAGGGCACCTACTACTTTCTAGTAAGTGAGAAGCAAACCCACTCTCTGTCTTTAAGAAAGACATTATTATCGCATCTGTAAGAGTTTCTTGCTGCAATACCCCTGAGGCAAAGCCCGGTAAGGAGCAGTCAGGGCTCAGAGCTTGTGAGGTAACCAGGAAGATGGGCAGGAGCTTGAGAGACAGCCATGGACCAGCGTCTCCCAACATTAGTCCACAGAGTTAGACAAGAGAAAGCAATGACTTGCATAGGAGTTTGGGTGGAAATAAAACTATTTATAAATGATATAATTTGTGTCACAAAACCCAACGTCAAGAAAAAAGAGAAAAAAAAAAAAGCCCTGCTGAAATAGAGAACATATTTAATAGAAATGTATAAATGTAATACTCAAACCTTAAAGGTCTCCATACCTGGAGAGTGTAACTAGTTAGAAGATGTCTTGGAGGGGGAACCTCATTTATAAGATCAACAGAAACTTTAAATACACAAGCCTTCAGGTAATGGGGTATTTCTAAAATCTACATGAAGAAATAATTAAAACTCCCAAAAGACACAAAAGTGAACTTTAAAATAATGCAAGTCCATGTTCAGCTCTGTGAAGGCTCAACAATATAAAGATGGCAATGCTCTGTGAGGTAACTTACAAATCAACAGTATTTCAGTAAGAACACCAGCGTTTCCTAGAACTGGTCCACAGCTTGACTCAAAAGGGACATGGCAGGGAGGTCATGTCCTAAAATATTAAATCATTCAAGAGTCTTTATCACTAAAACACAGTGATATAATTGTTCATGAATATATATTTAGACTAATACTACAGAATAGAAAATAAAGCAGATCCCAATGGTACATTAAACTATTGGTTACGATAAAAGCAACATCTCAAATCAGTAGAAAAAAGTGAACTTGTAATAAATTGTACTGGAAACTGGACATCCATTTTTGAATAAAAATAAAATTGTATTCATTTCACATATATATATGTATATATATATATTCCTTTTCAGATTATTTTCCCTCACAGGTTATTACAAGATATTGAGTATAGTTCCCTGTGCTATACAGTAGGGTCCTTGTTGGTTATCTATTTTATATAGTAGTGTGTATCTGTTAATCCCAAACAAGGAGACTGATTATTAAAAGTTAGGCTAAAATTCGATATAATGTTAAACATTGCTAGTAAGACATCAGTAGACAATTTTCTTTAACATATGCCAGGATGTATCTTTGTCATTTTTATATGAACACTGCATTTCCTTTTCCTTCTTACCTTTGACATATTGGTTTTTAGTGTCTCACAAGACAAACTGAGGTTAGTAAGATTAATAAATATATACCCAAGGGTTCACCCAAACTTGTGCCCCGGCTGTAATACATGTGCTGGAGTGAGCTACAGAGACTTACATAACATTATCTACAGGCACAGCAGATATCCTATTACATTTCGTGTTGTCATGATTCATAATTGTCTGTGTTCCACAGAACTGAATAACACGTGACTAACGCAGAAATTACTTAAAAAATAATTAGAAAACAGAGGCTGGTGGGGGTAATTATTTTTCATCTTTTTCTGTCTAGTTTTTCTCTGCTGAATTCTCTCCTTTTAAAAATATAGATGTATTTGAGAAATATATTTAAATTTACAGAAAAAAGTGCAAGTAAATTAAAAATAACCTTTTTTAAAGCATTTCAGAATCTGTCGCTGACTTGCTGCTGCATTTTCCTCAGGTACTTTAGTGTGTATGTCCTATAAATAAAGATTTCTAAATAACCACAATGCACCCATCAAAATCAAAAAACTAATCATCGATAAATTACTACCATCTAATTCTCAGTCCCTTTGAAATATCGTCAAATGTCCCAATAATGTCCTCCAATAACAAAAAAGTCCAGTTCACGATCATGCGTTAGTTTGTTAGTCATGCTGCTTTCGGTACTTTTCTTCTGGAACAGTTTCTTACTCTTTATTTGACCTTTGCGACCTTGATGTTTTAGAAATTACAGGTCAGTTATTTTGCAGAATATCCATCATTTGGATGTGTTATGCATCCTCAAGTTATTCATCATCATAAGAAATATCATAGAAATGCTATTCTTTTCTCTCCATCTTACCAGGTGATACGTGATGGGGATTTGTCCTATTCCTGGCAATGGTAGTTTGATCCCTTAATTAAGGTGGTGTTTACCAGAATTTTCATTTGTGAATTTACTTTCTGAAACAGTGCCAATATTTGTTCCTCACAAAACTTTCAGTTTATTTATTTATTAACCATGAGTGTGGATTCATGATTTTCTATTCCATTCAGAAGTTAAAATATACTATTCTTATCCTTTATTTTGAGATGCAAATTATTCCAGATTTCTCCAATTCTTTCAGCCTGACTCCTATTTCCTTTTGACCTTTCCCCATGGTTCTGTGAGCACATTTTTGCTTTCTGGTTCAACATGTTGTTCCAAGTTTATCTTGTCTTTATACGTAAAGCATCTTTCATGTAGATAACATAGAGTTTGTGTTCTTTTTGGTTTGGTTTTGTTGATCCTCTCTGAGAATCTCTGTATTTTAATGGGTGTGTTTAGACCATTAATGTTCAAAGTAATTATTGAGGCAGTGGATTAGTATCTACCACTTTCATTACTGTTTTTTACCTACTGCATCTATTCCTCAGTTGTATTTTTGTCTTTGACTTTTTCTCTTTTGTGTTTTTAAAGAACATTTTATATGATTCTATTTTCTCTCCTTTCTTAATGTATCAGTTTTACTCCTCTTAAATCTTTTTCAGTCGTTTTCTAGAGGTTTCAATATTCTTTTACAACTTATCCAATTCCAGTTTCAAATAACACTACACCACTTCACAGGCAGTGCAAGTAATTTATAATAAAATTATTCTAATTCCTCCCTTCTGTAGCATTGCTGTCTTTCATTTTAGTTATACATAAACATATATATAAGCATAAACATATATATAACATAAGTAATCAAATATATTTTTTCTATTACTATTTTGAATGAACTGTTACGTGTTAGATCAGTTAAGAATAAGAAAAATAAAAGTTTTATTTTACCATGTTTCCCTTTTCCAATGTTCTTCCTTTCTTTACGGACATCTGAATTTCTGACATATGTTATTTTCCTTCTCTCTAAAGTACTCCTTTTAACATTTCTTGCAAGCTGGGTCTACTGTCAGGATTTTATTCTTATATTTGATTTTTCTGTAGTTTAAAAATAATATGATTAGGTATAGTTCTTTTCACATTTATCTGCTTGGTGTTGTCTAAGCCTCCTGGATCTGTGGGTTGGTGTCTCACATTAATTTGAGAAATCCTCAGGAATTTACTGTTTCAAATATTTATCTGGTAAGATGCAAAATTATAAAGCTCCTGACGATAACATAGAAAAAACCCTAGATGACCCTATATACTGTAATGCCTTATTAGAGACAACACAAAAGACAATCCATGAGGGAAATAACTAGACTTCAATAAAATTTAAAAAACAAAAACAACAACAAACTTCTGCTCTGTGAAAAACAATGTCAAGAGAATGAGAAGACAAGCCACAGACTGGGAGAAAATATTTGCAAAAGTCACCATTGATAAAGGACCATTATCCAAAATATACAACAAACTCATAAAATTCAAAAATAAGAAAACAAACAGCCTGATTTAAAAATGGGCCAAAGACCTTAACAGACACTTTGCCAAAGACACATGAAGATGGCAAATAAGCACATGAAAAGGTGACCTATATCCTATGTCATTAGGGAAATGTAAGCTAAAACAACAACGAGGTAGCACTATACTCATATTAGAATGTCCAGAATCCACAACACTGACAACATCAAATCCCAGAGAAGATGTGGAGAAACAGGAATTCTCACCATAAGAAAGTGAAATAGTATAGCCACTTTGGGAAACAGTTTGGTGTTTTCTTATAAAACCAAACATACTCTTATTACACAATCCAGTAATCATGCTTTTCTGGTATCTACTCAAAGAAGTGGGAAACTAATGGTCATACGGACCTGCACATGGATGTTTATAGCAGCTTTATTAATAATTTCAAAAACTTGGAAGCAACTAAAATGTCCTTTAATAGATCAATGTATATCTCCACAACATCAGGGTCGGGGGTAACTTATGAACAGGAGAAGCACAAAGGATTTTTAGGGCAGTGAAAATACCCCTTAAGATTTAATAATGGTGAATATGTCATTACACATTTATCTAAACCCACAGAATGTACAACGCCAGGAGTGAACTGTAAGGTAACCTATGGACTTTGGGTGATTATGATGTGTCAATGCAGGTTCATCCTTGGTAAAATGTACCACTGTAGTGAGTGATGTTGGTAATGGGGGAGGTTACTCTTGTGTGGGGGTAGGGGGTATGTGGGAAATCTTTACATCTTTCTCTCAATTTTGCTATAAACTGAAAACTTTTGAGGAGCCTGCTATTAAGTGCATAAGCGTTTAGTATTTTACATTGTCTTAGTAAATTGACATCTTTATTGTCAAGAAGTAACCCTTATCACTGGTAATATTCTTTGCCATGAAACATCTTTTATGTGATGGGGATAAAGCTACATCAAATTTCATTTTATTGAGGTAGCATGGTATAAGTTTCCTCTATAAAGTTACGTTTAATCTCCTTACATCTTTATATCTAAAGTGAGTTTTACAAGAAACACTGAGTGAGCCTACGTATAGTTGGGTCTTGCCTTTTGTCCAACTTGGCAAACTCTGTTTTTAATTGGGGTTTTAAGACCATTTGCATTTAATGTTATTGTTGATATGGCAAGGTCTGAAATATATACTGTTTGTTTTCTAAAACAAAACCAAAAATAACCAAACCAAAAACAAACAAACCCCTCCCCAAAAAAACAAAAGCAAAACGCCAAAAACCTAAAGCAACAAAAGATACTTATTTGTTCCTTTCTCTCTTCTCTTTCCAGTATTTCAAATACACATATGTTAAATCTTTGTCCCACAGTTCTTGGATTTTCTGTTTGTTTAATCTTTTTTTCTGTTTGATTTTCAGTTTATTAGGTTTCTACTGAGATATCCTCAAGCTCACTGATGCTTTCCTCAGCCCCGTGAAGGGTACTAACAAGCCCATCAAAGACATTCTTCATTTGACAGTGTTTTTGATCTCTAGCATTTTAAAAATTCTTTTTTAGAATTTCCATCTCTCTGCTTCCCTTGCCCATCTGTTCTTACACGCCATTCACTTTATCCATTAGACCTCTTAGCATATGAATCACAGTGGTTTTAAATTCCAGGTCTGATAGTCCATCATCCCTGCCATGTCTGAGTCTGCTTCTGACGCATTCTCTCTCTTCAGACTGTGTCTTTTGATTTTTTTCTTGATAACTGAGCATGATGTAATTTGGAAAGGGAACTAATATAAATAAGCCTCACATAATTTGTTGGTAGTGTGTCAAGGGAGGGGGAGTGCTGTATATTCCTATGATTAGATCTGAATTTCTCAGTGTCCTTGTGCCTCTCGACTTGAACTTCCATAGCACTGATCATCACAGGCCCCTTGTGTGAGACAGGGTGGCTCCTGTGGGTTGGAGTTGGGTATTTCTCTTCTCCCAAGTAGAAGGGTACAAGGTGATGCAGTCAGGTATTTCCCATCTTCCAGGTCAGTTAGGCTCTGATAAAACTCCAGCAGCTTAGGCTCTGCTGAACTAGTTTATCTGAAGGCAGACCTTGTTAAGAGCAGAGTATTCCAGAGTATTTCATAATGGTTCCTTTCCCCCTGCCCATGATGGAAGCATGAGGAGATCCTTACCTGATATTTCCTATTAGAACCTGGTAAACTCCAGGAGGTAAAACTCACAAAAGTGTGGTCCCAGCCCTACTCCCCAAATGCTGGGTCCCCTTGGAGTGTGATCTCTCAGACCTGCCCACAGGGAGCCTCCAGCAATTTGTCAATTATAATCCAAGTTTCCCTACAAAGTTTCAGATACTGAGTTTCTGTGCCCTTAAGTTGTGCTTTTCTGTATTTGCTTGTCAATCTGTTCCATTTTAGGGGGTAGCAGCTTGCCTTGTGACCTCACTCATCTTGGAGATCTAAGAAGGGTTTTTGATTTTTTGATTTATTTATTGTTTTGCTTGTTAGAGTAAGTGGTGACTTCCAGTTTCTTATAGCATAGCTCAAAACATGACGTTTTCTTGGGAAGACTAAAACTCTAGTCATGGACTCGTCTACCCTTCCATCCAGTTTTTTCTTATTTTCCTTCTTCTTCTTATCTTTCTTCTTCTCTTTCTTATCCATATCCTTTTGCTCCCCCCTCAGAAATTCTAAAATATATATATATTTAATCTCAAAAAATGTTTTCCTTGGGATAAGGAGAAGGAAGAAACTTATTTGTAACTGCATCAGAATTTAGAAAGGACCTAGAACAGAGGCAGATTAATCTACAGGCTCATTTCTCCAAGATGGCAATCATTTTAAAAATAAGATTAAATAACTACTGAATATGTGGGAGATATTGCATAAATAACTATCAGAGAACATGTGGGAGATATTGCATAAGCCCAAAACAAAAGCAGAAAGGTTTAAATATAACCTAAATTAGCTCACGTATAAATTCTGTTTGGATGGCTTCATCTAGAAAAGGCAGAAGTTGTTCTGGAAAATTCTGAAGTTCTCTTCCCATTTTGGAATCCTATAATTATGTGATAATAAACACAATGGAATTTTCATTCCTTCTTAGTGATAAAGACAGTAAATTCAGTTCTGAAGCAGAAAGTTAATGTCATTATTACAAGTAAGATGGCCATAATTAAAAAGAAACTATCATCTTCCTTTCCCTTTGTAAAAAATAATAGATTGGATGATGAAAAAATAAAAGATTAACTTTTAAGAAGTCTTGATACTGATATGCAATGCTAATTTCAAATTAGTTTTTGAATAATTTTGAATAATTATATTTGAAAGTAGGCATTTAAAAAGAAAATAATCTTGTCGCAATTAATTATAAACATTATTCAATTTTCCATTATACTGAGTTGATTAAAATCATAGGCAATGACATTAAGTGTATATTTGTTTTGATTATTTTAGATTCAAAAATTACTAACTGAAAAAGGGAAAAATCGTAACTTTATTTCTCATTTGAATCTAATTTTATGTTTGTCTTGTATATTCGAATAGCTCTTAATGTTTTAGCTAAGCAAATGTACGTGGGAAATAAACACTCAAAACTGAGATGGAGAAATCAATGAAAAAAATTAAATTCATTTATTTAGTTATTTATTAAATAATCTATTTCCTAGAGCAGTTTTAGGTTCATAGCAAAATTAAGAGGAAGCTATAGAAACAAATTTTCTGTACATTCCTCCCCTGTACATGCATAGCACGCTCAACATCCCCCACCAGAGTGGTACCTTTGTTACAGGTAAAACACTGATGTATCATTATCACCAAAGCCCAGACTTTACATTACAGTTCCCGCTTGGTGGGTACATTTTATGAGCTTGGTTAAACATTTTGGTTAAATGTATAATGACAGGTATACATCCTTACAGTATCATACAGAGTAGATTTACTGCCCTACAGATCCTCTGTGCTCCATCTAATCATATCTCCTCCACCCTTCAGTCCCTGGCAACCACTGATCTTTTTATTGTTTCCACAATTTTGCCTTTTACAAAGGTTATATAGCTGGAATCATACAAATTATAACATACAACAGTGTTAATTATATTAATCACATTGTAAATTACATCCCTTGTTTTATAACTGAAAATTTGTACTTTTGGACCACTTTCATCCAATTCCCCATACCCTCACCCATGCTTCTGGTAAACACAAATCTGATCTCTTTTTCTATAAGTTTGTTTGTTTGTTTGTTTGTTTAAGTATAAATGCTAGTTTTTAGTGCATATCATAGCTTCAATACTTCAATATATTACAAAATGACCACCATGTTAAGTCTAGTTACCATCTGTCACCAAAGATATTGCATAATTATTGCCTATACCTGGAGGTTGCACATTTCATCCCCATGACAACACCATTAATTGAAGAAGCTGTCTTTTTCTCATTTTATATTCTTGCATGCTTTGTCCTAGAATAAATGACCCTATAAGTGTGGGCTTATTTCTGGGTTCTTCATTCTGTTCCATTGATTGATGTGTTGTTTTTGTGCCATTACCATACTGTTTTGATTACTTTGGCTTTGTAATATACTTTGAAATCAAGTAGTGTGACCTCCAGCTTTGTTCTTCTTCCTCAAGATTGTTTTGGTGACTCTGGGTCTTGAGTGTTTCCATATTATTTTAAAATTATATTTTCTACTTCTGTGAAAATTTCTATTGGTATTTTGATGGGGGCTACATTCACTTTGTAGACTGCCTTGGCTAGTATGGTCATTTTAACAATATGAATTCTTCCAGTACATGAGCACACAAATATCTTCAATTTATTTCATCAGTCTTATAGTTTTCTGAGTATAGGTCTTTTACCTCCATATGTATTATATATGTATTTTATTATATTCATACATTATATATATTATGTCTATGCATTTTATTATATTTATACATATATGTATTTTATGCTTTTTGATGAAACTGTAAATGGGATTGTTTTCTTAATTTCTCTGATAGTTTGTTAGTGTATAGACACAACAAATTGCTGTATATTAATTGTGTATTTGGCAACTTCATTAAATTCCTTTGTTAGTTCTAATAATCGTTTGGTGAGTCTTTTTGATTTTCTATGTATATTGTATCATGTCATCTGCAAACAGTGACAGATTTACTTCTTCCTTTCCAATCTGAGTTATTTTCATTTATTTTTCTTGTCTGATTACTGTGGCTAGGACTTCAATACTATGTTGAATAAGAGTGGAGAGAATGGGCATCCTTCTGTTGTGCCTGATCTCAGGGTAAATCCTTTCAGCTTTTCATCATTGAGTATGATGTTAGCTATAGGTTTGTTATCCATGGCCTTTATTATGTTGAGTTATATTCCCTCTATACCTACTTTGTTGAGTTTTTATCATAAATGGATGTTGAATTTTTCCCAAAGCTTTTTTTTGCATCTGTTGAGATGATCATATGATTTTTATTCTTCACTTTTTTGATGCAGTGTATCACACTGATGTGCAGGTACTGAATCTTGCATCCTTGCATCTCTAGGATAAGTCACACTTGATCATGGTGTGTGCGCCATTTATGTAATGTATTATGAGATTTGGTTTGCTAATATTTTATTGCAGATATTTGCATCTATGTTTATCTGGCCAAAAGAAAATTAGCCAGCAATTTTCTTTGTTTGTGGTATCTTGGTGTAGTTTTGGTATTATTTGGTATTAAATCTGCACTGGCAGATTTTTTGTTTTCTTATTGTTGAGGTTTAAGGTTTCTTGCATTCTTTGGATAATAGACTTTTACCAGTTATGTCTTTTGTATTTATAGTTTTGGGTTTCACATTTTGGTCTTTGATCCATTTTGAGTTAGTTTTTGTGACGAATATAAGGTCTGTGTGTAGATTCCTTTTCTCCTATATGGATGTCCAGTTGCTCCAGCACTATTTGTAGGAAAGACTCTCTTTATTCTATTGTGTTGCCCTTGCTCCTTTGTCAAAAATAAATTAACTATATTTGTGTGGGTCTGTTTCTAGACCCCGTATTTTTTTCCATTAATCATTAGTCTATTCTTTCACCCATACCATATTGTCTTTATTGCAACTTTATAGTAAGTCTTAAAATTAGGTAGTGTCACTCCTCTGACTTTGCCCTTTTTTAATATCATGCTTACAATTCTGAGTCTTTTGCCTGATAATTAATGTTTAAAAGTATATCCTTACATAAATTCCTGATTTATTACTTGTTATTTTGAATGAAGCACAATTAATATCAAAATTCTTTGAGAAAGTATAACTGTTTTATCAATTAACAGTCAATATAAATTCATGCAGAATATGGAAAATTGTTATTTTGTCACAGTTCTAGAAATATATGCAAAAACAAAGCTTTCTTACTTTTCTTGTTACTCTTTTAATCAATTTTGACCTGTCTCATTTTTGTGATGTATAAGATGTAGACAATCTCATTTACAAGTTATCCCTTCATAATAGTTTCCTCCAAATTTCTATTTAGTTTTTATGTACATTTTATAGTGAGATTGAAAGTCCAGTGTGTTTCTTTGAAGTAAAGACTATTTCTGTTACATTTACTATAAAAGCAAATATATTTATATGCATTATTGAAAAGGATAATCACTAAGCCTTTTTTGTCATAATACAATTTTATTATAATTAAGAGCTACAAAAAGGCACCACATCTTCCAGTCCACTTCCCACGCCCTATGCAAATAATATTATGGACTCAAGTTTTATAGTATATTTTCTAATATTAGACATTAGCATATAAATCACAATGAAGAAATAACTGGACTTTACTTGAGCAATTAGGATGACTTGAGAAGATTGATAATTTTTAATATTGCATCGCTCTGGAGTCTTGAGACTGTGACTTCCAATTATCACTATAAACCATGGGACTGTGGGCATGTAGACTCTGTATTTTCTTGCACCATTCTATTAAGGAGGTTTTGTTTAACTATTTCATATCTAGATAAGTCAAAATAGCAATGTGCATCCATCACATTTACCTCTCTTAATAGATGATTTTGCTTGGAACTGCATTCTCAAAACAATCTTGGTCTGAAAACTCTCAGGTCCCTATTGTTCAGCATGGAGTGATCCTCAATGAAATGAATGCATTGTTTGCCACAAGAATTCTTACTGCAGAGGTTCATAAATTTAAAATTTTTGCTTCCATCGATGAATCTGATCTTTCTCAAATTTGAAATGCTTTTGCGAGCATCTCTGTTTGAATTCTTCTCCACCTTTCTTAAAATAAAAAGGCCATTTCTCATTTCAAGCAAATTAATGCAATAGACACACTGGGATGAGGTGTCAGTAGTTTACATTTGTAAACCTCATAAAGCTTTATTTTGGTAATCTTTTGAAAATTCCAATATCTGTGCTTTCATGAAGATATTGTATATTGATTATTGGAGATTTAAAATGATTTTTTCCCTCAAGAGAGTTTTTAAATTCAATTTTAATTCAGATAGAATAAATTTATTTATAAATGTAGTATGAAGCATAACATCAATTTTATTATTATAATTCTTGTATTTAATTATTGATGTTTTAAAAATGACAAACAACCATTTAAAAAACTTTTAGAATCCTTCAAATGACACCCATCTTCTCAAAGCCATTGACTATTATTTCAAATACTATAGTTCTCAGAGAGATCTAGTTCTGAAGACTCTGAGTATGATATAGTTTTTAAATTTCAATTCTATTTGCAGAATGAAAATATCTTATTGATATTGTGTGTGTGTGTGTTTGTAAGAAACAGGGAGTCACACTCTCATCATTAAATGCCAACTTATCTTGTCTAATCTACATTCTATATCCTTGGATAGAATACAAAGCATGAGCAATTTGAAATGATGTGTAGATTTTATGAGGTTGTCTCTTTTGTGCTCTTCCTACCTCCTTGATGTTGTTTGCTTCCCTAATGTGGAAAACATCTTTATTGGACATGCTTCTTTGGTTTCTGAGTCACACAATGATGTGGTCTTATATCCTAGGGTATTTCCCAGAACTAACTAAAATGTTAAATGTGTTTCAGTTAAAAGTAACCATTTGATCTCCTCCTAAGAGACTATTCTAATATCACATGTACTAAAACTAAAATAATTCAAATCATCCATTACATTTCCTAGACTCCATTTATTTACTCTGTGTTCAATGAAATAATTTTACCTAGTACATAGGTGAACTCCTTTAATTTTAATGGCTGTACATTTGTTTTAATAGTTATATAATAATCTTATGTGTCTATGAAAAATATAACTTGCAGAAGAGACTAATCATTAAAGTGACACTAATGTTTAGGACAAATTGAAAAGAAAACAAACTCTGGTTTGATTTAAGATTGTTTTAAAGAAAAACATTAGGGGCTTCCCTGGTGGCGCCATGGTTAAGAATCTGCCTGCAAATGCAGGGAACATGGGTTCGATCCTTGCTCCAGGAAGATCCCACATGCCGCGTAGCAACTAAGCTGGTGTGCCACAACTAATGAGCCTGTACTCTAGAGCCTGCGAGCCACAACTATTGAGCTCGTGTGCTGCAACTGCTGAAGCCCGCACGCCTGGAGCCCATGCTCTGCAACAAGAGAAGCCACCGCAATGAGAAGCCCGAGAACCGCAATGAACAGTACTCCCCACTCTCTGCAACTAGAGGAAGCCCGCATAGCAACAAAAACCCAACGCAGCCAAAAATAAATAAATAAATAAATTAATTAATAATAAATAAAGACGATAAAGAAAAAATCAAGTAAACAAGTGGTATCCATTCAAATTGTATATGAAAAAAGTTCTTGAAAGTAATATGCAAATGCCCGAAACTTGAATACTAGTGAATAAAATAAAGAGGAACCTGGAAGATAAAACGAATATTCTGATGTATGCGATAATGGCCTAACCAGGTTATTGATAAGCTTTCAAATGTTTGGTCTTATAAGAAGCTGACTTAAAGATAAAATGTACTGATTGTATTCTGTAATTTAGAAAATCAAATCCACCTGGACAGGGTTTTATACATAGACATATAAGTTATACACATATATGTAAATTCTCTCAGTGTGTGTATATCAAGCACTAATGTCAGGATGAAGAATTTTATACATATTAAAATTGTTCTACTTTCATACTTTTAATAAAAATCAATTTCTTCACCAAATGATGATGTAATTTTAGAAGACCTGGGTTTAGGAATGACTCATACAGTGTACACATTTTATTTTTTCATCTTACCAACGCAATTATCAAGAGTCATAAAGAAAATGAGCTTACTGAGATTGAACAAAAGCATTTCCTAACATACACCTAGTTTTTAAAACCTAGTTTTCCTATATTTTTATTTTGAGAGTACAATTAATTAGAAGCGAACTATGTTACACTGAAATAGGAGACCACTATTTGCAGTAAAGTTACAGAAACAAATATGATCCAACAAACTTGCAAATGACTTCATTGGTGGAGACAAAATGTAACCAAGTAGTCACTCAGAAGTACACAGAACACAAGACAGATATGAAGTTGAAAGCTGTAAATAAACTCCACCCCTGCAGCTACACAGGTGAGTCCTTCCAAGGAGACAGAACCCTATTCAGGTGGGTGATATGTCTCAGTCGAGAAAGCACTGCCTAGCATCGCATCTGGTTTTCCCAATTAGAGGAGGACTTCCCCATATGATTCATATGTGAGAAAATAAATGCCATTTTGAACAGAGAGACAAGTAGTTGTACACTCTACTCTGGGACACAAATTGCAGAAGCATTTCGGAGCATTTTGAGAAGGTGGCAATAATTGAACCCACATCACTTTGCATGTATGAGCAGTGCCTACAAAAGATGCCCCAGGGTCCTGTGAGTTCGTGTTTGTGATTGCCACAGACATGGATTAACTTGGCTACTGGTGCCTTTTTCTTCCACTTTTGTGAACCAGCATAAGTAAACAAGTGTTCATAAATTTACCACCTCATCTATTCTATTTGTGATAATTCATGGGAGGAACATTAGATAAAAGATCAAAGCAAAGCTCAATCTCTGGGATAGCTTTATATTTAATTTCAAGCACCTGTGATTCATCACCAACTATCTACCATAAATGTTCCTCTTGTTGCTTGAAGCTGCCAAGTAAAGTCCCGCTTTCCCGGAGGCTGCAGAAGGTAGATGGGGGAGTGATGGGAGTGGGGGGTGGGGGGAGGCACTCAGTATATAGTAGACATGATCCTGGTAGTAATGATGGACTTTTTTTCTCTACTTCTTTTGTTCTGTTTGTCTTTTATGTTATAAAAGCTTGTTCAGTGGTCAAATTTTACAAATCATTAACCATATTCTAAAAGGCTTTGAATGATTTCATATGAGGGAACCATAATGGTTAGTGCAGCGATATAACTTTTGTACAAACGTAGGGTATTTTTAAGTGTAAAACAAAGCACTGATAATTATGCTGGTAGAATAGGCATGAAATGAAACAATCCCCAGCAAACTGAAACATTCAGTCATTCCACGCACAGCCAAGGCAGTTCCTTAATGCACAGGTTGGGTCTGAAGGCATGTCCTACTGCATTTCATCATATATGATCTTTTCAAAATCTGGCAAATAACAGAATCTCCTATTTTAGCACATTATAGGTCCTTTCTCATCAATTGTATTACCCAAAAAACTACAGAAGAACTAAATTTTAATAACACAGATGTTAGAAGATGCTCTTTGCCGCTCCTATCCCTTCAGCTGGAATGCCTTTCCTTCCCACATGTACACAGTCTGATCTCCTACTGCGTAAATATCCTTTATCACGGAGGCCACCTCTGATCAACACACCCCGAATTTCACACTTTCCCAAAACTTCCTATCCCTCTTCCCTAATTGACTTTTTCCTCCTAAGAATTTAACACAGTTGAACAGAACATAACGCATACAGCCATGTATCCCACAAGGTGACACACATGTTCCTAAAACTCTTTGCATGTTTTTCAAACTTGTGTAATAACCACAGGGCTAATGTGAAAAAATTAGAACACAACATTCAAAAACGTTGTCAACAACATGTTAAAAAAAAAGATTGGATACTAATAAAAACTGTAGCACCATTTTATGTCTTGTAAAACTTTAAGATATACATAAATTCTACAATGTATATGGCATGGAACCTTGAAAATGACCTGAAGGTGGCTGTGGAAGGGTGTCAGAGGGCCAGCACTTCAAGGTACACCTGTGAGTCCTTGTGAAGTGGTGGAAAGAGGGTTACCTGGGATCTGACTGAAAACTATGAAACCAGGTGAGCTGGGAACACAGGTGATGAGGCGAAGGCAGCTGGCAGATGCTGGGGGGGGGGGTGTGTATGTGCACGTGTGTGTACACACATACAGGCATGTGTCTGTTTATGTCTGTGTCACTTGGTTCAGCCAGGCACAGGTTTCAGCTTTCACCTGGTGTTTCTTGTGGAGGAAATTTTGCACGAGAAAACGTGAGATATGTGTCATGCTCACATCATTGCTGTGTGTGTCCGTGTGTGTATTTGTATATACATGTGTGTGTATGTATACAGTATATACGTCTTATATGCATGACTTTAGAACAAATATACATTCTTAAAAATATCGTAGTAGAACTGACTGCACTTTTTCTTACTGTCTCTTTCCCTCACACACTAGAGTGCACGCTCTATGAGGGCAAGTACTTTTAAACTATTTTTTTGCTGCTGTGTCCCCACTACGTGTAATATCTGGCACACAGAAGGCAGACAGTATTTACTGAATGAATGAATGAATGAATGTGCTTAAAATCCCTTTAATGACCTAAGCCCTTCTCACTTCTTGAACCTCAACTCTCATCCTCCTGTTCTGGACCATGTCTGAGAGGCATATTGGACCACATCTGGGAGGCAAATTCATTGATTTTAGTTTTTGCAATGACAGTGATGCGAGTTCTCCTGAGACAGGGAGGCATCATCGACTCCACATTCTCTCACCTCCAGACCTTCATGTGTGATATTCCCCTGGCTTATAATTTTTATCATCACTCTCATCAAATCTCCAAATCCTAGATATTCTGTAATTACTATCTTAAAAGTGAGGGTCTTCCAAAACCACCTGAACAAGATTTAGGTGTTTGTCCTGGTTTCACATTCTGCCTGGTGTTTCCTCTTAGCAAGATATATAATAATTGCTAATTTAATGATATCTGCGTTTTCAGACTGTTGTGAGGAAAGGAACACCCTTTCTTGCTCACCACTGCATCTTCAGCCTCTAATGCTGTGCCTTACGATGTAGATTCTCATTAAATATATGAGAAATGATTGAAGAAGTATTTCCCAGCTATAAGTGCATTGGGGTCAGAGATAATGGATCAAATAACCAGTCTTTTATGGGGGAAAAAAAAAAGGATTTTGAGAAGTTCTGCCCATTCCAGGACTTTCCTGTTATCAAGAAAATAACAGTAGCTTCCCAAACATTGTAAGGAGTTCAGTAGATATGCTTTTCCTGTTACTGATACACTTATCTTTCCTTTGAAAGCATAAAATCTTCCATTTTCATTAGCTCAGCCACTAACTATATGCACATATTTGGAATTTGTTAATGATCAGTTTATTAAATCTCAAAATAGGGAAAACATTTGTAGACATTGTAAAAACCAAATGGACAGGCAACGTAAAACACAGTAGATGGTAAATGTCCAATAAATGTTAGACATTATCAGAAATAACAACGATATTTATTATAGAAGATTAGATTAGATACAGATTAGATCAATAGAACATACAGAACTCCCCAATTCTTTCAGTGTGGTTTCTCAAAGCTGTCTCTAAGAAATCTGATAGGTGGCATTCAAAGAGAAATCTCTTTTGCTTGTCCTAGATCTGGAAGCTTACTATTCACAGGTCATGTACTTAAACCTCATACTAAGGAAACTAGATAAATGAGCTGGAATATTCTAACTCTAATTCCAAACTTCCTGGAGGAGTTTCTAAGCCAGCCTTAGTCAGGGGTTTACCTCTGTTCCAATCAACTATGTTTGAGGATGGAGTGATAGTTTAGAGTCATGACATTTGAAAGCTAGCTATATAATCTACAAGATCCTGGTGAGCCTGACGCTTGCACTGTCATGCTTAAGGATGTCAAGACGGCAGTTTCCAAATACTGATACATAAGTACACGTGTCTTTATAAAGACAAAGACACATTCTACTGATGCAGACAAACTAAGGGATTATCAGAACTTGGGCAATATATTATGTAGATTAAGATAACTAAATAAAGCCAGCATTCCTGATTCATATTAATAACTTTTCTGTATTTTATCTCCTTCATACTGTTCATTTTCTCATTTGCATTTTAACTATAATTCCTGGGCAAAGTTGTCCACTGAACATGTAATTACATGGACATTTTAAAATTAAAAATCACGAGTGAATTATCATACTAAGTGAAGTAAAGCCAGACAAAGAAAAATACCATATGATATCATTTAAATGTGGAATCTAAAAAAAAAAAAAGATACAAATGAACTTATTACAAAATAAAAGTAGACTCACAGACACAGAAAACAAGCATGGTTACTAAAGTGGAAGGGATGGGGTGGGATAAATCAGCCATTTGGGATTAACACGTATATGCTACTATACATACAATAGATAGCCAACAAGGACCTACTACTGTATAGCACTGGGAACTATACTCAATATCTTGTAATAACCTATAATGGAAGAGAATGAAAAAGAGATATATGTATATAAAATATATATGTATGTAAAACTAAATCACTTTGCTGTACAGCAGATACTCACACAACATTATAAATCAACTATAGGTCAATAAAAATTTTTAAAAAATACAGGCAGGACAGAGAGAAGATAAACATCTATTGTAGGTTTTTTAAAGGCCAAATAAGTTCTTTAGTAACAAACTAAATTGGCTGGGATAACACTGGGCAGAGATTTTCAAAAATTGTTTAGGTGTTATCAAAATATGTCTTTCCACTGCCACCGTCAGACTGAGCTGCTGTCTGCTAGGGGAGTCTGTCCTGAAGTTGACATTGGCTGTCCTGTTGAAACAAATGTACCATCACTCTTGCTGATGGGAGCACTTCAGATGTGTTGGGATTAACAACAACAAACCAGGAGTTTGCAAACTTTGGCGCGAGGAATGCTGGGGAACACCACAGTTTATTCTTGCTGCTGTGATATAGTTTTTGAACTTAACTGAAAAAAGAATTAGTGAGTGCGGTTGTTCACGCTTAAAAAGATACATGCACACAACTAAGCTCGCTCTTGATTAGAAAAAACACATTTACACACAGAACAGGAAATCAGTCATTTAAAGGAGGATTTTATAAGATCATAACTTTACCACAAGGGGAGAAATTGTGGGTTACCACCATCTGTAAAAAGAAATATTGGGCAAGAAGAACAAAGTTCACTCATGTGAATATTGCGGAATATTCATGAATTTCCATGACTGCTTATCCTAGTAACCAATGTATCTCATGATAAAATAAAAATGTTTAAAGCTATAACACACCCTGTGCTAAAAGACATTACTTGCCGTAGCTCCTTACTGGAAGAGATCCAGCCATTAAATACACAGATTAAACGGGTTTGACATATATGAGTATCAAGCTAAGTGATATTAAATAGCAGAAAAGAGTGAGAAGTGGCCAGAAAATAAAATTGGGTAAAGTCCCATTTCCTGAGGAAAGCAAAATCCAGCTGTGCAGACACCCAGAGGGATAAGCTTTTATATTCATTTGAGCAAGAAATTCTGGAAATTCTATTTATTTTTCCACTTCACTCCTTAGATACTTCATGCCAATGTTGGACCAGAGCGCCTCTGTAGCAGACTTTGTATTTAGTCCTGTCTTAAGCACCTAGAAATAACAATTGCGGAGGAAAGCTAATTTTCCTAACACTTGTATTTCTTACCGGCTAATGTCATAAAGAGAAAGCTCCATTTAAGACAAATGAGAGGTAAAACCCTCAATCCCTTTCCCCATTAGAAAAACAAATTATCTTTAGTTGATAACATCCAGGCAGGGAGTCTGCACTATTTAAATTAAGAGTTTTGTTATTCTTTCTTTGAGTGTTTTTAAGTGATGTATTCAAAGGAAATATCTGCCTCTATATTATAAATTACGGTTCTGTTGTTGGAAAATATTTTATCTTGTTTTCTTCCAGGAATGGAATATTTTCTACACGTCATTGTTATAATGTTTTTCAATATCCTATTCTGAAATGTTCATGTAAAGCTGTTCGAAATTAAAATCGGTCCTCTGGTAAAGGAGTTTATAACATTCGATGGCATTGCATTATTCATCATGCCACCTTGGTATTCCAGCGGGAAGATTTCAGAATATAAATAATAGAACACATAGCCATTAACTTCGCTTTATTCCTGAGCAACATTTAATATCAGGATCCTTCAAAATTAATAGTGAGTTGCTGAATGATTTATAAAATGATCCTTAAGAAGAAGCAAAGAAAAAATTGTGTGACAGGTACGGGCCTGATATAGTTCAATCGATAAGCCTATCTCTTACAAATATACACACACACAAACACACACACACACACGCACGCACGCACATACAGAGACAGAGACAGACAGAGAGAGAGAGAGAAATAAGCATCTCCAGTATAATTATGAAGGAAGAACAGAAAGGCAAAATTTGGTAAGAAACCTACTACGCAAACACATGTAAGCACTATTTGTCAAAAATCACAGACTTGTCAATAAAAGAAATAATAGTCTCTTTTAAGTTTTAGGTTTGATAAATTGTTTCAAAATGTATGACAACAAATGAATTCAATGTGACCTGGATTTATGCACTGTAATAAATTAAGAAAATTGGATAAAGGGATATAAACAATTCATAATTATAAATGAAGCACATAAGATAAGATGAAGACATTCCAGGGAATCACAAGTAATCTCTCTTGGGTTTCTCTCTCTTCTTAAAAAGTTTATTAGAAGAGAACATTTCAAAGCTTTTAGATTTGCATGAGTTTTAAACAAGTAAATGTCTCAAATAGAGGCAACAAAGTTTTCTTCCCTCCCTGAAGTGCTGATAGGAATCATGACTTCTCAGAAGGGAAACTACATTTTCTGTTTCCCCTCCGAGCTCAGCTCCATTGGGAATTGAGAATAACTTTCGCATAATTGCTTTTACCACTGGCCTTGCCTTTATAGGCTGTTGGCTCATGGAAAGTGGGGACCCAGTCCACAGCAGCACAAATGAAGTAAATGCTGCAAGTGATAAGCTTTGTTCTCATTTTCTACTTTGTAACGTCAAATTCTAGCACCGAAGGCGACATTGTAAGATAGGTTTTACAGAGAGAAATCCTGGGTTTACTTTAAGATTATTCAGTGGGTTAAAAAAATAAGTGTTTTGCTTTGCAGGAGCGGAAACAGAGAAATGGCTTCAGGGTTTACAGGTTTTTAGAGTTTCTGCTGATTCTCTGTACTGCCAACTGTTGATAATATTGATGTGGGTTTCATGGGTAGAATTTGTATTAACTTTTATATTAATGTGAGGAAAATACAAAGCCTCAAAGGGTTCTGTGGTTTTTGCTGAAGTTCATTACCATCAGCTACTCACGAAGGAAGGATGAGCAGTTCTTCCTCAAACTAATGATTCTGAATCATGTTAATAACTTTAGAGGTTCGAAGAGAAGATACTATGCTTTTAAAGTGAGACACTGGGAGTCATTAAATGATGGGTATTGATGGTTTACATAATGGAAGGTGCCCTCAACACAGAAAATGGTCCTCCAGTCCCAGGCCTCTCTGTGGCTGGATTCACCGCAAGAGTAACTTTCCTAACTTTCTGACTTACTCCATATGACCCATGTCGTCTTCACTTCTCTCCACAGAGAAAAAAAAGGTGCCATCCAATTGGTGGGTGATATATGCTTGTCGCCATTTTTTATTGAGGAGGGAAAAATAAACTGTAAAATCTTTAGTCACTGTGAAGAGGAAAATTAGAAACTTGCACTCAGCTAAAAATAACTCCATGCTTGTTTTGCTTTTGTGAAATATGCTTGCTGCGCAGAGAAAAACAAAAAAACAGGATGACCTAGCAATCCAATGTAACTTTAAGATGTTTTGCTAAAAAATGCAATGTTCTGCACCTGCTCTTGTTTCTGTTTGGAAACGTCCATGCTCTGTAAACATGTGCACTATAAAAGTAAAGCTCACCCTGAGCTCGGGGCCCATAACTTTGGAGCGTTAGCTCGTCTGGGGCCACCGGCTTAATAAACCTGCGTTCTCCAACCCTCCGAGTGTGGTGCTTGGTTTCTCGATGGACCGATTTCTGCAACACGAATGCGCTCCTTTGACTTGACGGGGGTCTTTACTATTCCACCCAGTGGGATTAAAGAATTGTTTTGGACCAGAGACTGTGGTGTATTTCCTGTTCTCTCTTTGCCTGAGTTAGAGCTTTTCTTGTCCTTAATTGCTATTATTGTATACTTCATCCTTCTTTTAAGGCTGTCATGTTTAGAGAAAGAAACATATCTTAGATTGTTTGTCTCTAGGCTACCAAGAGCTACATCAAGTCCCAATGGAGAGAAAAATTCAACCCAGGAAACCTGGAGTTTGAGAGTTACACAGTAAGTCACAGAGTCTTTGGATTGCCTGGGGAAGGTGAGGGTTGTTCTCTGCAGTAGAAGGACTGTGCACAGGTGGCATATCTATGGGAATACAGAGCCTCTGGAAGGTTATGGAGTCACAGAATTGGAGCACTTAGAGAAGTACTTGCAGATGTCCAGTCCTTTTCACTGGGCTTAAACAAAGGATACAATGTATATATAATGAAGCTTGAACAAAGAGTAAATGTAATTTCAAAGCAAACTGACTTCAACAAAGCAAGGGGACTGTGCCCCATACTCCCTTATGAATTACCCTGAGCGAAAACATTTACATCCCAATGATAGGTGAGCCCCTGTCACATCAAAAAAGTCCTAAACATTTCTGAGATTAGCCTTCTGTGTGTTTAACATTTGATGTTCTGTATCATCACTATATCTTCTTTAATTATAACAATGCATTATGTTCCCACCCGTACAGCCCTCCCTTTCTTAGCCAAAGTGGACCAGCAAAGAAGTGTAATCTGCATTTCAAGGCCTAGGTCTTCCCGGACCTCAGCAGCACATAGGCCTTGAAGTAAACGAACTTCAGAATTTCAAAACAATTCACCATAGGTGCTTTTAGGTGCTTTCAGGTGGGTTTTGACTGCAGAAGGCTTGGCATGGCATATGGAGTGGGTCAGACACGTACTGTAGCAGATGTTGTTAGCTGCCTACCCTAATTTTAGGTTCTCTTTCTTCCCTGGGACACCTATGTTTTGTTCAGGGCATGATTTCTTCTCTGTTTTTACATCTAAGAGAATTGTGCTACAGCTTTTAATATGTAAGGTTAAGGCTGCTGGACCTTCCTGGAAGAGTTTGGTGACACAGGCTGAGTTGTGTCCCACCTCTCAGAAGTCATATGTTGAAACCATAACCCCAGTGCCTCAGTGTGTGATGCCTTTAGAGACAGGGCCTTTGAAGAGGTCATCAAGGTACAATGAAGTCATATGGGTGGACCCTAATCCCATGTGACTGATATCTATATAGAAAGAGATTAGGCTACAGACACAGGCAGAGATAAAACCCTGTGAAGATAAAGGGAGAAGACAGCCTTCTACAAGCCAAACAGAGCGTCCTCAGAAGAAACTAAGGCTCCTGACACTGTGACCTTGCACCTTCATCCTCCAGAGCTGCGAGGAAATAAATTTCTCTTGTTTAAGGCACCTGGGCTGTGGCACCGTGTTTTGGCAGCCCTAGAATATTAATCTATGTGGCTTTGTTAACAGTGCCACCCTGCAGTCCTTGTCACTCCACTGCTCTTCACCCTGCCTGAAACGTGGACAGAAGGACAGAGAGGGATCCCTCTTGTTCTCCCAGGATGGCAGAGAGGAAACGTGACATTGAGTCTTTGGTGACACTGAGGGGTTAAACCCCAGGACTACATAGATGTTACTGAACACTGGAGCCAGGGTGCCTAAGCATAAATCCTTGTCTGTCACTTACTAAGCATGACCCAGGTCAGTTACTTAACCTCTTCCTGTATCTCTGTTTTCTCACATACAAAATACAAACAATAAGACAGTAGATCCTTGAGTAATGCAGGGGTGAGGATGCTGACCCTCCACACAGCGGAAATCAGTGTGCACAGCAGGTCCTCCACACGTATCCACAGCTCCTCAGTACCCAGCTTTCCTCCACATCCACAGCTCCACATCCATGTAGTCACACAGTCGTGTGGTACTGGCATGTAGTACTGTAGTGTGTATTTATTTTTTAAAAAATCAATCTGTAAGTGGACCCATGCAGTTCTAACCTGTGTTGTTCAAGGGTCAACTGTATACCCCTTACAAGTTTGCAGTGAGGATTAAATAAGGTAATATGTGTGGGGTAAGAGTGTTTGGGACAATGCCTTATATACAGTAAGTGCTATAAAGGTGTTATTCCTATTGTGTTATCTTTACCTTTCTGTGATTGACTCCTTATTCCTATTGTCTCATGCAATCCCTGAGTACTAAACACATTCAACACAATACAATCTAATCAGGAGCAAAGACAATACAATGCGGCAAAGACAAGCTTTTCAACAAATGGTACTAGGACACCTGGACATCCACATGTGAAAAAATGAATACGTGCACAGACCTTAGACCCTCCACAAAAATGAACTCAAAATGGATCACAGACCTAAGTATAAAATGCAAAACTTTTAAACTCCTCGAACATGACACAGGACAAAACCTAGATGACCTTGAATGTGGCCATGACATTTTAGAGACAACACCAAAGGCATGATCCATGAGAGAAAGAATTGATAAGCTGGACTTAATTAAAATTAAAAAAAATCTTCTCTGCGAAAGACAATGTCAGGAAAATGAGAAGAGAAGTCACATACTGGGAGAACATGTTTTCAAAAGACACATCTGATAAAGGACCGTTATCCAAAAGATATGAAGAACTCTTAAATTGGACTATAAGAAAACAACCTGATTAAGGGCTAAAGAACTTAACAGACACCTCGCCCAACAATATACACATATGACAAGAAAAAGATGCCCTACATCCCACAAGCTAAAACAACAGTGAGATACCACCAGACATTTATTAGAATGGCTCAAATCCACAGCACTGGCAACACCAAATGCTGGTGAGGATGTGGAGCACCGAGAACCCTCATTCATTGCTGGAGGGAAAGCAACATGGTGCAGCCAGCTTGGGAGGCAGTTGGGTACTTTCTTCAAAACTGAATACAGTCTTACTATACAACCCTGTTCTCTGGTATTTACACAGAGGAGTTATAAGCTACGTCCACACAAAAACCTGCACACAGATGTTTATAGCAGCTTCATTCATAATTGCCATACCTTGGAAGCAACCAAGATGCCCTTCAGTAGATGAACAGAAAAATAAACAGTATACATCCAGACAATGGACTGTTAGTCAGTGCTAAAAAGAAATGAGCTTTGCAAACCATGAAAAGACATGGCAGGAATTCAAATGCACAGTGCTAAGTGAAAGAAGCCCATCTGAAAAGGCTACATATTGTATGATTCCAACTATACGACAGTATGGAAAAGACAAAACTGTAGAGACAGTAAACAGATCAGTGGTTGTCAGGGATTGTGGGGGAGAGTTGAATAGGGGCAGCATAGGGGATTTTTAGGGCAGAGAAAATATGTTGCATGATGATGGTGAGTACATGTCATTATACATTTGTCCAAACTCATAGAATGTACACACCAAGCATGAACCTTAATGCAAACTAGGGAATCTGGGTGATTAGCATGTGTCAAAGTAGCTTCATCAATTGTAACAAATGTGCCACTCTGGTGGGGAATTATAATGGAGGAAGCTATGCATTGCAGGGAAAGGATATATGTGGAAAAATCTATGTACCTTCCCCTAAATTCTCCTGTGGACTTAAAACTGCTCTAAAAATGTAAAGTCTTAAAAACAAAACAAAACACCCTCAGGTAACCAATGTTTCAACCCAGGTTCAGGGAGATGTATGACTGAAACTGACATCATCTCTCAATAACATAATAACATTTTTAAATAAGGTATTGTGATTCAACTGTGTTGAAACAGCAGTTATTTGTTTTTATTTTTAATTTTTACTTTTTAATTCAAAGGAAAATTTATGTTCAGGAAAAAAAAAAGAGAGAGACTTCCCCAGTGTTTTATGTGTCTCTCCATTTTTGTTCTCAGACCATTTTTATCCTGTCTTCTGCAACAGGAAAATAGTTTCTATGGCCTCAATTGCTGGACTCCTGTTCTCTAGCCTCAATGGGCAGCCCCAGCAGGAGCTAAGAGGGTAGGAGAATAAAGCATTCAGAGTATTTTTCCCTTCATCCTGATCGACGTGAACTGGCAGAGATGGTCAGAGGAGGCTTTCTTTACAGTGGTCACAGGGATGACCCACGACTCAGCAGAACTGGCACACTGCTTTCTCCTCTTACCACTGCAGACCTCGGGGTGATAACAGCCTCCCACTCCCGCCCAGCCCTGGTGTGTCATCATCCTTTATCATTTCCTGTTCACTCTTTTTTTTTTTGGCAGGGGGGACAGTACATCTTTTTTTTTTTTTAAGCTCTTTATTAGAATATAATTGCTTTACACTGTTGTTCCAGTTTTTGCTGCACAACAAAGTGAATTAGCTGTATTTATACATATATCCCCCCATATCCCTTCCCTCCCGTGACCCCTTCCCACCCTCCCTATCCCACACCTCTAAGTCATCACTCTTCATGGAGTTGATCTCCCTGTGTTATGCAGCAGCTTCCCACTAGCTATCTGTTTTACATTTGGTAGTGTATATATGTCAATGCTCCTCTTTCACTTCGCCCCAGCTTCCCCTTCGCCCCCCACCCCGTGTCATCAAGTCTGTTCTCTGCATCTGCATCTTTATTCTTGCCCTGTCACTGGGTTCATCAGTACCATTGTTTTAGATTCCATATATACGAGTTAGCATGCAGTATTTGTTTTTCTCTTTCTGGCTTACTTCGCTCTGTATGACTGTTAATCATCATTCATGAAATGTCTTCCTTTACCCTTAAACTCTGGCCTCTGTTCACTGCCGACTTGACTGATGCAGGCAGCATGAGACCACTGAGCTCCCGGGGACAGAGAAGGCCCACAGATGGTCTGTATATAGTATGGAGAAGAAAGAAAAATGCAAAAGTGCTCAATATAATCCTAACCAGTCCAAACCTTGCTTCATCAACACAATTTTGTAAACGAATATGTAATAACTAATTCTAAGATAATATACTACATTGCATTTGACTTTTTCTTTACATCATATGATACGGAAACTAAGTTTCAAAATGAATAGGTTAAACATTTCAACATTATGTCACATTTTCCTCAAAGCAGTTTTTTTTTTTTACATTGAACATTTTTATGTTGTATGTTGCAGCTGAATGCCATGTTGAAGTGAAAATGTTCAAAAGTCTTCTAAATGACATTATTTTTGAGCTTCAGTTGCCATAACAACTTCCTTTACTTTTCAAATAATGTTGAATTAAATATGAAACAGCATATGCTTCATATAGGCACTGAAATCATAAGCAGTGACATTCAAAATAAAACATTAAAGAAAAAATAACTTACAGAGAAACTTATGGTTTGAAGGACAAATCTTAACTCTAATAATTAACTGGAAATGTAACCCAATTCACATGTTTTCTTTCATAAATCATGCTCCTTTTCTTCAACATAAGAAGTCATTTTGCTTTCTAGACCCATTATTGAATGCTCTTTTAAAAAACAGTTCAGCAGGCAATGGTTTCTTTATATATATCTTACAGAAAACATTTTTTCTGCTGTAGAAGTACATGGGTTATAAATTGTCTAAAAGAAGTAGCATAATTTACACACCAACTTAAAAATAAAAAAGTACAACATACAGGTATGTCTCTTCTTTCAAGTATACATTTTGTCTGAGGTATAAATATACATTATATATTGTGCAAATTATAATGTGAATTTAAATTATTTTGCTATAATATCATAAAAATTACTTACAGTGATTTTTCTTTTGCTTGAAATAGGCTAGATTATTTAGTATGAAAATACCTAGTCTACATTGAGCTTAGATTGAGAGTGCTAACAGAAAAATTGGTAGTTTCAAGTCATTTGTTAGGGAGGAAAAATATTAGAAAATTACTGAGTAAATAGAAGTTACTCAAATTTGTATGTCCCTAAATGTTATCATAATAATATCACACTGTGGTCTTTCAGCTTATTAATCAGTAATGTATGCTACATACAGAAAGATAACAAAATACTTTGAATACTTTTAACATGATATATGTATATTTATTTTAAAATATTTTAACATTATAATATATAACATGATATATAAGCACAATGCTACCACCATTAGATGCAAAATAAATCATATAAAATAAAATGTGCTAAGTTTATAAATAATATTTTGTATTATATCCTCATTCCAATGAGCATTCATCAATAATTTCAATATTTCCCTCTCTTAAGGTCACATGTGAGTAGATTTATTTTTATGATTTTATCTTTTTAGAGCAGTTTTAGGTTCCAAGCAAACTGCTGTGAACTCATGTCCTTTTCTTTCACCAATTTTTTCAAAGTTTTTTCTTTCAGGGTCCCTGATAATTGAAGCAACCTATTAACCATAGCCTATTAATCACTGTGAATTTATAAATTTATATCTTAGGCAATTTCTCTTCCCATAAAAATTTTATATAGCCTTGATATATACATATATGTAGTACATGTATAAGCATGTGTGTGTGTGTAATTATCAGATATATTCTCTGAAGTTACATCCAGTGAAAGATTTTCCCATAAGTGCTACTACCCTGCATGGGATTGTAATGTCATCTTCAAGCTGAGGCAAGAACACTGCCCAGATCATTATATGAACCAGGCCTGAACTTTCTGTAATTTTCTTAACTGACCACAGAAAACTCTGTATGTGGCTATAGATGTGAGATAAGGGAGAGACATCCAAGGAGCCAGAGCAGGTATACTGCGGGCTCATGTGGTCCTCTTGTGCCACTGGACCTGTTCAGGCCCAGTACTGGTTTACATGTCCATTTAACACCACCTTGTTCCTACACATGGTCAATTCTATGATTCCGTGGATGTGAGAACAGCCTGGACATGATGGGTGTTAAGTCTGCATAGACCATTGATATCCCAAGGTGGGCATCTGGCCAGTAAAAGGTTCCAATAGCAACCATGATCTGCTTTCCAAAGGAAGAATGCTTTCAGCAAAGGAAAGCATGGGGTTACATTAAAACTGCAGGTATCTAAATTAAGCTTCGAATCTGGGAGCTAGCCAGAAGCTCCATGAAACATCCCTATCTGTCACAGACACTCTAGGTACCTTTGCGTCCATGGCTATTACAGTAAGTGGGCAACTGACCTGTATTTGTATGTACCTGCTGCAGAGCCTACCATCAGCTCCAGTCCCCACTGAAACTGGGCGCTTAACAGGCTACCATACAGGTTTGAGCAGCACATCAAACATGATATATGTTGACAACAAATCTACAGACATCTACTAAGCTTTGTGTCTACTTTTCTGATGGAGAGTCCACAATGCATTAATTTGTCTAATTTTAGAGGAGATATGCCAATAAGCTCTATTCCCCCAAACCAGGGAAAGTTTACCAGTGTGGTAAGTTCCTGAACTTTCATGGGGTTCTTGCTCCACCTCTGGGCTTCTTATCAAGGAATGTAGGGCACCTACTATTCTGTACTCATTCATGAGCATAATGTATTGATACAGACTAGTGTTTCATAAAATGTCTTCAATATTATCAACCAGAAGGATATTTTCGGAGGAAGAAGATCAGTCTCAGGAACTAGATTTTTACCAGAACAAGAGCGCTAATATAGTCTTGATGTAGGTTGGTGTCAGTGCAATGCTGCACTTTTCACGTGAAGATAAAGTACTTTTGATGACCTTATTGATGGAGATGAAATAGGAAACAATTTTAGGGCTGCAGTTGAGTGCCCTGTGCTTAGTGATTTGCTCCAGTTAAGAACCAAGAAAGAAACACCTCAATTAGCATCACCATCTAATAAAACACATGGTAATCCATAGTTTGGTATTGAGGAGTAAGACCAATCAGACAGGTGAGTTAAATGGGGATTTCATAGGCATTATCACCCCTGTATTTTTTTTTTTTTTATTTTTTTGGGGGTACACCAGGTTCAATCAACTGTTTTTATACACATATCTCCATATTCCTTCCCTTCCTTGACGCCCCCCCCTCGAGCCCCCCCCACCCTCCCTGCCCCAGTCCTCTAAGGCATCTTCCATCCTCGAGTTGGACTCCCTTTGTTATACAACAACTTCCCACTGACTATTTTACAGTTGGTAGTATATATATGTCTGTGCTACTCTCTCGCTTCTTCTCAGTTTCCCCTTCACCCCCTGCCCCCTCCCATACCTCGAGTTCTCCAGTCCATTCTCTGTATCTGCTTCCTTGCTCTTGTCACTGAGTTCATCAGTACCATTTTTAGATTCCGTATATGTGAGTTAGCATACAATATTTGTCCTTCTCTTTCTGACTTACTTCACTATGTATGACAGATTGTAGTTCTATCCACCTCATTACATATAGCTCCATCTCATCCCTTTTTATAGCTGAGTAATATTCCATTGTATATATATGCCACATCTTCTGTATCCATTCATTTGTTGATGGGCATTTAGGTTGCTTCCATGTCCTGGCTATTGTAAAGAGTGCTGCAATAAACATTATGGTACAAGTTTCTTTTGGGATTATGGTTTTCTTTGGTATATGCCCAGGAGTGGGATTACTGGATCATATGGTAGTTCTATTTGTAGTTTTTTAAGGAACCTCCAAATTGTTTTCCATAGTGGCTGTACCAACTTACAGTCCCACCAACAGTGCAGGAGAGTTCCCTTTTCTCCACACCCTCTCCAACATTTGTTGTTTCCAGACTTTGTGATGATGGCCATTCTGATTGGTGTGAGGTGATACCTCATTGTGGCTTTGACTTGCATTTCTCTGATGATGAGTGATGTTGAGCATCTTTTCATGTGTTTGTTGGCCATCTGTATGTCTTCTTTGGAGAAATGTCTATTTAGGTCTTCTGCCCATTTGTGGATTGGGTTATTTGCTTTTTTGGTATGAAGCTTCATGAGCTGCTTGTATATTTTGGAGGTTAATCCTTTGTCCGTTGTTTCATAGGCAATTATTTTTTCCCATTCTGAGGGTTGCCTTTTAGTCTTGTTTATGGTTTCTTTTGCTGTGCAAAAGCTTTTAAGTTTCATGAGGTCCCATTCGTTTATTCTTGATTTTATTTCCATGATTCTAGGAGGTGGGTCAAAAAGGATGTTGCTTTGATGTATGTCAAAGAGTGTTCTGCCTATGTTTTCCTCTAGGAGTTTGATAGTGTCTGGCCTTACATGTAGGTCTTTAATCCATTTGGAGTTGATTTTTGTGTATGGTGTTAGGAAGTGTTCTAATTTCATTCTTTTACATGTTGCGGTCCAATGTTCCCAGCACCACTTATTGAAGACGCTGTCTTTTTTCCATTGTATACTCGTGCCTCCTTTGTCAAAGATAAGGTGCCCATATGTGTTTGGGCTTACTTCTGAGTTCTCTATTCTATTCCATTGATCTTCCTTTCTATTTTTGTGCCAGTACCATACTGTCTTGATCACTATGGCCTTGTAGTATAGTTTGAAGTCAGGAAGCCTGATTCCACCAACTCCATTTTTCCTTCTCAAGATTGCTTTGGCTATTCGGGGTCTTTTGCGTTTCCATACAAATCGTAAGATTTCTTGCTCTAGTTCTGTGAAAAATGCCATTGGTAATCTGATCGGGATTGCATTAAATCTGTAAATTGCTTTGGGTAGTACAGTCATTTTCACGATGTTGATTCTTCCAATCCAGGAACATGGTATGTCCCTCCATCTGTTTGTGTCATCTTTGATTTCTTTCATCAATGTCTTAAAGTTTTCTGCATACAGGTCTTTTGCCTCCTTAGGCAGGTTTATTCCTAGGTATTTTATTCTTTTGGTTGCAATGGTGAATGGGAGAGTTTCCTTAATTTCTCTTTCTGCTCTTCCGTTGTTAGTGTATAGGAATGCAAGAGATTTCTGTGCATTAATTTTGTATCCTGCTACTTTACTAAACTCATCAATGAGTGCTAGCAGTTTTCTGGTAGAGTCTTTAGGGTTTTCTATATATAATATCATGTCATCTGCAAAGAGTGACAATTTTACTTCTTCTTTTCCAATTTGGATTCCTTTAATTTCTTTTTCTTCTCTGATTGCTGTGGCTAACACTTCCAAAACTATGTTGAATAACAGTGGTGAGAGTGGACAGCCTTGTCTTGTTCCTGTTCTTAGAGGGAATTCTTCCAGTTTTTCTCCATTGAGAACAATGTTGGCTTTTGGTTTGTCATATATGGCTTTTATGATGTTGAGGTAATTTCCTTCTATGCCCATTTTCTGGAGAGCTTTTATCATAAATGGATGTTGAACTTTGTCAAAAGCTTTTTCTGCATCTATTGAAATGATCATACGGTTTTTATCCTTCAAGTTGTTGATATGATGTATCACGTTGATTGATTTGCGTATATTGAAGAATCCTTGCATCCCAGGGATAAACCCCACTTGATCGTGGTGTATGATTTTTTTAATGTGCTGTTGCAGTCTGTTAGCTAGTATTTTGTTGAGGATTTTTGAATCTATATTCATCAGTGATATTGGTCTGTAGTTTTCTTTTTTTGTGACATCTTTGCCTGGTTTTGGTATCAGGGTGATGGTAGCCTCGTAGAATGAGTTTGGGAGTGCTCCGCCTTCTGCAATATTTTGGAAGAGTTTGAGAAGGATAGGTGTTAACTCTTCTCGAAATGTTTGATAGAATTCGCCCGTGAATCCATCTGGTCCTGGGCTTTTGTGTGTTGGGAGATTTTTCATCACAGTTTCAATTTCTGTACTTGTGATTGGTCTGCTCATGGTTTCTATTTCTTCCTGGTTCAGTCTTGGAAGATTGCATTTTTCTAAGAATGTATCCATTTCTTCCAGGTTATCCAATTGATTGGCATATAGTTGCTTGTAGTAGTCTCTCATGATCTTTTGTATTTCTGAGGTGTCCGTTGTGACTTCTCCTTTTTCATTTCTAAGTCTGTTGATTTGCATCTTCTCCCTTTTTTTCTTGATGAGTCTGGCTAATGGTTTATCAATTTTGTTAATCTTCTCAAAGAACCAGCTTTTAGTTTTATTTATTTTTCTTATGGTTTCTTTCCTTTCTTTTTCATTTATTTCTGCTCTGATCTTTATGATTTCTTTCCTTCTGCTCACTTTGGGGTTTCTTTGTTCTTCTTTCTCTAGTTGTTTGAGGTGTAAGGTTAGGTTGTTTATTCGATCATTTTCTTGTTTCTTAAGGTAGGACTGTATTGCTATAAACTTCCCTCTTAGAACTGCTTTTGCTGCGTCCCATAGGTTTTGGGTTGTTGTGTTTTCGTTGTCATTTGTTTCTAGATACTTTTTGATTTCCTCTTTGATTTCTGTAGTGATTCCTTGGTTGTTTAATATTGAATTGTTTAGCCTCCATGTGTTTGTCTTTTTTGCAGTTTTTTTCCTGTAATTGATATCTAGGCTCATGGCGTTGTGGTCTGAGAAGATGCTTGATATGATTTCAATTTTCTTGAATTTGCTGAGGTTTGATTTGTGACCCAAGATGTGATCTATCCTGGAAAATGTTCCGTGTGCACTTGAGAAGAAAGTGTAGTCTGTCGTTTTTGGATGGAATGTCCTATAAATATCAATGAAGTCGAGATGGTCTAATGTGTCATTTAAAGCTTGTGTGTCTTTATTTATTTTCTGTTTGGATGATCTGTCCATTGATGTAAGTGGGGTGTTCAAGTCTCCCACTATTATTGTGTTGCTGTCGATGTCCCCTTTTATAGCTGTTAGCATTTGCCTTATGTATTGAGGTGCTCCTATATTGGGGGCATAGATATTTACCATTGTGATATGTTCTTCTTGGATGGATCCCTTGATCATTATGTAGTGCCCTTCCTTGTCTCTTTTAATAGTCTTTACTTTCAAGTCTAATTTGTCTGATATGAGTATTGCTACTCCAGCTTTCTTTTGACTTCCATTTGCATGGAATATCTTTTTCCATCCCTTCACTTTCAGTCTAGATGTATCCCTTGGTCTGAAGTGGGTTTCTTGTAGGCAGCATATAGAAGGGTCTTGTTTTTGGATCCATTCAGCCAGTCTGTGTCTTTTGGTTGGAGCATTTAATCCATTGACATTTAAAGTGATTATTGACATGTGTGTTCCAATTACCATTTTCTTAATTGTTTTGGGTTTGTATTTGTAGGTGTTTTCCTTTTCTTGTGTTTCCTACTTAGAGAAGTTCCTTTAGCACTTGTTGTAAGGCTGGTTTGGTGGTGCTGAATTCTCTTAACTTTTGCTTGTCTGGAAAGCTTTTGATTTCTCCCTCAAATCTGAATGAGATTCTTGCTGGGTAGAGTATTGTTGGCTGTAGGTTTCTCTCTTTCAGGACTTTCAGGATATCCTGCCATTCCCTTCTGGCCTGCAGAGTTTCTGTAGAAAGGTCAGCTGTTATCCTGATGGGTTTTCCCTTATATGTTGTTTGTTGCTTTTCTCTTGCTGCTTTTAATATTTTTTCTTTGTGTTTAATTGTTGTTAGTTTGATTAATATGTGTCTTGGTGTATTTCTCCTTGGGTTTATTCTGTATGGGACTCTCTGTGCTTCTTGGACTTGGTGAATTATTTCCTTTCCCATGTTGGGGAAGTTTTCCACTAGAACCTCTTCAAAGATTTTCTCAGACCCTTTCTTGTTTTCTTCTTCTGCTGGGATGCCTATAATTCGAATGTTGGTTCGCTTCATGTTATCACTGAGGTCTCTGAGGCTGTCTTCTAGTCTTTTTATTTTTTTTTCTTTTTCCTGCTCTGTGGCGTTTATTTCTCCCATTCTATCTTCCAACTCACTTATTCGTTCTTCTGCCTCTGTCATTCTGCTGGTTATAGCATCTAGAGTATTTTTAATTTCAGTTATTTTGTTATCCATTGCTGTTTGTTTTTCTGAGTTCTTATGAACTGTTTCTTGTACTTTCTCTATTTTGTTATCGAGATTTTGTATCATTTTTACTATCATTACTCTAAATTCTTTTTCAGGCATTTTTCCTATTTCCTCCTCATTTATTTGGTCTTGTGGGTTTTTTTCCTGCTCCTTTGCCTGCATGGTGTTTCTTTGTTTCCTCATGGTTGTCCAAGCTTTTGGGGTTGCTTGTCCTGGTGATAGAGGTGTTTATAGATGACTGTCCAAGCCTCAGACTAATGTCCAAGTATTGGATTAAATGAATATTCAGTCTAGGAAACACATACATGTATAAGACACACAATTATTGAATCCGTTAGGACATAAGGCTCTAGAAAGATCTGACAGAACCCCAGTGTGCTATCAGATATTCAAAGAGAAACCCAGCAGAAATTGACAACTGAAACAGAACAAATCAGAGACAAAAGCAAAAGCAAACAAACAACAAATAACACCTTACACATACAAACATCAATCCAGGGAGATTTTGTAAGCTAGGATCAAATATAGAAATGAGCTGGAGTACCACCAGAGAGAATGGAGATTCTCAGAATGTAATTAGACAACTGTACTAAGAACTAAGATACAGACAAAAGCTAATATTAATACCAAGGCAGTGCATCATCTGGAGAATAGAGCAAGGAGTCTGAGCAGACCGATAGTGTTGCTTATAAGTATGTTAAGATAAAATACACTTAAAATGGCTGGAAGAAAGGGGAACAGAAGAGCGTAATGTGGTTGGAAATATGCAAAGAAAAAGAAAGGAATAGAAGTGTATAAAAGAAAGGGATGAAAGGAAAGTATGAAAGATATTTTGTCTGTACTACCAAAAACTTAGCTAGATATAGAAGTATATAAAAAGGCAAAAAAAAAAAAAAAAAAAAAAAAGAATAAAAAATATCCTTAAAAAATTATGTTATAAAACTTGTAGATCCCTTAGGGCTAAGATCGTATTTAATAAATCAAAAAAAAAAAAAAAAAGAGAGAGAGAAAGAAAAAAAAAAAAAAAATCCAGAACTGATCCCAGAATGGACCAGTTCAATAGGTATTGATACTACTATTTCTGTTTCCTTAGCGTCTCAGCTGTAAGTGTCCTTCTCCTTGCCTTGGGTTTTTTTTTTGCGTTATTCTGTGACCAGCAGAGGTTCCTTTATTGTTCGTCTGTAAGCCTCGGTGTGTGGGGAGGGAGAGGGTACAATAGTGGCTCCTTCTCCTGGGAGTGAGTGAGCAGTGGCGCACTGTTGTTTCAGTCAGGCTTGGAGGTGCCTGTTGCAGAGGGCGCTGGTGGCTCAGGCGTACACAGAAAGTCTTAGAGTTGGGCCTCTCTCGGGGTTTTTTCTTTTTGATCCTGTTTTTTTTTTTTTTTTTTTTTTTCTCTCGGCAGCCTCCCTGCTGCTGGCTTTGCAAGGAGTTTTAATCTAGCCCCGCCCGAGTGCCTGAGGGTGCTTGTTATCCCTGAGTGCCTTAGGTGGCCTGCAGGGTGTCTCTCCACTGCCTGTTGCAGAGGCGCTGAAAGAGAGGGAGAGGCTATGTGCGCGGCTCCTCCCCCGCGCCCGGGAGCCTGCAGCCTCCAGCCGCCATCATGGCCGGGCAGCTCTCAGGGACAGGCACTGCTCTCCGCGGACCTCTTCCCTCCTGTGCTCTCGGTCCGTGACCCTACCGGTAACAATGTTTCTCCCCCTGAACCCGCTCTCCGGTTCCCACGCTCCCACTCCTGGACCCTCCGTTCAGCCGCGGATCCATGTCTCGGTCCGGGAGCGGATCGATGTCTCGGTCCGGGAGCGGATCGATGTCTCGGTCCGGGAACGCTGAGCTGCGCTGCGGACCGTCCGTATGTTTCTCACTCCCTCCCGTCTGCCACAGCTCCGCCGCTTCACCCTCTTTGAGCCCTCGTAGATGCCTCCCTACCGGCTATGTCGGGCTCCCCGCTGCCCTTTCTGGTGTCCGATGCCGTCTGCTGGTGTTCAGCTGGTTCTCTGTGGGAATGACTGCGTCCTTCCGTGCATTCCCAATGCAACTGTGGAGAGGGATGCACTCCACGTCTCTCTACTTCGCCGCCATCTTGAGATCCTCCACCCCTGTATTTTTAAAATCCTTGACGGACGCAGTAACATTTGCAGCTCTTCAGAGGTTCACTATTGATTTAAGTTCGCTCTCTTGGCAGGTAGATTGGAATGGTTTCATGGGTTTCTACTAAACCCTGGCTGTAATAATACACTTCACTCCTTATCACATAATCAATGTGGGATTATGCTAGCAACTTCATACTTTCTCACGCTATATTCTGGGCCTGAGGAAATGGCCACTACATTTGTACACAGGTAGCATCCCTATGATATGGGCTCAGGCCAGGGATCTGTACATAACCTGATCCCTATAAGCACAAACTCTGACCTCAGTGGGGGTTTGTATCCCCAGGAACTTGTGGAATTCATTCATATGATCAAATAATCCTTGGGAGATTCAAGTATTTTCTTTTCCCTAGTCCTCTGGGGTGAGCTGTGAGGACTAGTCATCATGCATTCTTACTGTTATTGGCTGAGAATCCAAACTAGGTTAACTCAGGTTGGGTTTCTGCCAAAAGACCTAGATGTTTTCCATTCACATACACCAAACAGCCCTATAGATGGCTGCCTGGCTGTTTGCTTCATAGGGACCCCTTCATCAATTAGCCAGGATCACAGCATTGCAGAGCAATCTGGTTACGTCTGTCTTGCCCTGCCTATCACACTATTTGTGTTAGACTTATTTCCATTGGGATCTCATCCCTGCTGAAATCAGGAAACCCAGTTCCTCTGAGGCTTCACCTACAATTGCCACATAATTGCAGAAGATAGTCACTAAGCCAATTTTTCAAGAGTGTGTATGTTTCCCTCACTAATATGTTCAATTTTTCTTCCTTATGAACTTTTTATAAAATCTATAGCATGCAAATAGATGAATGCACAAGTCATAAATGAACATCTTACTGAATTATCAATAGATGAGCACATCAGTGTGACCAGCCAGATCAATAAACAAACCCATCTTGTGCCCCCTCCAAATTTCTACCCCTCCCTGCTTCTTTATTTTTTGTCAACATATATTTGATTCACAATATTATATTAGTTTCAGTTGTACAGCACAGTGATTCAGTATTTTTACAGATTATACTCCATTAAAAGTTATTACAAGATAATAGCTATAATTCCCTGTGTGTACAATATATACTTGTTTCTTACATATTTTATACATAGTAGTTTGTATCTCTTAATCCCATACCCCTATTTTGCCCTTCCCCTCTTTCCTCTCCCGGCTGGTAATCACTAGTTTGTTTTCTATATCTGTGAGCCTGTCACACCTTTTTTTAAGCTCTTTATTGGAATATAACAGCTTTACACTCTTGTACCAGTTTTTGAGGTACACCAAAGTCAGTCATCTGTATTTATACACATATCCCCATATACCCTCCCTCCCGCGACTGAGCCTGTTACAATTTTGCTGTTAACCATCAACAGATGAATGGATAAAGATGTTGTGTGTATGTACATGTGTGTGTGTGTGTGTGTGTGTGTGTGTGTGATGGAATATTACTCAGCCATAAAAAATAAAAATATTTCTTCCATTTGCAGCAATGTGAATGGACTCAGATGACATTATGCTAAGTGAAATAAGTTAGACGATGAAAGACAAATACTGTATGATATCATTTATATACAGAACCTAAAAAATAATGCTTCATAATGTCCTGGTAAATAGAGTGTGTTCTGGATCTCTCTAGTTACTACTGTAAATGTTGTCTGAGCAGTATGCAAATAACATAGATATTTACCTTGCCCACCTCACCCAGCTTTCATATACATTCTCAAAGTGTGCTACACAAATTGGAGAATTTTTACTTCATTAATTGCAGGCCACAGTTGAGTTCTGACTTTAGTTAACCATCATCATTGTCAGTTCTAGATTCCCAGGCTAATGTTAAACTTCAGATTCGAGGGGGAAGCATATGGGTGCACAAATTCTGCTTGATCCAAATCTCATGATTTTCTTTCTGGTTAAATTCTCATAAGTTTGAAAGTATTCATGCAACCCAATGTTCACTGCAGCACTATTTACAATAGCCAAGACATGGAAACAACCTAAATGTCCATTGACAGATGAATAGATAAAGAAAATGTGGTACATATATACAATGGAATACCACTCAACCATAAAAAAAGAATGAAATAATGCCATTTGCAGCAACATGGATGGACACAGAGATCATCATACTAAGTGAAGAAAGACAGAGGACAAATATCATATGATATCGCTTATATGTGGAATCTAAAAAAAATGATAGAAATGAACTTATCTACAAAACAAAACATACAGGCTTAGAGAATGAACTTAAAGTTACCTGGGAGAAGTGTGGGGAGGGATAGTTAGGCAGATTGGAATTGACTTGTACACACTGCTATATTTAAAATAGATAACCAACAACGACCTACTATATAGCACAGCAAACTCTGCTCAATATTCTATAATAACCTAAATGTGAAAAGAATTTGAAAAACATAGAAAAAACATAAGTGGATGCTAAAAAGAAAATCCATCCATACATGTCCCACATAAACTTTGTGCTACAAATTGGCAAAATACAGCTATTCCTTTGATGAGAACGCTATCTCCTCCCAGGACAAGCCTCTCACTTCTCAATGTGAGCAGTGTTTGTAGCTAACTTTTACCCTGGATTTGGAGAGGAAAGCCATGCCGGTGATGGCATGTCCTGGGGTGTGCCCTCCTGGGTGCCACCAGTTCCAAGGGAAGGTGTTGGTAGTTCTCACACAGGAGAGTGTTAATGGAATTTGCTGCTACTGCTGTCAAGGAAGCTTCTGAAGACCTGAAGGTTCAAATTTTTCAGTTTCTTTTCCCTCAATTTAAATGTGCCCTGATTATTCCCAAGAGTATGCATCTTGGCATAAGAGGCCTATTGAGGTGGTACATTCAATCGATGTTCTAGTTGTGAAACTCTTGAAACAGGCACTGGGCTAGATCTAAGAAGAAAACACTTTTCTTTAAAACCATAATTGAGGATTGTCGCTTCTCCATCTGTAGATGTTGATATTCAAATCTTCTGATTATTGTGTATTTTTGAAAATTATATCTAGAACACTGGAATCAGCTAGCCTACCACATAATGACTGTAACAGCCAAGCTCCACACATCACTTGATATGCTGACACTTTGACCTCAACCTGTCCTCTGACCCATGCCACCTCTGAGCACTTGTGATGCTACTGAAAGCTATAGCTTACCAGATATGTGAATGTCCCAATATCAGAATGTCAGTTTGAGGGTATGCCTCTTGGGGTAATTTCCTGTACTCGCTACTATATATTTCAGGATTTCAGCTTGAAAGGGAACATTTTAAGAAGTAAATACAACAAAGTTTAATGAAAGGACTATTTGTAGAGGTGTAAGCAGAGTTAAGGGAAACAACAAATGATGGTGAAATACACAGGATTTAGCAACAATGGAATCATTAGATCTGTTTCTTTTACATTAACCTTGGTATTCTACTGCTTTTGCTTGGAGTTATGAATGTTGCCTATAGCCTGAAATATACAGGAGAGCCCATTCTCAAGGCTCTGACCTTTAAAGGTACAACATTTTCCTAGTCATATAGAGATAAAAAGCTGCAGAACAGAGAATAACATTTGTCTTGTTGGAGATTTATAGGAACATCATGACCTGACCTACAAGAACAAATGATTCCTGCACTAAGAAGTATACAACAACCAACCACACCCCCTCCCTCATTCTGCCTTTAAAAATGCTTTGCTGAAGCCCTTTAGGGGAGTTTGGGTTTTGAGGGGCACAAGTTACCTGCCTCCTTGTGTGGCCCTGCAATAAACCTTTCTCTGCTCCAAACTCCAACGTTTCAGTATTGTTTGGCCTCACTGTGCTGCTGGCACAGGAACTTGTGTTTGGTAACATCCACAGTTAAGAAATGAAACCTTCTCCGATCTCTGAACAGTCCTTTCTATTGGTAAAACTTCATGTAGTCTCTCCTCCCCTCCCCTTTCCCCTTGGTCATCTAAGTCATCTTCTCCTTCTCCTTCTCCCTCTCCTTTTCCTTCTTTTTCCCAGTATTAGAGGTGGTGTTTATTTTTTAACTTTTTAAATTATTATTTTTTTTAATTTATTTTTTTATTTTTCTTTTTCGCTGTGTCAGGTCTTAGTTGCTGCATGCGGGATCTTTGTTGAAGCATTTGGGCTCTTCATTGCAGCACACAGGCTTCTCTCTAGCTGTGGTGTGGGCTTCTCTCTAGTTGTGGCATGCGAGCTACAGAGCACTAGAGCTCTCTGTTAGAGGTACGCGGGATCAGGAGTTGTGGCGCATGGGCTTAGTTGCCCCACAGCATGTGGGATCTTAGTTCCCTGACCAGGGATCAAACCTGCATCTCCTGCATTGCAGGACTGATTCTTTACCACTGGACCACCAGGGAAATCCCAGAGGGGGTGTGTATAGATCAGAAGACAAAGTGTATTAAAATTGTGTGTGTAGGTAGTGATGAGAGCAATGTTGTCCTGACTCATCAACATTCTCTAGAGTGCATTTGCTTATATTGGCAATTTTTAAAAACTATAGACAGTTTCTTGAAGAAAAAAAAAAAGGTTACAGCAAGAGTAGAAAATGACTGAGGTGTGTAAGCAACAGTGTGTATCAAGCAAAGCAAACCTGTACAGTGCCAGCAAGTTCAAGCCTACAGGCAAGGAACAGCAGGTGCATTCTAGCAGAGCGTTCGTATTCTGTCATTTTACACTTTTGTGTCTTGAAGCCCTGTGTTTTGTTGCAGAAATTGGTCCGCCGAGAAACCAAGCACCACACTCGGAGGGTTGGAGAACTCAGGTTTATTAAGCCCGCGGCCCCAGATGAGCTAACGCTCCAAAGTTATGGGCCCCGAGCTCTGGGTGAGCTTTACTTTTATAGGGGTCAGTGCACATGTTTACAGACAGCATGGGTAGATTGGTTACTTGGTTTACAGAGCACGGAAGTTTCCAAACAGAAACTTACAAGAGCAGGTGCAGAACATTCCATTTTTAGCAAAACATCTTATGGTTACATTGGATTGCTAGGTCATCCTGTTTTTTTGTTTTTCTCAGCAGCAGCAAACATATTTTACAAAAGCAGAATAAGCATGGAGTTATTTTTAGCTGAGTGCAAGTTTCTAATTTTCCTTTTCAGTTTTACACACTGCAGAACAAGGAACTGAATCGTGTGTTTTGTAATCTTCAGAGGGAGCATAGTTGTGCATTGTTGAAAGGCCTGTCATGATTCTGACGTTTCAGCCAGTCCCCACACCCAGGAATATATTTGGTGACAGATGTCCTGCAGGTCACTGGTAATCAAGGCCAAGGTAGGTCCTGAGGATGACAGCAGCTGTGTGAATACCCATCCAGGCTGACGTGCATGCTGCTTTGTACCGTGTTTGCAAACTGCGGTTCAAACTGAGAAACCAGATGAATTTTGCTTGTAAATATTTGCAATCTGTTACTTAGATAATTGCTACATCCACATTTGGGTATATTTTTAGGCTTCTAACAACATAGCTCACTTGCCACTTGCCATGGTGGAGTGAGAGAAGTTTATTCAAAGCCAACAGTCAATGTAACAAAACACCTGTATTAACTATAGTAACTTATTTGAAAGGATAAAGTTCATGACACAATTTTTCTTGTGTCTTTGAACATGATGAACTTGGGTTTGATGGTTTTATTTCTTATGGTGTATTTTCCTGGTTTTCTGGGAAATTCTGGACTTAAAAATGAGTTGGAAAATGCCCCCTCCCCCCCTTATTTTCTGGAAGAATTTGAGTAAAATTGGAATTCTGTAGTTCTTAAAAAATTCCTAGCATTTACCTGTCAAGCCGTCTGAGCCTGTAATTATCTTTATTGTTAGATTTATAACTTCAAATATAATTTTTAAATAGATTGATATATTTTATTTCTTCTTTAGCCACCTTAGTAGTTTGTGTTACTTAAGGATTTTTTGTTCCTATTTCATCCAAATAATTCAACTTATGGGCAAAAATTGGGTTTGTAATATTCCTTTATTATCTTTTATTATCCTTTTAAGAGTTTTTAAAACATATAGTTATGTTCACTCTTTTATTCCTGATATTGGTAAATTGGGTCTTTTCTCTCTGTCTCTCTCTTTCTCACTATAAATATAAATATATATGCTAATTTGGTCACATAATTTTCCATCTTAAAGACTTAGTTAATTTTCTCTAAGAAATATTTCATATTTTATGTTAGAGATAATTTTATTTAATGTTTATGGTTTATAAAGTTAAATGGTTAAACTGCAGTTTACATTTGGCTTCTCAATACTACTCTATCAGTAAATATAAAGAAATAATCTTTTAATTAAGAAAGTATGCACAGTGGCATAATTTTATCTGAAAACAGTTCTGTGTTTGACTTCTATTTTTAAGTCCACTTCTGGGCTCATTAAATAATAACAATCTTGGTAATTTTCTTCCTTAAATTTCTAGCTATCACCTTTTGAGTTTATAAGAACTTTCATTAAACATTGTGTACATTGTCACTCTATATCTAAAATAGGTCAAGAATTAAACTTCATGAGCTCTGATTTTCAGAGTTGTAACATATTATTGGACTCATATTGACCGTGTTGCCATAGATTAATTATGGCCCCAGGAGGTTACTTGTAGATAAAATAATGAATATGCCAATGACTGAGTTGAAACTAAGTGTTATAGAGAAATGTTGGGAGTGTATGTTGCACCACATAATATAAGGTAACTACTTTAAATATACTAAATAGAGGATTCAGGTCAGGGTGCAACCAAAGCAAGTATGAGAAGACCTTGGTTGAACTAGAGAAAAAGGAGGACATGTCACCACAATGTCACTTATACAAAAGATCCCAATTTTATCTCACTAGGTCAGAGTCTTTTTAATAAGTACAACTTAAAAACTAGAAAGAAATAATAAAGGTAACTTCTTCCCTCCACCAAAAATATGTGCTTTAACTTTTTATCGTTTTATTCCTTCTGTTATTGAGAATTTTTTCTTCTCACAGAAGTTGAGTACAAGTACATGGTGTCTAAATAATGTTAAACAGCTTCACATCTCTTTGTAAGGTATTCCATTTTAAATAGTGATGTAGGAGGCCTGAGTTACGTAGCGATTTTCTAATGTCTTCTAAAGGAGATAGGTTGGTTTTTCAGCTGACTAAGCCTCCAGAGACATTCCTGGTGCATTGGGCCTTCCCTGAAGACTGTTTTGAATTGTCTTTCTTTTATTTCAGCTCGAAAAAACATTCGTTCAGGAGGCTGTTTTGGGGCCCTGTGATCCTGATTCTCTCTGTCATAAATCAATTTTCAGCAGTGCTATTGAGAAACCTTTGAGCCTATGATGCTCCCCAATGTGTAGAATACCTTTTCAGCAAAGAAAATTAATTGAGAAATATCCACCCTGCTGTCACAGTCACACTGCTTAATAAGACACGCCCCCCTCTCTGGAGAGCTGGCAGAGTTCCAACAAGCCCTGGCTTCCTATTACCTGAGTTAAAGCTCCTGCCAGAAATGAAGCATGGCGATTTCATCAGGAACATTACTTCTCAGTTAGAGAAATCTATTGCATCACATGTTGGTGTTGCTCTGTGCTATTTGATTTACACATAATTCTAACCCAATAGACACCACATTTGTGCTGAAGCAGTGTTAGTTGATATTTATAAGAAATCCACTTACATGAAGCTTGGAGGTTGTGTTGCAGAAATCCGTCCCCCGAGAAACCAAGCACCACACTCGGAGGGTTGGAGAACTCAGGTTTATTAAGCCGGAGGCCCCCGACGAGCTAACGCTCCAAAGTTCTGAGGCCCTGAGCTCAGGGTGACCTTTACGTTTACAGTGCACATGTTTACAGAGCACGGAGGTTTCCAAACAGAAACTTACAAGAACAGGTGCAGAACGTTCCAGTTTTTAACAAAACATCTTAAAGTTACATTGGATTGCTAGGTCATCCTGTTTTTTTTTTGTTTTTCTTGGAGCAGCAAGCATATTTCACAAAAGCAGAACAAGCATGGAGTTATTTTTAGCTGAGTGCAAGTTTCTAATTTTCCTCTTCAGTTCCAGGCAATATGAGTTTTCCATGGAACACATTTTAACTGTTGCTGTTGCATATTAAGGAATCCATTTTTCTGTTAAATTAAATTTTCCAATCAAGGATATGAACTGTGCACTCAACAGTCAGCCACGGATGAATATACAACGTGCTTTATTTTAGTCACAGCAACAGTTTCCTTTGACAAAAAAAAAAAACAAAATCTCATTCTTTCCTGTCAGAGGTAAACAGAAAATTCAAAATAATCAGGAAACTTAGGTCTAGTCTATTATCTATTTATTTTTCTAGCCTGACAATTTATATGCACAATCATTGTTTGGTTCAAAATCCCTTTCTCGGGGCTTCCCTTCCTCTCTCAATGTCCTTTATTCTCCCACTCACTCCACGTCCTGTATTCAATTGCACCCTCCTGCTGCCCGTTCTCCCCATGGTAAAGCAGGTAAGGGTGGGGATGATGCTTGTAAGAGTGAGACCCTGGTGGTGGAGGTGTTCACAGATCACTTCCTGTGCACGAGACAAGCACGGTGTGGATGCTGATATGACTGGCAGGAAAACCTTGGCAACTTTCTCTTCAGAGGACAGTCAGGCTTCCAGTGCCCAGCTGGGCTCCCAGCTGCCTCCTGGTACCAGTTATCATATGAATACATGATTATTCCAATTCCTTAACTCAAAGAGGACAAGCACACAGCTATATTATAATCCTTAGGATCACAAGGCAAACGTGGAAATCTGGCAAGTTGGTCTTCGCTTAGCTACTGCTTGTATTCCATATATATATATATATATATATATATATACACATATATAACTATGGCAGGTCTAGGAATCCTTGTTTCACCAATCTAATCTCGAAAGCAACTGAGTGAATCTCTTAACTCCTCTAACTTTCTATAACATCCTTATATACAAAATACATATATAATATGTAGAATTATTTTGTTATATATTAGATATTATAATCATATATATAATTATTGTTACTATATTTTTCTGGAAAATATAGGGAATATTTCAGAATATTATGAAGGTCTAACACCATGGAACCATTTTAAATTACAAGGTGCTCTAATTTTGATGTTAATCTCTATTATACTCAAGAAATAGCAACTCTTATTTGGGAACGCATAGAAATTGTTTTTTCAGTAGAATGGAATGCTAAAAGCAACTTGATATAAATGAAGCCTATTTTCATGCATCACTGTGCTCAAAAGAAAAAAAAGTATACAAATTACCTACCCAACCCCTCCCCACCCCGCCAAGGAAGTAGATGGAAATATGGAGATACTGGCTGAGAGAAGTAAGCACACTGGGAGACCCTAGTGTTCTGGGGGGAGAAGCCTTTATCAGCACTGCATTTGTTCAGGAGCCTTGGGCTGGAAACAAGGTGGAGGAACCCACTGAGTCTCCCATGTTAATCCAAGGACGATTGATGGGTGTCAAGGTCTCACTGTTAAATCCCCTGACTTCCCAATGAAAGACCTCAATTCTCTCTCATTGAAAGTTAGCCTCATAGAGTCCCCAGAATAAAAGCAAGGAGATATGAACCCATTACTAAAAATTACCAAATACATAAGGAAACAAGCAGTTATGAATAGAATCACAGAAAAAAACACATCTATTTAGAACCCTAAGATCTTTGGATTCTGGAACATAGAAGATATATTTAAAGGAAGTGTACTCCACATTTACAGAGCAAAATGATGGGAATCACTAAAATGATGGGGCAAGAAGGAAGTATTGAGATGTGTGGGACAATGTGAATAAGAGCCTAATTTTTTTTTATAAGTTAAAAATATACATTGTAAGGTAAAAGTTAAGTTAATGGTTAAAATAGCATATAAGGTGTAGCTAAAGAGAGAATTACTGCCCCAGGGGATAGACTGAAAACCCACTCCATAGTTAGATGTGTGGCCCTGAGGCAGAAGACAGATGGGGCTCCCAGGGCAAACAGTCTGAGTTCCTTCCCTGTGGACCTGATACTCTGAGACAGGAGTAACAGGACAATTGGGAGAGGAGGCTGGGCCCTGCCCAGATATAAGTAAGACACCACATATTCCTCATTCTCAAAGTCAGCAGACCTCCCCTGACCACACATGTGCAGAAAGCCTCCTTGGAGGTCAAAAGGGGAGTGAGGCCAAGGGGGCCAAACCTACCCATAGGCCTCTTTGGTGGAATCCACCTTGACTAAGAGATGTGCACGCACATGTGGGAAAATCCTGAGATACACCAAATATGGACTCTGAACCAAGCAAATCAAAATGACTGGTCGAAGGAAACACGGAAGAAATGCCCCATAAAAGTGATTCAAACTGCCACAAGGGCACAACTCTCTGAGCCTGTCCATGTGTCTATCCACTCATATTCTGCTCTTTTTTTCCTAATAAATACTTGTTCCACTACTTTCCGTCTTTGTGGAAATTCTTTTCTGCAAAGCTGTAGGGCCGGGGCCTTGTCACTGACCACTGGTCTGGTGACTAGTGCTCTCACCACCACTACCTGACCTCAATCACTGACCCGGAGCTGAAACCCTGCTTCAAGCCGCTGCGGGCCGAGGCCACCCAAGATCAGCCCCCCAGTATTAAAGCAGGCTGGTTCAGTTTGTCATTTAGGATATTAGACTTTACACCCTGTAGGTTCACTGCTGTACAATAGTAAACATATGGTAAGAATGGAGGATGTCTTTTTAGAAATAAATTGCTTTTATATAAATGTGAAAGCAAGTACACTATTAATGTGTAACAACACACATGTCCATACTATTCAATAAAACACAGCCAAGGCTTCCAGGAGTCCCTCCTCCTCACTCATAGGGACAATGAAGGACATGTCCTTGCTGGGAGGATAAGTGAAGCAGCTTTATAACAGGGACTGAACCTCCAGTTATGTCACAATTCTAATTTTCTTCAATGTTCTTATCCTTTTATGTCAATTAAACAACATTCACAGAGATCATTGGAATTGCGGTACTATCACTACAACAGTATTACAGAGTGAATACGAAATCAAACTATGAGATTAAGAGGTATAGAAGACATATAACTATTCAGTGTTATGCAGATTCAACCACTTTTAGAGGTGAGAATAGTCCAGTGGAGTGAGAACATTTTTGAAAAGAAAAGGGTTGAAAATATTCCACCCCTGCTCTACACTCAAGTTATTAATCACATGCTAATTTAGGTGTGCTGTAAAAGGGTTTTGTATGTAACCAGGGTTCCAATTCAGTTGACCTTAAAATAAGGAAATAATCCTGAGTAAATGTAACCTAGTTATTTAAGCCCATGGTAGAGACTGGATTCCTCTTGGCAAAAGAGATCTGAAAGTGAAAGGAATAGGATGAGAGGAAGATTCCGCAGTGCTGGCTTAGATGATGGCCAAGGCTCTATGGCAAGGAATATGCGGGCACCTCTAAGAGCTGAAGCAGCTCCCAGGTGACAGCAAGCAAGGAAACGGGCACCTCAATCCTATAACTTCAAGGAGCTGAATTCTGTCAACCATCTGAATAAGACTGGAAGCAAATTCTTTCCCAGAGTCTTCACATGGGAACTCAGCCTGGGCAACACCTGACTTCAGCTGAGTGAGAACTTGAGCAGACAACCTAGAAGTGCCCGGACTCCTGACCTAGAGAAATGATGAGAAAATAAATCTGTGCTGTATTAAGCTAAGTTTGCTGGGTTTGTGGTGATTTGCTATGCATCTACAGAAAATATTACATTGTATTAGTTTACATTATAAGGTAACTGTAAAATATCAAAGATAATGAAACCACCTTAGAAACTGGCAGAGACTAAAAACACAACTATAGACAACACTGATGTCAGACTTTTTACCAGCAATAAACGGAAACCTGAAAGGCGTGAATAACAGCTTCAAATTGCCGACCGGAAATAATTTGCAACCTAGAATCGCATACATGACACAACTCTCTTACAGGAAAGAAAGCAAAAAACATCTCCAGTTAAACTTGAATCAAAGAGCATTTTTAACCAACAAACTTCTACTTATGCAATTTTTAAGAATACATGGAAGAAGCTAAATGGTCCCAGTGGTATGATCTGAAACATGAAAAGAAAATGTTGAATCAAAAATTGGTAAACATAAAGATAAATCTAAATAAACATTATGAATATAATAACTTTCATAAAAACAATGCCTGATTGACAGGATTAAAAAAAGAAAACAACTGAAAAAAAAAAAAGAAAAAAGGACTCAACTGAACTAGCCAAGTTTCCCCTGGGGAAGAGTTATTAGCAAAGTGAAACCTCATCTTAGAGGCAGAGATGAGAGAGGTGGTTAATGTTTATTCAATATCGGGTATGTACCAGACACCGCATATCTTTTACAAGTTTTATTCAATACTCAAAGCAGCCCTATGAATAGATATCATTCCCATTTTAAAAATAGAAGAAACCAAGGTATAGAAAGTGAACTGATTTGCTGAGTTTTCCCAGCAAGTGAGTGGTAGAGTGGAGTTCAAAAAGACAGGCAGCTCACAGCAACTGTGCTTTGACCTCTAAACACTGTCACATTTCAGACTTTTTTTTTTAAGCTCTTTATTGGACTATAATTGCTTTACACTGTTGTGTCAGTTTTTGCTGTACACCAAAGTGAATCAGCTGTATTTATACATATATCCGCATATCCCCTCCCTCCCGTGACTCCCTCCCGTGACTCCCTCCAGTGACTCCCTCCCACCCCTCCATCCCAGCCCTCTAAATCATCACCCATCATCAGGTTGACCTCCCTGTGTTATGCAGCAGCTTCCCACTAGCTATCTATTTTACAGCTGGTAGTGTATACATGTCAATGCTACTCTTTCACTTCGTCCCAGCTTGCCCTTTGCCTCCCACCCTGTGTCCTCAAGTCTGTTCTCTACAATTGCATCTTTATTCTTGCCCTGTCACTGGGTTCATCAGTACCATTGTTTTAGATTCCATATATATGCATTAGCATACTGTATTTGCTTTTCTCTTTCTGACTTACTTCACTCTGTATGACAATCTCTACGTCCATCCACCTCACCACAAATAACTCAATTTCATTCCTTTTTATGGCTGAGTAATATTCCGTTGTATATATGTGCCACATCTTCTTTATCCATTCATCTGTTGATGGGCATTTAGGTTGTTCCCATGTCCTGGCTATTGTAAATAGTGCTGGAATGAACACTGGGGTACATATTTCCTTTTGGGTTATGGTTTCCTCCGGGTATATGCCCAGGAGTGAGATTGCTGGGTCATACAGTAGTTCTATTTTTAGTTTTTTAAGGAACCTCCATACTGTTTTCCATAGTGGCTGTATCAATTTACATGCCCACCAACAGTGCAGGAGGGTTCCCTTTTCTCCACACCCTCTCCAGCATTTACTGTTTCTACATTTTTTGATGATGGCTATTCTGACTGGTGTGAGGTGATCCCTCATTGTGGCTTTGACTTGCATTTCTCTAATGATTAGTGATGTTGAGCAACTATCTAATGAGTGTCACCATGATATTGTAAAGAGCACAGTCATGGTCAAATGTGAAAGCATTTCAGCTCTATTCTATATTTGAGTGACTCTGGGTCTTTCTGAGTCTTTGATTTTTTTAAATGCTATAAAGTGAATGGATAAATCCCACAACTCTACCTGTTAGCCACAGGATACAAGAACAAATGGGACAATAATATTAAAAAAAGAAGGATTAAAACCATGCATGAACCCTGTGGGTAAGATAATCATGTAAACTTCTTGAAGAGGATCATGCTGGTTTACAAATACAGAAAAAGCAAGAGGCGTTTTGTTTATTTGGTTTTGCACCATTGTATGAAACCTCAAAGAAAATGGAAGCATCAAATTCATTATGATGCTCTAGTGAAGAATGGATTTGCCAGACATCTCATACAATGAAAGAGGTATTAGTAGCTTGTAATTATTCTTTATATGTGTCTCTTCTTTAGAATCAGAAGTACCGGCTTGTTTTATCGATTTAAAACATTTATTTTAAGCAACACTCAATACAATATTTATTAAATGTCTTCACTCCAGAAGCAAACTTCTAAGTGCTCAAAATCTGGGGGCATGGAAACACCTAACTATTCCTCATTAGCCCTTAGAGGTGAAATCTTGGACAAAAGGATTTCTTCGGAGCAAGTATGTCTTCTCTAAAGGGAAGGAGATTGTTTTTAAAGTACATGCATTTCTCATTTTATACTCAGAGTGGTGCCAGAGTTTCCTTTTGAAATATGCAAACTATTTATTTTTATTTATTTTTTTGGTTTTCGCCAACAGCACACCACTGCAAAGGGCAGTGGGATGCAGTCAGTAAGAGAAGCAGTATCTGCAGAGACTTTGGAAACAATCGTAAAACAGAATGAAAGTTGATCTGTTCTTAGTATTACTTAAGGTCAATTTCAGCGACAGAGTGCTTGCCGCTGTCCCTGCAGGCCACCCGCGCTAACCCCGCCCTCCACCCTGCTTGCACTCCGCACTGTTGAACCCCATCATCCTCCAATGTACTTGGATTTGCAAATCCTCTGTTCGCTCAGTTTTATGTCAGCAAAACTGGAGCGGATTAAAATGTGTAAGAACATACAGGGAGTTTGGAAGTAAAATCATGATGCAATTGTTTACATTGTGAATAAAAACATACTTTTTACAAATAAAAATTCTAGGCCTAAAAAGAAAATATTCATTAATTTCCTATTGTAAAACAGTCTACCAGTGATGACGGCTTCTTATATTAAGTGTGCTGTAAAACAGCTAAATATTCAGATAACTCGAAATCTGTATTATTCATTTGCTGTTCTATTTTTATATGTTTGCTGTGAATACCTCATTTCCAAAATGCAAATATATGCACTGACATTTTACCATGCCACAAATGGCTGTTTATATTTTCTAGCTACTTGGACTAGCTTCAAGAACCTTTATTATCTTACCCATTCAGAATGCTTTGAAAGCTGGAATAAAATACTGAAAGCCTAGGGCACCCAGGCCCTATTTGAGAAGGGATTCCAAGATGAAGAATTTGCTGGATATTTTAAATTAATTACCATATACAGTGTAATTAAAAGGCACCACTTATGGTTTGAAGAGCAGTTGGCAGAAAATATGCATGTGCGCTTTAAACAGCAACTCAGCTAGAAAAGGGAATTTCAGAGGCTTATGTTGAACAGGGCATTTCAATACCTGGCAGACTCTGCTGGTTAACTTCTTAACAGAAACAGAATTTATAACTCATTGTAATCTGTTGTTGGTTTAGAATGACAGTTGTCATTAAATCCTGTGCACAAAGACTATTTTTATAGTTGTTAGATTAAAATAAATATTCGAATGTACCTAGACAAAGATTGACGTGGGCATATAGTGTTTTCCTGTGTTTTTCAACAGACAGTATTCTTTTAGAGAAGTTTCAGAGTCACAGCAAAATTGAGAGGAAGGTACAGAGATTTCCCATATATCCCATTACTACAGAAGCAGAGCCTTCCCCATAATCAACATCCCCCACCAGAGTGGTGCATTTTTGCAGTTCATGAATCTGCAATGACCCACCATATTCACTCAAGGTCCACAGCTTTCCCCATCATTCACCCTTGATGCACATTCCATGGGTTCGGTCAAATGTACATGCATCCACCATTATAGTGAGAGTTCCAGGGGCTGACTTGGCCGGGAGAGGGTTGGAAGAACTGGAAATATGTGACTTAACATAACTCATTCTTTAAGACTGATTCTTCTCACTCTAGGATGGGGGTTACCTGGGACGTCACAAGATCACTGAGTAACGAAATTCTTTGAATATCACGAACATTTCTATAGAAACAATCAATCCTAACAATCAACCCTAATAATCAATCCTAAGATGGGGGCCGTAATTAACTCTGCTCTGAAGGTATGTAACTCACTCATGTAAGACCCCTTCTCAGGTCTCTCCAGCCCCTTCTGGTGTCTGTGCCAGAAGCTGTTGTACTTTCTTTTTAACAAACTGTTATTCTATAACTTAAACCTGAGTGGCGGCTTGTTATTGATCCCGAGGAGAAATTCTTTTCCTTTGGAGATCACAAATCCACTCCCCAGATGGATTCTAAGGCATCGGTAGTATCACACAGAGTATTTTTCATTGCCCTGAAATCCTCTGTGTTCTGCCTGTTCATCACATCTTTCCTTCCCCATCCAACTGCTGGCAACCAATGATCTTTTTACCGTCTCAGTAGTTTCGCCTTTTCCAAAATGTTGTCTAGTTGGACTTATATGCTTTGCAGCCTTTACAGACGGTCTTCTTTGACTTCATAATATGCATTTAAGTTTTCTCCATGTCTTTTCATGGCTTGTTAACCCCTTTCTTTTTAGTGATGAAAAATATCCCATTGTCAGGATGTACCAAATTTTATTTATCCACTTACCCTCTGAAGGACATTTTGCTTGCCTCCAAGTTTTGGCAATTATGAATAAAGCTGCTGTAAGCATTCCCGTGCAGGTTTTTACCTGGACATGTTTTCAACTTCTTTGGGTTGAAGGTGCATAGCTGCTGGATCATGTGGTAAGTGTATGTCTAATTTTGTAAGAAACCACCAAACTGTCTTGCAAAGTGGCTGTACCATTTTGCATCCCCACCAGCAATGAATAAGAGTTCCTGTTGCTCCACATCCTCACCAGCCTTTGGTGCTGTCAGTGTTGTGGCTATCCTCAAAACACTATTATTCCATAAAATTATTGAAACAAGTGTTAAAAATAAAGAGAAACCTCAAAAAATAAGTAAGCAATATTCCTTTCTTATAATACACATCAGGTTCTTCCTTTTTAACAATTTTTTTGTGTAAAGCAGTGGGTATCAGAGGTATGCAGTTTGTTGCATACAATGTATTTAGTTTGTCTGTTTTATTTCCCAGCAGAATCCAAGTGTCTTCTTAGTTTTATGCTTGTAATGATAACTATTATTCTTTTTCACTTTTTGCCTGTCATAATGAAGTTTTGTATGTATCTATGTTTTGAGAATGGTTATTATTTAATATCACTTTCTCATTCATGCTGTGCAAGCCAAAACTTGTTTAGATTCCTCATAAAGGACAAGAAATAAATAAATACATTAGACAGTTAATTAAATATTCAACTTTTGAATTAAACTTTTTATTTGTTTTAAACTTTTATTTTTATATTAAAACCTGGAAATAATATTACCAAGTTATTATTTCTACACACTTTCCACATGTTAAATTGATTATTGCAGAAATATTTTTTTAAAAAAACATTGCAACACATGATGAAGATAAAGCTCCTGTTTAATCAACGAGTCTCGTTATAGGCAAGAAATGACATGTTTTCACAGTTTAGCATGATATATATTGAATAGCTTTCAAATGATATCTTACATATGTAGCCTGTGAGGTACAATATGATCTTAAGGGATCATACTCCCTTGTTAAATCATTCTCACTTAACTTTGTATTTGGCTAAAATTAGAGACAGCTTACTATTTCAAAACTGCACTAGTCAGACATCTGCAAAACCTAAAATTTTATTTTAAAGTCGTGGCAAGTATAAATGTTTCTGTAGTTGCAGTTGGAGGAAATGGTGCCATAATAGACATTTTTAGAGGCTTACAATGCACTAAATCATATGCTAAATGTTCTCCTGCATTATCTACTTTAATTTAAAACCTTTTTGCAGGGTTCAAAAGCTCTCTGATATTTACACGGGATGTACAGGAGGTAAACGTTATGATATCTCAATCCTACCTCCTAGGTGCTATAGTACTACATAAGACATTCAAATGTATTTGTTCAAAAAGTTTTATTGTTCCACTTAATGACTATCTACATATTTTGTTACCTGTGGGGTAATGCAAATATTTTTATAGTTGAGCTAATTTTCAAAGATTCATAATGGAACAACTGTTGTAGCATATGGGAGATTGCTTGGTCATCCTTTCAAAGGCTGTAAGGTCTTTTCTCGTATGGAAATGTCCTACATGCAGTTTAGATTACCTCGGTGAATATAATTGATTGATCACACTCAATTGTTTTCTTTCTCTTTTACAATCCCAATAAAATAATAGCAAGTCATTAAAAGTTATGAACTTATGACGAGCAAATCTAACATAAGAAGGATCGCATGAGCAATTTCAATTCAGCTGGACTATGGTAGCTGTATATAAGAGTAATGGCTACTGGGAGTAGTGGAAGAGGTGGTCCAGAATGTTCCAGATGCATGATGCAGCACAGAAAGCAGCTGATTTTCCCTGCAGAAACCCAGAGTTTAAATCTCAAGGATGCCAGACAGGAATAAGAAACATTGTTGAAATGTTTCCTAGCAGGGATTTTCTTCCCTGTCTCTCAGATTCACACACTGCCTGACATCCCAGCATTAGCCCCAAAGCAGGATAACTTAGAGTTTGTCCCTGGAAAATATGACAGTTCCAAGGAAAAGTGATGTGAGTGGTGGTATCTAGCTTTCCCTTTGAGCCCTTGCTTCTAGTCTTACCCGTTAAAGCAAAGATGAAAAGAAACAGTCACAGGTGCATACTCAGAGCTGCCAGTCAGTTTTTCATTTCCTCATCCTTACCTCGGAATAGAGAGTAAAATGTCTCTTAACATCTGATTTACGTTATCACCATGTATTAGTAGATGCAAACTATTACATAGAGAATGGATGAACAAGGTCCTACTGTATAGCACAGGGAACTATATTCAATATCCTGTGATAAACCATGATTGAAAAGGATATAAAAAAATACACACATACACACACACACGTGTGTATCTGAGTCACCTTGCTGTACAGCAGAAATTAACACATTATAAATCAACTATACTTCAGTAAAAATATATTTAAAAAAAAGTTATCACTATGAAGAATTACCCCAGGACACAGATAATAAAAGTGACACACAAAAAAATAGAAAGCAAAAACAAAAACAAAAAGACACTCTACTGCATGCTCAAAAAAATGTAAGAGATATCGCATCCATATAAATAACAAAGGACCAGCCAAGGAATAAACCAAAGATGCAAAAATACATAAAAAAATTTCCAAAATGAAATTTAAGAATTACTCAGCAACTTTGGAAAACATCATCAAGGGAAGCTCTCTAAGAGTTAAATATAAGTCAGAGAAACAAGAAAATACGAAAGATAAGAGATAAGCACTATCAATGTATGAGGCCACAGTTCTGAATAAAATGGGATCTAGAGAGATAAAAAGTCAGGAAATTATGTAGCTTTTTACCACCAAAAAGCAATACATTTCTCAAGAACTGCAGTACAGATGGGTCTACTAAAGCACCTGGTAAATGAATAAAAAATAAACCTACCAGAGTATGTGATCCCCAAATTTAAAAATGCTAACCATAAAGGAAAGAAGTTAAAGCACTCAGAGAATAAAAATAAGGTAATTTAGAAAGTTTAACAGTGGAATAAAGAGATTCAAAGATGTATAAATCGTATACCTCGCATAGCTAACTTTTGGGAAATTATCCAACCATATTTCCTTTTTCTTTACTTTTTTGTTGTTGTTGTTGTTGGCTGCATCAGGTCTTTATTACAGCATGCAGGGTCTTCGGTTGCGGTGCGCAGGCTTCTCTAGCTGTGGCATGCAGGTTTTCTCTTTTCCGGTTGTGGTGTGGATGGGCTCCAGGGTGCGTGGGCTGTGCAGTTTTGCGGCACACAAGCTCTCCAGTTGAGGCGCGTGGGCTTAGTAACTGTGGTGCATGGGCTAAGTTGCCCCGCCATGAGGGATCTTAGTTCCCCGACCAGAGATCAAACCCACATCCCCTGCATTGCAGGATAGATTCCTTCCCACTGGACCACCAGCAAAGTCCCCCAAGCATGTTTTCTTACAAAACATGGGATAGCCCCTCTCCTCAGGGGTGGGGGGAGAGGGGAAGAAACAAAGAAAAAAAAAGGAAAATATGGATATGGGATCTGGAAAGGAGTTTGACCTCAAAAATAACTTGCCTCAGGTAGCAGCTATTCAGGAGGCCCTGGCAGCTGGCTCCAGAGCTTGGGTCCTGAGCCTCCAGCCTCTTAAAGAAATGGTCAGCAGTTGCTGGGTGCTCACCTGGTGCCAGGCCCTGTGCTAAGAGCTCTTCATACGTCCACCCATTGACCTTCACAGTAACACAGGAGGGAGGGACAGGTGACCACCGCCCAATCTGCAGCTGAGGAAACCGAGGCCGGGGGGGCTTAAAGGCCTTCCAAAGGTCACTCAGCAAACGTTGGCAGAGCTGGGATTTGAACTCAGGCTGATGGGATCCACAGCTTGGGCTCCTTGCTTTCTCTCTCACATGTGTTTCTAAGTTTTTCAGAATTTGGACTGAGACAAGCTTTCACTGAGTCGGGGTCATCTGGAAGAGAGAGGCTTTTTTTCTGTCAAACCTCAAAGCAGGTGCTGAGGGTGTTGCATTTTGGAGGAAGGAAGACAGTATCATTTCTGGTCAACTGGACATGGCTGGTACTGTTGTTCAGGTGCGATAGACCAACCTCATAATTTCTTCAAAAGTACGCACGCAAGTGAACGAGAGAAGGAAAGACAATGGTGTAAAAGGACAGAGAGAGAATGAGGATGGTTGGGAGATACACAATCAGAGGTACTTCAGCGTGCCCACTCTGGAGAGACCCAGGGCAGAACGTCCCCAGGCTGGGCAGCAGTGAAGGACATACTCTATGGGAAAGCCAGGGGACCCGTCCTCTCCAGCACAGGGATGGAGACACACAGGAAGTGCCTTTCTGTGTTTCTTAAAGTTTCCAGTGGTACATGAGTCATTCCACGTATAACAAGGTGAGTTAGTGTATGTAACTGAGACAGGAAGGAAGGGGGCAGGGCATGACCTTTAAGAACAGGACATGACATGAACTGGTTAGAACCAACGAGACCCAAGATGGCTGAAGACTTCACTTCCAGGGGACCTTGAGCCTCGCTCTCTGTTCATTGTGACACATGAGCCAAGTGACACACCCACAGGTGCCATGAAAGTTGCGAGGCCAGCCATAAAAGGCCAAAAGTGGGCAGTGGCCCAATTCCTGGAAATCTCTGCCACGTCTCCAAAATAGCTGGAATATTTCTGGCACTCATTAGCCTATAAGATTACCCAGCCCCTAAAAACTAACCACTCCACACCTCAGGGCACTCTTGCCTTCTGAGACAAACATTCTGTCTGTGGAGTGTGTAGTCAATAAACATGCTTTCACTTTACTAGGGCTTGATCTTGAGTTCTTTCCTGCAAGAAGCCAAGGACCCTCACTTGGTGGCCTGTCCCAGGGACTCACTAGAGACTGAGACATGACCATCTTCTCACGCCCCATTTCTCTTGCAACATAACGGCTATCAATAAAACTGATTGACACGTAAGATTTTGATGATGGTGGAGTACGTTATTCTGCTCTGTCTCTTTCTCTTTCTCTCCCCTCTCTCACTGTTTCTGAGGAAACCTGAAAATCTAGATGAAATACATGTTTTTGAATCCATAAGGAAGTATCAAAGAGCTAACAAGACAGTGATGAATTATGGAGCAAGATCCAGAATGTGTGCTTTGCGGCTATAAACAATGTGGTAAAATATTAATGTGTAGCTGAATAAATTAGATAGGGTTAGAAACTACAAGTTTATTTTCTATTTAAGGTCAACAATTTCCACTTTTGACCCTTCTGAGGTTTTTATTTTCCCCATTTCATTTAGCAGGTCTCTAAGCTATTGATTTCCAGTCACTTGCCATAATTTTAAAAGCTGTTTCTTAAACTAAGAGAAGCTCAATTTATCAGAGAATTATTTAAGCACACTCAAGAGGTTTTAGTTTTCTTTCTTTAAGTATATGCACTTTAGTAAGTTGGCCTCTTTAGATTTGCATATTAGACAATTACGAATCCTAGGCGTTTATTCCTAGAATGAAATAGAAAACACTCCCAGGTCCTCCATCCCATTTTCAGAGAATCACCTTCATGATTATTTTGGGAAATACACCCAGCCCCCTTCTCCCCAACCTCCTGAGGGGCCCTTATAATCTTGGGTCACAGTTAGTTGGTTCATGTGTGGACACTCATCAAGTCAAGCCAATCAGAGTCTTGCCCAGGTTGGCTCCTAGGAAGAATCCAACTCAGCAGAATGTAAACACCTGCTCACCTCAGCGCCCCATTCTGGTTTATGGCTTGGAAACAAATAACTCTGGTTGACAGCATGTAAAGAGAATGAGGCAAATGCCCAGAAAGAAGGAGAACAGGAAAAAGGAGAGAGAATTCTGATAGTATTCAACTCCTTGATTCCAATTTTTCCAGATTCTTAACTATTCCCTTGGTTTTCGATTATTCAAAATATTTTATGTTATTAACATATTTGCCTTCTTCTTAACCTATATTTATTTGGCTTATTTTTGTGCAGTCATAAAAGAGTCATACACATCAAAGTTTTAGACAAGATCGCACTATCCCATCACAACCTGGACCTTAACCAAAGGAACAATTAATGTTATATATATATTTTATATAACACAAGTTCTTCAGGAATGGACATTTTCCCCTAAGCCCCAGAAGTACAATATGGTATATTATTTTAATTAGCTCAAAAGAGGAAATTAATAGGCCCCTATAATTATTAATATTGGTACGATTTTTTCATTTACTATTTCTGTATATCAAATGTGTCTATGTTAATTTGTATTCTGTTTCTCTAGTCATGGTTTGCTTTATTATACTTAAAGACATGAGCAAAATACACACATTCCTTAAAATAATTTAAAATAACTAGTCCTGAGATTTCAGTTTCTGAATATTGGCTCCAAGTGTTCCAAATTACAAAACTGATTCACCAAACCTGAGATAAAATGTCAAAGGTACATGAACAATTATCTATGACATTTCATTTGTAGTTAAGTCTATAAATTGTTCATGATGAAGTCTTGAGAAACATGCTTAAATGTCAAATACTAGGCTTCTGGGTTCTATATTAGTTCTTCTTTTCTGATTCATACTTTTTCACATTTGTTATCTTCTACTATTTAACATTACCTAAGTACATTTCACTGTTTACACTTTTAATTCAGGTTTGGGGATCCAGAAAGAAAAAAATAATTATGCACACAGTGATAATTGACCAAAAAAGTTAAGATAAATACATTTTTTGGTCATAATTCGGTTCATTCAATCTTACTGTCAAAGAAAATATGAAATAATATTTCATATATGTTTAAAAAATATAATGTTTAAAAATATATGATGACGTTTAAAAATATATAATGAAAACTAAGTTTAAACATATATAATGGAAAAATTCTATTGATAGTCATAACTCAATCAGAATATGACTTTTTACTTGCTCCCCTAGTTTTAAGCATTCATTATGGAAGTTTGACATTTCACTGGATATCAGATAAAATTCGGTAAAATTAAGTGCTACTCAAACATTAAATATCTTTGACAATCACCATCTAATGTGTGTCTCAGACAAACTGGCATGCCTTGCTAATCCCTGGACAATGAAAATTCATTATTTTATTAAGGTACTGCTGTTAAGAATTTCCTAAGTTAAAGAATGGAGATGCATGTAATGTTCTAGTATAGAAAAGCTCAATTTTATGTTTTCACACCTTGCTAAATTTATTATAAGTATTTAAATTGAAATCAATCAGAATCCTATTTTGGAGAGTATTAAAGAAAATGATTCGTAAGTTTATATGGGAAAATAAAATATGAAGAATATAATATATATTCAAGGGATATTATACATTAATAATGTTTGCATAACAGGCCTTCCACTTGGAAAAAATAAAGCTTATTTTATCACCTATACAAAATGAGTTCCAAATAAGTTAATGTTCTAAATGTAAAAATAAAAATATAAGAAGAATCCTTAGAATTGAGAAGACATTTTTAAGTAAGACAGGAAAATCAGAAGTTATTTAAAGGAAAAGAATGACAGATTGACTACATAAATATTAGAAATTTTAGCATGGTAAAGTTCATGCTAAGCAAAGTCAAAAGACAGACAAAAGCCTGAAGGAGAGTATTTGCTTCACATGGTGGAGGCAAGAAAAGCATAAAGTCGCCCCCACACAGAGAAATCCTCAAATTAATCAGAAAATGCCCAGCAAATAAAAGATGAAGAAAAACATGGAAATGTGTTACTGCCATGGCAGAATCTTTAAACTTCAATTTCAAAATGAATATCTAAAATGTCCAATATTTTAAAATGCAGGTGTAAAATGTACTTGGGCATACACATTTTTTAGCATATTTCGTAATTTTCTTAAAGGTCTCAGATTTTGCTCTTTTCAGTTTCTTCTTATTCCCTTTCTACATCTCTCTCTTTTTTTTTCTCTATCATTCTATTTCAGCATCGGCAATTCCTTTAAGTGGCAGAGCAGAGTATTATTAACTGACCTGTGTTGATTCCTTTACATTCTTATAAAACACAAATTATGCTTTTTATTACATTAAATATATAATCAACATGAACTGAGATGATTTATGTGAGATGCCAGAATAAGTCTGCATTATAATAGTTCACACAACAGCAAATTATTATTATTTCTAAGTAGCAAATTATTGGAACCTAAGTATCTGCTAGGGCTTTGAATTTATGGGAGCCTCTATTACTGCCCTACTTGACACTGATGTACGCACGCATGTCAGGATCGCACTTCTGCCAGTAGGAACTCAGTCAAATGAGGGGCAGCCTTTGACTGTTCCTTATCACTGCTTCCTTAATTTCTTCTTCCAGTTCTGCTCCGCTTCTGAGTCAGGGGTGGGGTAACATGAACTTGTTTCAGCTTCACACACATACCCCACCCCCGCCACATGCACAAATACAAACACACATACACTTTATTCAGAACGAGGTCATGCTTTCTAGCTAATTTGTCCTAATTTCTTTTTAAGGACATGCTGTTTAATATATTTTCAAGTCTTTAAATAAGCATTATTGACACGTTTCTTCCCTTGGATATCGTTGGGAGCTTTTAGCATCAGACATAGAAATTTTTAAAGCATGCAGCAGGTTTCTCTAAATTTAGAATTTATGTAGCTTTATAGAATTCCTTGGGAATTTTAAAAATATATGTAAAAGTACTGAAAAATAATCTTATGGCAGCTTACTATAGGAAATGTGCAGAAGATGAATTGGTAATTCTTGTAACTTTCTCAAATATCTTTAGAAAAGGTATAATCAATTCTGTTTTGGGGAGATACATTTTTAAGAGAATCTTCCAAAAGTATCATCAATCACATTAGCAACTTCAAATGTATACCTTCAATTTGGCTTCAGATTCTTTAACATTTTAATTGCGTATACAGCTTATAACCCATGGCTATGTTCTTCTTCCTATTTCCACTTAAAACGTGGCTGTTCAGGTATTTCTGAGGCACCTGTAAAATGTTAGATAGGATTCCAATGGTATGGATATCAGGGAAAAATAAAACAGGAAAATAAACATTGAAGGGTTGGATAAAAACTGTGTTAAATTATTTTGTTTTAAAGGGACTTTAATGAAGTTTCTTGACTAAGTCAAATGGGTATATATACATTTTTGAATAGTGAACTCATCTCCTTTACCCTCCAAACACACACATAATTCTCTTTGCTGTAAGATTGTTTTCAATCATTGGTGTAGATTCATGTGTTATTTTTTTTTTTTTATCTGCTCCTGGAGAGCTGAATAACATAGTCTCAGATATATTTGTATCTGTCATTTTCTTATTCAGAAAATGAAAGTATTCATTATTTCTCCTGAGTGAGAGTTTGAAAAAGGAGAGATGGGTTCCAGATAGTTGGGACTGAAAAGCTGATCCAAAGGCAAAGCTGTCTAGAGCCAAAGGAAACCAGAAGGACGGGGTAAAAATGCAGCACTTCAGTCAGGCTGGTGGGTTTTAAAGGGGCCAGAATAGTAAGTGAGGTTAAGGCTAAAGACAGGCTGAAGAAAGTTTGAAATTATGAAAGTAAAGCAGTTTTGTGAGACAAAGTATTTCTGGATGTGGCCATGCTCTGCGTCTTAGAAGGTAAATGGGAGAAGGTCAACAGACCAAAGGGCTAGAACACTCATTCTTAATGGTCACAGCTCTGGCAAGTTCTTGTCAGAGATGATCAGAAACACGGGTAAAACAGAAAATGTATTCATCATTCTGTCATCTGAGAGTAATTTCTGGAGGACGAAGTATTTCTGGCCATAATGTGGGCATCCTGTGAAAGAATCAGTCATTAAGATCTAATTAGCTGTTAACATTGTAGTGTGGTTACATTATTTTAGAGCTAAATTCCTAACCGGCTTAGGGATGGGCCGTCAGTCTGCACCATCACATGAGTCAGTCTGGAGCAAGTGAATTTTAGATACATTTCTAAGATTCTTTGAGCCTGATCAGCCATAGGTCAACTTTCTCACTCACTTTCCTTTATCAAAGAGGTAAAGTTGGGCAGCTGTAACTTTCTGATCCAGAAGGAGACAAATGAACCTTTTAATTTTAAACTGCCTCTCCAGCACATCTTTTTTAATGTAATTAGATCAGACTAACAAGGACTGAAATTGTAAATGCTTTCACGCACATCGGCGGCCCCAGTGGTCCCTGGGGTCTTTTCCACCATTAGTTTGAATGCACGAATCGGTTTTAGTTCCCCCAGCTGCCGTTGAAACCCCTCTCTGACTGCACTGCACTCCCACACAGCAGGGCAGTGTGATGTGAAGACACACAGCTGTACTATTCAATTCACACTTAAAAATGACTCTGGCGCATTTACATTTTTGGGGTTTTTGAGATGAAAACACTCACTATAAAACAGTTTGATTATTCGTAAATGCATTGAACAGATACCAAAAAAAGGAATATTTTATTTTCCTGTATCTAAATTTATAGCTCAGAAAGGAATTCATACTCTTTAAGGGGGACAGTTTCCTCTAAAAGTAGGTCAGAAGTAATTTATATGCACTCATGTAAAATGCAGAGAAAAATATTTCTCTGAGTAATTTTATAAATAAAAGATAGTTTTAAGATTAATATAGAGTGGATTAAAAATCAATTCTAACTTTCCTAAATTTATTAGCTCTTTATTGTAAGCACTAAATATGTGTACAAATTTGAGTTAACACTTTTAATTCTGGCTGACCTTACAGCTTTCATATTTGAAGGATTATGGGTTACTTAAGTCTTATATGTGAACAAAGCTTTAACATTGTCAATTATATTTACCTTTAATACCTCATCAGAGTAATCTGGCAATAGGAACTCAGAAAGCTGATCATATAGTTGAGTTGATGAATTTGAATTATTTTTATCTTTAGTCATTGTTAACACCAATGTGAAGCACAAAATACTCTGGGCAGGTATCATTCATTTTCTTCACGCACCTCTGTCAGTTTACTTCAAGACTCCAACCTTGTGCTATGAGTGAGGTAGTCATTTTCCAGCTCGCCCTAATTGTGTTCGTGGGCTTTGACAGGTAGAGCAAGTAGTGCTTTATTGGAAAACAATCGCTTTGGTGTGAAAAAAAAAAAAAAGGCATAAAAAGAAAACTAGATTACACTGAAGCAGCAACAAGAACCAATAACTATAAACCATGAGAAACTGCAGAATGCACTCTAAATACGATCGTCGTGTTCCCCATAAGGTTTTTCTAAGTAGGATAAGGTTTCTGGGGTGGGATGAAGAAATGAGTCCTCTGTTGAGCGTGGTGCCTTGTATTAATATTTTTAAATTATTTATTTTAAAATAAATGTAGATTCAGAAACTACAGTAATAAACATATAATTAACTACCAAAAGAAAAACACCTTTTTAGTGACCTCTCTCCACCCCAGCTACCTAGGTTAAGAAACAGAACTTTTACAGCAGTTCTTCCACTGGGCATCCTAATCATCAGTCCCTCTTTCCCATAAAAGCAGCCACCATCCCATCTGTACGCTGGTCACTTCCTTGAGATTCTTTATACTCTAACCAAACAGAAGTACATCTCCATAGTTTAGAGCTGGTCTTTTATAAAATTTCATATTACTTTTACATTATTTATAGTTTTCTCTTTTTCCCTTTCTTTTCAATAAAATTATTTTTTGATTAATTTAGCCACTTACTCTGTGCCAAGAAGCACTGCTGTATTTTTAAGAAAAGCCATTCGAAAAAATGAAAACATTTAACATTTAAACATGGCAAATATTTATATAATCACACATATAAACATATATAGTTTGCCATTTTGATTTTAATCTGTGCTGTTTGTACTAACTGGTATTTTCCATTGTTTCACTTTAAAAATTGACACTTTAAAGTATAGAATATTTAATTACTGACTAGTGATCTTATCTCACCTAAAATTCATTACTGAAAATATTTTGTCATGCTATAATTTCAACTTTAAACTTAACAATAAGCCATCATTATTTCCAGTTACTAAAAACCCGGAAAAAAAACCCAGAAATAATGATGGCTTATGAGACATGTTTATCTGTCATGAAAGGAATTGGAGATAAACACCACAGATCACTTTGGCCTTTCTGCCTTCGCTTTCTGGATGTCACATTATGCCCCAAGAAGGCTGCTTGATCTCTGGCAATTACATCTGCAGTCCAGGTAGAGTAAGTTACAAGGACAGAGGGCATGTCCTCCCCTTTTGGAAAGAATTCACACACACGTCTATTTACAGCTTATTGGCTAGAAATTAATCATAGTTCCACACTTGACTGCAAAGCAATCTGGGTAACATAATCTGTATTCAGAGAGACCATATATGCTTGCAAAAATTGGGAATTCTACTATAAAGGGCAACCAGAATTCTCTAAAGCAGGCTGCTTCTCTGGCTACTGGCAAACCTTTTCTGTATATATGGAATCCCTTCCTGAAGGCAACGAACTGAAATGTCTAACTCCATCCAGCTGAAGCTGAGTATGTCTAAGGGACTACAGTCCTGTCCACCAGATCTACAGAAGTAGTCTGCCACCGAGTGTCCCTATATGAAGTACAAGTAAGGATAAGAAATCAGTGAAACACAAAATTATCGTCAGAGAGGAAAGAATGGAAAACACACAGCCTTCACAGGTCAAGAGTGAGTATAAAGCTCGGAGACAGGAAGAGTGCGGGACGCCTCTCCCAGTGATGACGTCCTTGTGTTGTCCACAGGCAGGGCCCTGATTCTGCTCTCTGGGTGAAAAACTTCTTGTTTGCCTAGACTGCTGGATTTGCATCCGTGGTCCCATGTTCTCCATGACCACACACCAGGTGGACATTAGAAAATAAGCCTCTTTGGGGGTCCATACCTTTCTCTGGCTGCTTGCTTCTTATGCTTTTATGGGGTCCCAGAAATTGTCCAAAAACACTGAGAGGCAAAACTGAGAGTTCTCTATCAAATATAATTCCCTCACAAGCTTAACAGGCTGCAAATCTATCTCCTCCTGTTGAGTTCCTTGTCTGCTTGAACACAGATGAAGGCCTCCTGTGTACTTTTTGTAAAGTTGAGAACTCCCGGGCTTCACTTATTAGGCTGTTCTCAGCCCATCCTCCACTCTCAATGTAGCAGTCATTGTTTTGTGGCCATCATAATGGATTTCCGATGACTCCTTCAATCCAAGTTCAGACCGAATCCGAGGGTGAGCAGTGAGAAAGGAGCAATAGCTTGACCACTTCATGCACAGACTATCTCAGATGAATTGTGATGAGTCATTTTCCTAACTGGATTTAAGCAACAGACAGATACAGGATTGGCTCATATGACTATAGAGTCTGCCTGCTGAAGTTTTGATGTAATTATATTATAAATATAAATTACACATCTTTTGTGTATGTTTTTGGGGTATCAGCTCAAAAACCAAAATGAGAAAGATTGTTCTGCATCAATTGCAAAATGAAAAGTAAAAGAAATATTCGGTTCCCCAATGCCCAAGAAGACACAGGTGTCATCCAGTTTTTGAGGACAACTTAGACACTAAGAGAGGAAGTAAGCTAGTTATTATCTAAAATACAGTTTATCATAGGGAATATTAAAAATAAAATATTACCCCAACTTCCTGCTGCTTCCAAAAAATTAAGCATAGAACAAGTAAGTTTGCAGACATGTTTTCTCCCAGTACAAGTTTTAGAAAGAGCAGTTGTAGAAACATAGATCTTAGCTGATTAACTGACACATATTTCCTCTGGAATTAAAATCCTAGGAAAATGCCCTCAAATTTTATAGACCTCATGTATACCTTATGTTTCTCACAAGCTGAGACCTGATAATTCTGTCATATAATTAAATGTTTTATGTTTAATAAAGAAATGGAGAATATATTTTATTAACCATAACTAAAGTCTCTTTCTACAAGTACACAATTTTGTGCAAAATGGTAACTTAAAGTACTTAAAGTAGTGCCTTAAATCTGTTTTCTTTAAAAGGGCTTAAAAGTTTTGGAAGCTCTATACTTGCCTCCATCACAATTCTAGACATAAGGTACTCATTCACACACCTTCTCAACTTTACGATGGTTTTATTTGAAAGGAAATTCAGGTTCTGATCCCCTGATTAGTATTTAAACAAAAATAAAACCAATTTTGATTTAGTTTGGAGAAGTAAAAAACCAAGGGGAAAATGATATTCAATATTAAATAAATATTTAGAAGTAACCCCCCCACACACCTCCACCAGGTGATTAAGCTCTTCTGTGTAGTTTTGAATGATTACGATGGCCTGGGATGATCAGGGTGACTAGATGACAATTCAGAATATGAATGCAAAATGTAGGTATATTTGTGTTTGATAAGATAAAGGACTCAAACAGCAAACAAATACAAATATTGTTTTTCCATCTTAAAAGTAAAATAAAGTGAAAAAAGTAAAACCAGTTATATCAACCCTATAATGTAGTACTATATCAAATTATAACAAAACTTGAATATGTATTTTTCAGTACTTGTAACCATACAGTCTTTTTACATATATACACATATGTTCAGTGGTGTGTACTTTTATAATTACTTTCATAACCTAACATTTAGCAGGTTATTAATTTTAATAACTATTCTTTTAATATCTGCTCTTACAGTTTGGCCATGCAGCCAATTGTAGTCAACCATTCTCCTACATTATTATAATTGGGTGCATATGTGAAGTTGCTTGACAAAGAAATCTGCTCTACAGTGGCTAAAGCAAGATGGAAAAGAACACTCTCTTATGTGACAGTTGAGAAGGTAGTTAGAATTACAGGGCAGGTAGGGAGCTCTGCTCCACATGGCCCTCTCTGTACCTGAGTTCTCCTCTTGGTGTTCAGCCATCCCCTATGGTTTTGTACTTATCTACATGATTGGAGCTGGCTCCAATACATAAATGCTAACATGATGAAGGGCATACAATTTCCATTAAACAAGTAACCCTACCCTTCTGGCGATATAATAGGGAAGAACAAGTCTGACTCCATATTGGATCTGTTTCTTTAGCTCCAACCTTTGTGCTCTGTTGCCTGTGCTAAGTCATGCCTGCTCTGTACCTTTTGTAAAAGATGTTGCCTATAGCCTGAAATACACAGGACAGCCTCCTCTCAGGGCTTTAACCTTTAAGGGTCCATTTATAGAGAGATAAAAAGTTGTAGAACAGAGACTAACATTTGTTTTATTGGAGGTTTACAGGAACATCGTGACCTGACCTATAAGAACAAAGGATCTGACACCAAGAAGTCTGCCACAACCGACCATGCCCCTCCCTCACCTTGCCTTTAAAAGTGCTTTGCAGAAACCCTTCGAGGAGTTTGGGGTGTTCGAGGGCATGGACCACCTCGTCTCCTTGCACAACCCTACAATAAACCTTTCCCTGCTCCAAACTCCAATGTTTTGGTTTGTTTGGCCTCACTGTGCATTGAGCACAGGGACTTGCATTCAGTAACAGTGCTATTCCATTTGTAAGATCTCAGTAACAAGTCTACATTTAGGTGTATAGGAGGCTGAAGAATCTTGTCTCTAGCTTTTCCATCATGGAATGAGCTAAAGCTATCATTACAGGTGGAGAAGACACGCGCAAAGGGACATTAATTAGTTCTCTGCTATACTTGGTATCCCTTTCCTCAGACTATCTGCGTATGCACTTCTTTCACACAGAACACATTCCCAGCCTTTCCGACAGCAGTAACACATGGTTTCATGCATCAAGTTAGTATAGCATAGACTTCTGTGTCTATGGTCCATGAGCAATTCTCCACCAGGTCCAGGTTGGGTCCCAATGGCATGGGTTACCATTTAATGAAAAGACAAGATATCTGCTCATCATACACACACAATGGGTAGAATGGTGGCAGGAGAGGAAAACTGCCAGTGATAGTTTCCACATATTAAAGGAAAGAACAGGAAACACACAGTAGTGAGAGCCTATGAAATCCCTGAACAAACAACGAAGTAAATTCCTTGGTCACACTGTTTCAAAATGCTTGTTTCTTCTCTTTGAATATAACTTTCTTGTTCAGTTTCTCTATTGCCCAAGCTTTGCCCCTTCATTGATTTTTCTGTTGCGCAGTTTTCCCAATGGCTATGTCTGAAATAGGTGACTTTGACGTCTGCCCTTTTGGACTTGCAAGTTTCGCGTTTTTTGGTGGTGTGGGTGTGAGGTCCAGGTGGGCCAGCCATATTGTTTATTTGGCAATAATTTTTCTTTTAACACTTATTTTCCATAGGAGCCTAAATTCACTGCGATCTTTCGCACTCATTTTTTTCCCCAGCTTTCTGATTCTCTTTTATTTCATAACCTCTATCTTCATCTATCTTTATGTGCTCTAATTCACCAGTGGTAACCTTGAGATCATCCAAAACATTGGGCCTAAGAAAATAACACCTGAATCTGGTCTTTTTAGGTCCACAAGACCATCCACACATGATCAGGCTCTGATTGTGAAAGCTGGCATAGCTCCTCACTCCCAGGAATGGGGAAAAGAGAAGTAGTAACATCTAATTTCTTTTTAGATGAGTAATGTGGAATATATGAACATCATTTCTGCTCATATTCTATCAAAAGGAACTTAGCACTATAGCAAACCTCATTTGAAAAGAAGACTGAAACATTTAGTCTCTATTTGTGTGGCCATGTGCCCATGATTTAGGGGAATAAATGGGAGCAGGTCACAGTTGGCATCTAAGTTCTTTCTTTCTTTTTTTTTTTTGCTTATCAATAATGCTATAATAAATGAATTTACACAATTTACTATAGATTTGAAGAACTGACATTTAAAAACACTAACATTTTAAAGTATATTTTTAAATTGCATTTTAATGTTTTTTTTCAATTATCTGTGACGTGGCAATATATTAAGAATTCAGTTTTATTGTAATCTGGAGCAATAAAATGTCTATAAAAGATAAAAGACAGATCTCCATTAGTGACTTAATTTACATGCACTAGATCACTCCTGAGATTATACATTTTTCATGCTTGTTTACAGCTTAACTCTGATATCTTATTGGTATATTCCTTATAGGTTTGTGTGGGATATTCATATAAGATAGTCATTTTAATCAGTTATCAATAGATACCATTGCTCATTTTATGTAATTGGTTATATTTTATTTCCATTTGTCAAAGTGGTCAGTCTTCCTTTATGTTTTTTTCAATAACATCTGAATTAAAAGGTCTTCCCCTACTTGAACTGTAATAATAATATTGAAGACTGCTACATAATATATTCTGTTTTGACAGATTTATAATATGAAGACCTACATAGATTTTACCTACAAATGTGGGTCAGTTACTCCAATATCATGATTAATTTACTCCATATCTGCTTACAGAAGCATCACGCCTCCTTTTTTATATTCATTCGGGTAAGAAATGAGATCTCTTCAGGCCTCAAGTTGGATCTTACTCAGCATATTTTGCCCACCCTCAGCTTCTACACAGCAATCTTCTACATGTGTATAGGTATTAAAAAAAAATAAACTACTTTAGATACAAAATTAGAAGGCTGACGTATGTAAGTCACACTGAGTACAATTCATAGCACTGGTTAGCTTTCAACAAGTCCAGCAGCAAGATTCTAAGATTCAACATTAGAATGAAAACAGAAGATGGGCCAAGATTATTTACATTCTCGCCAGGATTTCTAAAATGAAACTCATGGAAGTAATGTATATTTTCTACTGAACGTACAAAAAATAGAAAACCACAGTCAGAAAAACAAGTTATGGCAGTGCAACATCATATACTTTTGCTTCAAACACAGACTGCTTACTAGCTGTATCATATTAGATGTGTTACTTAACACCTAGGGCTTGGTTTCCTTATATTTAAAAGTGGATCATAAGAGTAAGTTCGTTCTATGCTTCACATAAGGACTGCATAATTTAATATTTGTAAATTATTTGGAAACTTTTATCTGGCACATGTACTAGTTTTAAATATGTAGGCTTCACAGAAATTGGATTCTAAATCCTAGTCTTAATACTTGATAGATGTGTGATTTTGGAAATCACTTGAACTACCTGTAGTTAACATTTATAAAAATACTATCCCAGAATACCACCTTCATCCAACCATGAATACATATTAAGGAAATAAATTCCAGATATTTTAGGCACTAGGCATCTAATCATGAACTAAACAGACAATCTGCCTACTTGGTAAATTTGATGGCATATTAGAAGGCATTTGGTGCTAAGGAAAAAAGTGACAAAGAAGTAAGAAACACAAGGAATTGGGGTGTTGTGTACAACTTTAGATTTAAGGGTCAGAGAGAGTTCCAATGAGAAGCTGTAATTTGGATTGAGGGAGAGAGAATTATCTAGATGCTTACAGGAAAACAAGGACAGGTGAGAAAACACTGACCTGCCTGCCTAGTTTGAGGAATGGAGACCAGGGAAGGAGGCTGTGAGGGAGGGTCACAGGGAAGGGAGGCAGTGGCTGGGGGGGTGGCAGGGAGGGGCAGGGAATCCAGGCTGGGAAGGTGTTCAGACTCTGGAAACCCCTTGGCTTTAATTCTGAGTAGGGGGTGGATGGCGCTGGAGAGTTCTGAGCAGAGGATTCATATAACCCGACCTGCTTTCGCAGGACTACTCTGTAGGCTTGAGATAAGATGGTAAACCAACACGTGTCAGCAGAGAGAAGATCTGCAAGGCATGAGCTCATCAGAAGAATAGTTGTGATTGGATCTGGTTGGGTAGGTGCTGTTTCTCTTCCTCCTGCCTTTTGCAAAGATGGAGGCTGCCACGGTCATAAAACTCACCTCACTGCCACCAACCCAGACCTAGTTAAATGGCTAGTCATCCAGTGAAGGTCAGAGCATTCTGAGAGCTTTACTGATTTAAGAAAAGTAACTGTACCAGAAAAATATGGTAATACTTGTCTAGTGATGCTAGCTGCAGCACACTGCATATGAACTTTATATGTTGTTAGTTGCCAAGAGCTGCACCATAGGGAAGAAGAAAGTAGTTGGTAATGAAGCCTGCATTTTCTTTTCTAGTTGAAATGCTCTTTTCCAGCTCAAAGCTAAGCCTATGTTCTCCCACAAAAGACCTTCAGGTTGTTCTGTGCTTACACTGAGGGTTCTGAGATCTGAAAACCAGGGGAAAAGTAACACTCAAGTGCTCTCTTCTTCCTGAGTCCCCCAGATTCCAGGAAAATGAAGAATTACTCATCAGGAGACTTTTTCTCTTTTGGAGACAGTGTCTGTTAGGCTAGGCTTGCTGTTCATTCATAGCCTACATCATCAGTTTAGCCTGGGAAGTAGTGACTGGGTGAACTTAATTTCTGCCAGGATTTGTATGATGCCTTGGTGCATTTTGCTGAAGTTATAATTTTAAGGTATCAATATGGATGTCTCCTATTCTTATGTTTTATGGTATTTCCATAAGTGATGGGACCTCTACTTACTGTACCACTGGACCAGGTGTTCCTAAGGAAGAGCTTTGTAATACTCAAAAGAATATCCTTCAACAAGAGTAGGTGAAATTCCTGTGACAGCAAGGGCCTAAAAATTCTAGATCAGATCACTGCTTGGCAACGACATTAAGGTAGAGATGAACAGATGAGATGAGTGGTTGAAATATTACAATTTTCTTCAGGTTCTGTCACACTAAATCAATACTGTGCTCATAAGCTGCTTAAAAATGCTTTATATTCAATATGTGAAATGTATACATTCATTATTTAGGAAAATAATGAAGGAAACCTGGGAATTCTTGATGACCATTGAGACTCTAATGAGATCTACTATATCCATATTTCAGCAGGTGGATACAGGCTTTACAATGAACTTGACTGCAAATGGAATGATGCTAATGGAAATTTTCCTGTTAAAAAAGAATCTTCTTTTCTACTGAATGGACTTTGAGGAATCTTTCACCAGTAACCAAGCCCACGACAAAACAGAAGATATGCTGTAAAGATGTTTACCTTAAAAATCAGTGACGTGAATTAAGCAGTAATAATAAAGTATTGGTTTTAATACTAAAATATGAAAAGTCTCTATTTTTGAGTATGCCCTATTTTAGTTTTACACTGTGCATTAGTTTACTTTCTTAGTCCCAATGTGATTGCCTCAAATGACATTATTTTATTGTTTATACCTAGCTAAGATATTTTAAAAATGTCATCAAAGCTTTTGTAATCTTTGGGCTCATATTTAAGCCAAAACCTGTGTGTGTGTGTTTGTATATCTATATGTGTACCTGTGTGTGTGTTTAATTCCCTTCTATGTATTTATTTTCCTTTTTGAATGGATATAGCTAAAAATAAAGGAGTTATATAAAATAATTTTCTCATATTTTAAGATCAAATCATATTATAACCCTTAAGTCTGTGAAGCAGTATCTGCTCTGTCAATGATAAGAAACAGTGAACTAGTGATTATGCCTTCTTTTCAAAGATACAGGTGGGGAATCTTAAGAAAAAGAAAAGGGAAAAAAGTTCTCCCAAACACATTTCTCCAAAGAGGCTTAAAACATCAAATCTTATAAGTTAAATTGCAAACACCTTAGAGTCAGAGACCTTGTTATTTCTACACATCTGTTAGGTACCATGACTCTTCAAACAAAATAAATTATCCTTAAAAACAAAATGTGTCTTCAAAAGATAACCTTTATCTTTCCTCTTTGTTGATAAGTTGACATAACCTTTCAAGGCAACTCTAGAAAACGTTTTGTTTCAGAATTATTTTGCAAATAATTAGTGAAATGTCAACAAACTAATTCAGGAAGAAAAGTTCATTTCCAGTATGATAATTCCATGAAGGGATAAAAGACTGGATAAAAGATGAGAATATTGGAAGATAGCGTAGAGAGAGAGAGAAATGTTGAGCTTGAGAAGAAAGATATATAGATCAGTTTGACCAATATCCTGAATCTTTCCTTCTTTTTGTTTCCTCTTTGAAAAGACAGATGAGATATATTAGGTTCAAATCCTTTGAGACACTTTCTATCTACTTTGGCAAATTCAACCCCTTAGTCCTCCTGCGATGAGCTGCAAGTCTCATCACCATCCCTATTAATTTAAAACGATTCCATTTTAGTGTTCCGCCACAATCTACCTCCTGACACAATCCTGGGTGAATTGCACTAACAGCCTTATTCTCTTTTTTCCCCTAATAATTACATGTAATGATATCTATCACCATAGCCATTTCTCATGGCTATATCCCAAGCTTCACCTCTGAAATTTCAGAACTAATATTTTATTATCTTATCCTTCAAAATTCTCCTCCATTCTCCCACTGTTTGCTGATGGTGGTGGCGGTAATTATCATCTCCATCATTGTCATTATTTAAATCTCATCTGGTCCAGAGCCCTGGTCTTGTTCCCGTGCTTTATTTATCAACTGCATTTGCACTCCACTTCTGTAGAGGTTGTTTTCCACACTCCTCCTCTTAGATTCCGAGTATCCTTCACAGGCCCATCCTCCAGATTTGTCGAGTTTACAAACGAGATTATGCTGGGGTTATTGTATCAGCTTTTCATGAAAAGCTGGAATTTCCTGGGAGGGCATGGGATACTCCATTGCCAATGTCTGACTGGAGGAGGGACATGAAAGCCCAGCTTCCTTGCCTCAAGTCATAACAAAAACTATGATGGACTTAGTGCCCCAGAGTTTCCTACAGAGCTATGTGCAGAGCAGGATTTCACCTAAAATCATATTCTTGCTGGGCTATTGTTTTCTCTCTACTTCCTTAACAGTTTCTCCTGAGTGCAATTAATTAACAAATCATTTGCACAGAACCCTTATCTCGAAGTCTGTGTCTAGGGAAGTCTTCTGTTTAAAAAACTAATTATCTACACCTTTTAAACTACTAATTATTCCCTTAAAGTAGTTATCGCTACTTGATACACATACAAATACATACACACACTCACACATTTGTTAGTCTTTTTTGTTTCTTTCATGCTGCATAAGCAGTATTTCCCCTAAACCCAACAACTAGGTTTCATCTAAAGAGTGCCCTACTCTGACCCTTCTCTGGCAATGTGCTTCTTCACAAGACGAGACATCCAGGGGGCTAAAGTGATCTGCCCACCCAAAGCTGGCCCCACTTATACATCATGTTCTAGATGCTTGGCATCTTGAAACTTCCTAATCAAATGGACAATCACCCAGTTCCAATTCCAGAGCGTACGTGGGCTTCTTCCCTGGGTCTCTCCTCCCAAGGGCAGACAATGCTACGTATCTTCTACACCCTTCTCCTGTCAGATGAGGGGCAGCCTTGTATCTGCTGGTAAAGGCGGTGGTTATGGATAGAGGCTGGTCACATGCCTGTGATCCCCCTCTTTAGTGAGATGCAACAGGAGGTGGGGGAAGGAGAGGTGGAGGAGCCTGGAGGATGCCCCTTAACTCTTCTGTAGGACCTGCAGGTGTAATGAGTAATTCAAAAGAAGGGGGAAAAAAGGCTGTGAGACATGACTAGAATGGAGTTTATAAGGGTCTGGCCACTCTCATTTCCCCTCCTTTAGTACCATATTCAGATGAGCACCAAATGTAAAGTTTCATTTTCAATATTTATCTTAATCAGTAATTCGAGTTGAGATTATTTTCCTTCAATCATCCTATTTTCACCGTCTTTACTATGGAGTGACTCTGTGTGTGTGTGCGTGTGCGTGTGTGTGTGTGTTTCCAAAATCCACTAGACTACACTTACAGATGCTGGGACAAGATTCACACCTAACATTTTTGTGTAGATTGGCCATCCCCTGAAAATGGCAAATCATGTTCCACAGAGTAAACAACCATCGCTTTAGCTGCCTCCGGGTTCTAATTTTCCTTTTCCCCAACAGACATGGCTTGCCCATTCTCATGAGAAGTAAGTCAAGTAACAACTGTTTAAACTACAATTGGGACATACTGAAATTTTGTGGGACTTAACCTATTAAAGCAGCATGTCAGGAATACTGCCGTGAGAGTGTGTGAGAGAGGAAGAGAGAGGGTGTGCATCCCTCCTTTAGACCACTCATCCTTCCAAAACTATCCTGTTTTTAAAAATTCTGACACTAATTCCATCCTGCCTCAATCTTCCAACAAGGGCTGGATAAAGACAACAAAAAAGCCAAAAACCAAAACCTAAAACCCACAAACAGATAAAAACTTTCAATTTAGTATCCACTTCGCTGCCTGTCTTAAGTAGGGTAAGGTGAGGCATCTAAGCCAAAATACACGCTCATTAAATTAACAGTAGTTGTCATTCACAGTGCCACCTACAGGGGTTAAAAGGGGATGACAGTTCACCGATCAAGAAGCATTTCCTTCTCCCCAGCTTCCCAATCCTGTGATGGAATGGCACTTCCATTTAGGGTAGTATTCCATTTAGGGTAAGGACAACTTGCTCTGAATTTATGTGTCTCTCTGTCCTCAACATTATCCCATTTTGAGTCAAGAGAGAATGCTTCTGCTGCCTGGTTCTGGAAATGAACCACAGCTGCCAGGGCAGGAAGGAAAGTACCTGAGAATATTTGGTGATACCTCTCCTAAACATGCAGTGTTACTTACAGCAGCCAAGACATAGAAAAAACCCAGGTTCCCACCATTATACACATAATGGAATATTATTCAGCCATAAAAGAAGGAAACCCTACCAATTGCAACAACAAAGATGGAACTGGACGGCATTCTACTAAATGAAATAAGTCAGAGAAAGACAGCTATTATGTTATTTCACCCGTATGTGGAATCTAAACAAAAAAAAAAAACTGAACTGATAGACATAGAGAACAGATTGGTGGTTTTCAGAGGTGGGGCAGGGGTGGGAGGTGAGTGAAATGAGTGAAGGTGATCCAAAGGTACAGACTTTCAGTTATAAGACAAATAAGTCCTGGGGATATAATATACAGCATGGTGATGATAGCTAATAATACTGTATTGCATATTTAAAATTTGCTAAGAGATCTTAAAAGTTCCCATCATCAGAAAAACAATATGTAAATATGTGTAGTGATAAATATGAACTAAACTTACTGTGGTAATCATATATATATGTATATATATACACATATACATATATATATAATTTAAATCACATATATATGTATATGTACATACACACACATAAATATATTTTCATAGTGTATACCTAAAATTAAAACAATGTTACATGTCAATTATATCTCAATTAAAAAATATTGCTCCTACACATGGAAGTAACCTAAATGTCCATTGACAGATAAATGGATGAAGAAGATGTGGTACATATAAACAATGAGATATTACTCAACCATAAAAAATAATGAAATAATGCCATTTGCAGCAATATGCATGGTCCCGGAGATTATCATACTGAGTGAAATGTCAGACAGAAAAGACAAATATCATATGATATCACTTATATGTGGAATCTAAAAAATGATACAAATGAACTTATTGAAAAAAACAGAAATAGATTCACAGACACAGGAAACAAACTTATGGTTACCAAAGGGGAAAGGGGTGGGAAGGATAAATTAGGAGTTTGGTATTAACATATAAAAACTACTATATATAAAATAAACAACAAGGACCTAATATATAGCACAGGGAACTATATCTAATATCTTGTAATCACTTATAATGGAAAAGAATCTGAAAAAGAATAATTATATAAATTTAGAACTGAATCTCTTTGCTGTACACCTGAAACACTGTGAAACAACTATACTTCAATTTTTAAAAATGGTGTTCTATGAAAAAAAAATCCTAAACTTTCTAACAGTAAGCTAACCTTATACACTCCTCAAGTGTATGAACTTCTTGACTTTATCTGGTAGAATGGTAACTCATAGCTCACCTCTAATACATCTAAAAAGAGTAGATAAAACTTTATCATTGTTTAATCATGAATAAATTCAAGCCAGGAGGAAGTCAATTGACTTTTTAAAGTTTAAAATCAGGGACTTCCCTGGTAGCATAGTGGTTAAGACTCTGCCTGTCAACATAGGGGACACAGGTTCCATCGCTGGTCCAGGAAGATCCCACATGCCGTGGAGCAACTAAGCCTATGTGCCACAACTACTGATCCCGTGTGCTGCAACTACTGAAGCCTGTGCACCTAGAGACCATGCTCTGCAACAAGAGAAGCCCGCGCACCACAGGAGTAGCCCTGCTCTCTGCAACTAGAGAAAGCCCACATGCATCAACAAAGACCCAATGCAGCAACAATAAATAAAATAAAATTATAAATAAATTAATTAAAAAATAAAGTTTAAAATCAAATTAGATGTGCCTGATTAGATTTTCTACAGTTTTTCCATTAAGGTAGAACAACAGAATGGGTATGACTGCAAGAGAGAGAAAAGAAAAAAAGCAAATTGAAAAAAAGAAAGACCACAGAGGTGAAAATATTAATATTTTATATTTTCATTTTTCTTTTTGCCAAAATACATAAACTTTTAAGGTCTACTAATAGTTAATATAGAATGACATCACTCCCTAAAAAAGTTGATCAGAAATTCTGTTCACAGTATCACATTTTTACAGAGTATAAGTACATCCATATCTATATCTATATCATCATTATAAATATATATACGTATATAGCTTGTGAAAAAGGGTTATATTCTGTTAAATATTTAGAGACTATCAGTCTAAAATTTTCTCTGACAGATTAATTTATTAATAGACAATATTTTGTCTCACGCTTTTGGCAAGCATTCTGATAAAAACTGCTTAATATATAAAGTGCCATCACCACTTCTGTAGAAAAAATCATTTGAATAAAAAAAGAAAAACTACACTGCTCTAAGCACATGAAACCAACTCTTTCCAGAAAAGAGATCTGAGATGTTTCTTGATAATATGCAATATGCCCTCTCCTTAAAAAATAAGGATTTCCAGTTTTTATAGCTCTTAAGTAATTAATTCTAAAATGTTTTAATAGCAAATAAAGTTATAAAAGAGCTATAGTAGGATTTTGGAATATTCTGTATCAGTACATAAAGAACTTGAAATAGTGTTAAGGCTTCATATCATTCAAATAATAAAAAGTAAATCATCCATAATTATAAAGGGTTTTATCACAGTAATTAAAATTTACAAAATATTACTGCTGTGCAATTATGATAATGGTAATAAAAGACAGTTTTCTTCAATAAGATCACTCTATGAAATTTCACTACAATAATATAGTCATTATTTTAGGGAATTAGTTTCCAATTTTTTATCAACTTAATAAATGCTTAAGTTGCTTAAATGTTTTTACTTAGCTTTTACTAAGGTTTTTCTGCGGAAATGTTTTTACTTTATTTTTTCTTAGTTCTTTGAAGAAATATACACTGACCCAGAAGAACAAAGGCATGCTATTTCACTTTTAATTTGCTAATGTATTTTTTTCAGAGTATGTGCATATGTATTGGTGTCCTTACACTTTAAATATGGATTTATCCACTTTTTTTCCATGTTAAAAAAAGTTAACAAAGCCCTAACTTGGAAAACTGTGTTTCCCTGATAATATCTGTTTTTTTCAAAATGACACGAATTATACCATGACTATCAGCTTTTGATCCAAGCTCATGTATCCATATACCTAACAACCTGCAGACCATTTCCAGATTCTCAGGGAGGTAGGGGTCCTGACTTCTCCCTGTCACCCTTGCCCTTCTTCCTCTGCCTCAAAAATTGTCCCTCAGCTGCCCTACTTCTGGGCTCATTTCCCTTGGCACCTCCTGATCCTGAACATTCAGCTTCACTGGCTTTCTCTTTGGCTACAATCAGAACTTAGCTGGAGGGATTCTTTAGCTTTTCCAGTGGTTTTCACCAGGGTTATCAGCTAGACCAGTCTAAACTCAGGCCTCGCTGGACAGCAGTCTGTCCACGGGCACTTCTACTGGGATGGCCCACACCACCTAAGAGAGGGAAGCTCGCAAGGTCAGTTATCCTTCCTCATCCTTCATCACCTCAAAGGACCTCAATGTGAATTCTGTGGTTACAAAATCTTGCTATTATACACACAATAAGATCATTTTTCAAAGGAGATGATGCTATCAATTAAAAATATCTTAGTACCATATGATCTAGCAATCCCACTCCTGGGCATATATCTGGAGAAAACCATAATTAGAAAAGATTCATTCACCCCAATGTTCATAGCAGCACTATTCACAATAGCCAAGACATGGAAGCAACCTAAATGTCCATCAACAGAGGAATGGATAAAGAAGATGTGGTACATATATACAATGGAATACTACTCAGCCATTAAAAAGAATGAAATAATGTCATTTGCAGCAACATGAGTGGACCTAGAGATTATCACACTAAATGAAGCCAGACAGATAAAAACAAATGTTGTATGATATTGCTTATGTTGTATGTAGAATCTAAAAAATGATACGATGAACTTATTTACAATACAGAAACAGACTCACAGTCATAGAAAACAAACTTGTGGTTACCAAAGGGGATAGTGGGGGAGGCAAGAGATAAATTAGGAGTTTGGGATTAACAGATAAACATTATTATATACATAAATAGCAAGGACCTACTGTATAGCACAGAGAACTATATTCAATACCTTATAATAAACCATAATGGAAAAGAATATGAAAAATAATACATACATACACATATATATAAAACCAAATCACTCTGCAGCACACCAGAAATTAACACAGCATTGTAAATTAACTATACTTCAATTTAAAGAAGATAAATGTTAAACTGTTTTAAATAAAAGTAAGTCAGTAGCTGAAGGGAAGATTAATGAGAACAGTTCTCAGTGACACATAATCATGATGTTATGCCTGGAAATACTGCATATTTTAGATTAATTACAGTATCAGTTATGTGTTTATTATACTCATGCATTGTTAAAATAAGGTACAAGTAAGAAATGCTATACTGGATCAAACTTCTGTGAAGTGAACCAAAATTGACAGTAACAAGAGTCAATTCCCAGAAAAGCTTAGTTTTAAATTGCCAAATACACACAATTTTCCTTTAAAACTACTTAGCTATATTTCCCACCTTAATTATTCTAAATTATACCCCAATATGCTCATATTTTCAACCCATATAAATTTTTACACATACATAACCCACAAACTTGGCACATATAGTAAAACATGGTTTTGTTATTTCTTCATACTTCCTAAGGGAGAAAAAAAATCTCTTTAAGGTTTCTATTCTCAGTTTATGTTGTAAATAGTGATAACAAAAAGAAACAAGCAGAATCTTTAACAGTAAGATTTTATAACTGAGCGTATGTTTTTTAATCATCCCCCAAATCTCTCAATAGTAAGATTTTATAACTGTGTGTATTTTTTAAGTACTTTTATTGAGATACAGTTAACAGACAATAAATAGCATATATTTAGAGTGTACATTTTGGTATCCCAATCTCCAAATTCATTCCCCCACAACCCTCCCCGCTCTCCCCACTTGGCGTCCATGTGTTTGTTCTCTACATCTGTGTCTCTATTTCTGCCTTGCATTTCCTCTTTCATAGTTGTTAGCATTTGCCTTATGTATTGAGGTGCTCCTATACTGGGTGCATATATATTTATAACTGTTATCTCCTCTTCTTGGATGGATCCCTTGATCTTTATGTAATGTCCTTTCTTGTCTCTTGTAACAGTTTTTATTTTAAAGTTTATTTTATCTGATATGACTATTGCTACTCCAGCTTTCTTTTGATTTTCATTTGCATGGAATATCTTTTTCCATCCCCTCACTTTCAGTCTGTATGTGTCCCTAGGTCTGAAGTTGGTCTCTTGTAGACAGCATATATATGGGTCTTGTGTTTGTATCCATTCAGCCAGTCTGTGTCTTTTGGTTGGGGCATTTAGTCCATTTACATTCAAGGTAATTATCGATATGTATGTTCCTATTACCATTTTCTTAATTGTTTTGTTTTTGTTTTTGTAGGTCCTTCTCTTCTCTTATGTTTCCCACTTAGAGAAGTTCCTTTAGCATTTGTTGTAGGGCTGGTTTAGTAGTGCTGAATTCTCTTAGCTGTTGCTTGTCTGTAAAGCTTTTGATTTCTCCGTCAAATCTGAATGAGATTCTTGCTGGGTAGAGTATTCTTGGCTGTAGGTTCTTCCCTGTCATCACTTGAAATATATCATGCCATTCCCTTCTGGCTTACAGAGTTTCTGCTGAGAAATGAGCTGTTAACCTTATGGGAGTTCCCTTGTATGTTATTTGTCGTTTTTACCTTATTGCTTTTAATAATATTTATCTGTCTTTAGTTTTTGTCAGTTTGACTACTCTATGTCTTGGCGTGTTTCTCCTTGGGTTTATCCTGCCTGGGACTCTCTGTGCTTCCTGCACTTGGGTGGCCGTTTCCTTTCCCATGTTAGGGAAGTTTTCAACTAGAATCTCTTCCAATATCTTCTTGGGTCCTTTCTCTCTCTTGTCTCCTTCTGGGACCCCTATAATGCGAATGTTGGTGCGTTTAACATTGACCCAGAGGTATCTTAGGCTGTCTTCAGTTCTTTTCATTCTTTTTTCCTTATTCTTTTCCGCATCAGTGATTTTCACCATTCTGTCTTCCAGATCACTTATTCACCCTTCTGCCTCAGTTAATCTGCTATTGGTTCCTTCTAGTGTAGTTTTCATTTCAGTTATTGTGTTGCATATCTCTGTTTGTTTGCTCTTTAATTCTTCTAGGTCTCTGGTAAACTTTTCTTGCAACTTTTTGATCTTTGCATCCAGTCTTTTTTCAAAGTCCTAGATCATCTTCACCATCATTATTCTGAATTCTTATTCTGGAAGGGTGCCTATCTCCTCTTCATTTAGTTGTTTTTCTGGGTTTTTATCCTATCCCTTCATCTGGTACAAAGTCCTCTGCTTTTTCATTTTCTCTATGTTTCTGTGGCTGTGGTTTTCAGTTCCACAAGACGAAATACTGGTGATACTGGTTGATACTGCTGTCTACCCTCTTGTGCAGAAAGCTATCTCTGTGTGTATGTTTTTTAATCATCCCCCAAATCTCTCAAGACTTCAGATAGATCCATGGATAGATATCTAGCATCACAGTGAAATGAAGTTCACATATAAAACACAGAGAGTAATTTTACATTTTTCCCAGCTTTGCCATTGTTGACTCATTTCCTTTTGAGGTGGTGAGTCTACCTTTAACAAGATGCTCTTTGGTCTTTTTATCATTTTAGTTTTCTATTTGATGGTCTCATAAAGTTGAACATATTCCTGGATGTCTTTTCTCACCAGTTATACAGTATTGCAAGGTTGTCCATAGGGTAATGGTAGATGTTTGACTGATTTGAAATAGCTTGGAATCTTATAATTTTTACATGTGATTTCATACTTCTACTTACTAAAGTATGCATTTATAATAAAATCAACTTTGATGTTGATCTTTGGCTAAAATCAACTGTTTTTACTTGACAATCTTAGAAGTCCTCTCTAAGGCCCATCTTTACAACTAGGGTAGGATGCATTTACCCAAAACGGGCAGGGCAGTGAACTCACTGATGGATTGAATTTTGAGGGCAAACTATCTAAACGCATGCTTATTATCTAATACAACTTGTGCTGATCCTAACCCTTTTTACCTCTCAGTTTCTTATTAGTACAAGAAGGAAACTAATAATTGGGAAATGCTGGGTGAATTTTAAGTGGATACATATCTTTTTTGAAAAAAAATGCCTAGATTAAATTATTATCTTTCTTTTTATTTATTTGTAACAAGTCCTTAAAGAGAAAACAGTGCAATAATCACATAGGTACCTCAAAAGTTCCTTTAATATAATCTTTCTACTTTCTAAAAGGCTATATTTTAGTTCATTAAACTTGTTTTTTTATGTCCATATAGTTTAGTTGAATTGGCAATTCACCAACCATCTGGCTATACTGTCACTACACATTTAGACAAAGATGTTAACTATTTTGCTTCTCATTTGGTTTTCAGTCTCATAAATGACTCTCAAAAGAGGGAGGAGATGTGCCCCTCTGGAGAAGTGCAGCAGAATCTCCTGAGTTTTTATTTTAACTGTTGCTGCTGTTTGTTTCTTTTATTCTCATACTGTAGCATACTGCCAACCTGCGTCCAGCTGCTGCTGTTTTGATATGGAGAAGCTCCACCAGTAGTGTGAATCATGTCCTTAGAGTGAACTTCCACTCTATTCCTTCTGCCAGTCTCACCGATCACCTTGGGATGAAATTCATAAATTACCCCCCAGAGAACTCTGAAAAGACGAAAATAAGGTGGACTGGCTAGGGACCTTGGGGCTTAAAGGCCAATTTGATGGTGAGTTCCCTTGGTTCTTGTCTTGGCACATATGCATCTGGCCTGGGTGCTAAAGAAGCCACAGCTTGCAAATGCCAAAGGATAAGGACAAAAAATAGCCCCCCAAAAGTCTGCTCTTTCTAGCCAAAGGACTAGAAAATTGGCAGCCCAGAAAGGTAGAAAAATTTTAACTACACCTGCACCAGTCAACACCATGGAAAAGATATGCACCTCCTCCACCAGTACAAGCTACCGCATGAGGGCCATGGCAGAGCACAGTGAACCTTTCACCCTGCGGGAAGGAGGGGGCAGTCGTTTGTGAGTTGCCTGTGAGCACAGTCCAAGTATCCTTCTCTGCCTGCAGTAATGAGGTGGTGGTCCTCCCAGGCTGTCAGTGGTGGGAGCTAAATGGTGTTAATGTAATGGGGAAGATCAAATCTCACTCCAGGTTGGATCTGTTTCTTTTTCTTTAACCTTTGTATTTTATTGCATTTGCTATAAGTTAATCACTAAAGGGATGTTGCCTACAGCTTAAAGAGTACATAATGGCCCATCTCTGAGAACCCTGCCTCCCATGCCTGAGCCTTAAGCTAAAATACCTTTGCTTATCGCACAGGAAACATCCTGATCAGGCCCACCTGTGAATGACTGTAGGAAAGAAGAAATTAACATATCCCTTTCCAGGAGTCCTGAACCATTATTTGCAGTAACTTACTGCCTTTTTTACTTTACCTCCTCAACCCCTCCCCTTTTGCACTATTAAAGAACCTAACATCCAAATGCAGTTAAGATGGTTCTTTGGGACTCTAGTTCACCATTTTCTCCACCTGCTGGCTTTCTAAATAAAGTCCAATAACTCATCCCTTGATTTATTGGCTTGTTGTATGGTGAGCAGTACAAGCTTGGGCTTGTTAGCATTAAGGTATTTACCTTCCATTAAAATGATGAAACGGCCATACTAGTAGACAGATACAAATTACATATGCATATTGTAATCCCTAGAACAACCATTAAATAACTATAAGGAGTGATACTCAACAACATTATATACAGATAAAAATAGAATAATAAAGCACATTCAAGTCACCCATAGGAAGACAGAAAAGAAGATTCAGAAACAAAGGGAAGAAATGGGAAGCAAATTAACAGAATGTCAGACATAAGTTGTGAGATATTAATAATTACATTGGTTATAAATAGTCTCAGCAGAGCCATAAAAAGACTGAGATTGGCCTAATAGAGTAAAAACTATGACTCAACTGTATGATGAGTACAAGACTCTTACTTCAGGTCAGTTAAAGGTAAAAAAGATATACCGTGCAAGCACTAATAAAAAAGTGGGAGTGGTTATATTAATAACAGTCAATGTATACATCAAAGCAAATGAAATTATTAGAGACAAGAAAGGACATTATATATTGATAAAAGAATTCACTGAGAAAGCAGAAGCATCTGAAATATTATGCACCAAACTACAGTACTTTAAAAAATGTGAAGCATATGTGAAGCAAACTGCTAGGCTAAAAAGGAGAAACAGACAAATCCACAGGCATAGATAGGGACTTCCACACCCTTTATTTAGTAATTACTAAAACCACTAGACAAATATTCCACAAAGATATAGAAAAACTGAAAATATTATTAACCAGTGGATTCTCAATGACATTTATGAAATTTTCCACTATTTTATAATAGACATCAAGATAATATACATCCTTTTCAAGATTGCACTGGAAATTCACCAAAACAGACTATATAATGAGCCAAACAATAAACCTCAACTAATTCAAATAACTGAAACCATACTAATATGTTCTCTAACCAGGAGAGACTCAAACTGAAAAGAAAAGATAATATAAAAATCTTCAAACCCTTGGGTATTAAACAACACACATAAATATTCATGAGTCAAAAAGGAAGTCTCAAGGGTGAAAAAATGTCTATGTTAAACTGAAGGCTAATGAAGATAGCAATATCTGTGGGACTAAGTGAAAGCAAGGATTAGAGGGAAATGTATACCACTAAATGCATATATTAGAAAAGAAGCAAGGTCTCAACTCAATTATCTGAGCTTCCACCTCAATAAACCAAAAAAAGAACAAAATAAATCAAAAGCAAGCAGAAGAAAGAAAATAATAGATATAAGAACAGAAATCAATAAAATTAAGAACAGAAAATCAATGGAGAAAATCAAACTGAAAGCTGGTTGTTTGAAAAGAGCAATAAAATTGATACTGCTAAAGAAAAATGAGAGAATAAACACGTTACCAACATCAGGATGAAAAAGGGGCTATCACTATAGGCCATGCAGACACCAAAAGGGAATAAGACAACGACAAAAAGAAAATTGACAACACAGCTGAAATCAAATCATTTTTTGAAAATCATAAACTACAACTCATTCAAGATGAAATAAATAATTTGAATTATCTTAAATTCATTAAAATAATTGATTTAGTAATTAAAACCCCCTATAAAAGAAATCTCTAGTATCAGATGAGCTCACTGGTGAAAAGTTAGCATCAATTCTACAAAATCTTTTCCAGGAAACAGTAAAAGAGAACACACTTTTGACCCATTTTATTAAGCCAAAATTACTCTGGTACCAAAATCATACAAATACAGTAGACACAAATAAGAAAACTACTGTCTATGTCCTTCATGATTATAGCACCAAAAACCTTCAGTAAAATGCCAGGAAATCAATCCCAGCATTACATAAAAAAGAAAAATACATCAGGACTAAGTGGACTTTGTTCTCAAAATGCAAACTTGCTCAATATCCAGAAGTAAAACAGATGTAGAGAATGGACTGGAGGACACGGGGTTGGGGGGGTCGGCGAAGGGGAAGCTGGGATGAAGTGAGAGAATAGCATAGACATATATACACTACCAACTGTAAAATAGATAGTAGCAGAAAGTTGCTGTATACCAAAGGGAGATCAACTTGATGATGGGTGATGCCTTAGAGGGCCAGGACAGGGAGGGTGGGAGGGAGTTTCGGAAAGGAGGCGATATGGGGATATATGTCTAAATACTGCTGATTCACTTTGTTGTACCTCAAAAACTGGTACAAGAGTGTAAAGCAATTATATTCCAATAGAGAGCTTAAAAATAAATAAATAAATCTATATAATCCACCATAACAACAGCCTACAGAAAAATACTCAATGGTCACAATTAATATAGAAAATGCATTTAGCAAAATTGACCCAGGTTCATGTTAAAAACTGTCAGAAAATTAATTTCAAAAAACCACAAAATTAATCCAACGAAGGAAATATAACATTTTCACCAAATTGTGTTGAAACAATTAGAATTACGAAGAAAAACAGAAAATCAAAACCAAACAAAACAAAACCCTGAACAAAACATTAAATCTTATATAAAAATTAAATTAAAAAGAATATAGATCTATATGTAAAATATAAAACTATAAAATTATAAAGGAACATAGGAGGAAATATTTGTGACAATTTTTGGAGTAAGCATTAGTGTATATGTGTGTCTATATATATGTATATATGTATATTAGATTTATAATATATTAACAAGTCTTTCCCCTTCTTCAGTATTTTTTAAAGAGACATTTCTTCTCTGAAATTTTCCTAACATTATAATATATCTCAACATATTCATGGCTCTAAATTACTGGTTCTTATATACAAAGAATATTTGGGTTTTGTTTCCATGGAGACTCCATATTTGTTATGGCAACATCTCTGTTCTAAGCAGTCTGTTCCTTGTATCCTGGGTGGGGCTGGTGTGCTCTGTGTATGCCTGCGCGTGTGTGTGTGTGTGTGTGTGTGTGTGTGTGCGCGCGCGCGCGTGCGTGCACTAGCAAATGTGAATGTTGTGTGTGATGCTGAAGGTAGGGAAGAGGAACCAGAAGACTGAGGGTGAATAATAAAAAGAAAAGATCTGCATGTTTTCTTCTCACTTTTGCAAACATTCATTTCTGGAAAAGAATATTACTGTTTGTTTTATTATTTTAGAAAGTGTGTTTCACTCTTTCTTGTCATAACCTTCCTGATGGGAAAGAAACAGTCTCTTCCAAATTTGGAAATTTCTGTAGTGTAACATTTTGCAAAGACTAGATAAATGTTCCTTACATCTTTGGTTATAGACATTCAAACTGAAACTCAAATGGCAAGGTGTGGAGTTTGGCAATGTCACCAAATAACATTGCAAGGGTTGGTTTGTTAAAGAGATAATTTTACTTTCTATTATGTAGAAAAAAGGTTCATATTTGCCCCTGAGAGGATTAATACATTAACTAGTTCCGTAGCTGGTACATTCTTGCTTCTGCATTTTTTAACAGGGAATAAAAATGAGCAAACTATTGATAAATCGACTGATATAAATATACAACAGATAAAAATATAAATGTATAACAAACTATAAATATAGTACAGTATTTATGTATAGTTTATTATTTAGTTATATATTTATACATATTACATAAATACTTGGAGAGAGAGAAAGAACGAGAAAAAAATCTTTAGTTGCTACTGCTAAGCTTTTATCTGAATGCAGCTTTATAAGCACAATAGTAGAGGGAATGATTCTTAGATAGTTATTATACAGAATGACCCCCATGTCGGGTCAGTGCAAATAAGGAAAAGCTTGGCTAGTCTTAACCTAGAATGCTATAAAATATGTCGAATGGATGCCTCTCAAGTGTACGATAAAAATGCATCCTCACTGCCAGTAGCAATATTGTCCCTGACCTCAGAACATCATTGAAGAGAGACCCACTGAATGCTTTAATTTCCACATAAACTGCTGATCACGAGGGTTCAGACGTGCCAGATGGCAGCGGGAGTGATGAATGGTGTTGATGCCTCAGGAGAAATGAGCTACTAAAATTATATTATATTCAGCTGAGATTTTAAAACATGCAATATAATTAAAATTGTTATTCCAGAGCAAAATGGTACACCTCTTTATTTAATAGAGTGTTAGTTGAGGAGACGAGCGTGTGCACTTGTTTTGTAGAAGGTGTGCGTTTCTGTGCCCAGGATCACTCCAGTGGGAGAGCGCAGCACAGCGTGAGCATCTGCTGTGCAAACCCTCGAGAATGCCCATCACAGAGCCCATCATTCGACTGCAATAGAAACACAGACCACAGATCTTCCTCCACTTATGATGAGAGTATGTCCCATAAACCCACCTAAATGGAAAAAATCAAAAGTCAAAAAGGCACTGGATGCACCTCACCCACCGAGCATCAGAGCTTAGCCCAGCCCACGTTCAATGCTCTCAGAACATTTACATTGGCCCGCAGCTGGGCAAGATCATGTAACACAAAGCCTATTTTAGAATAAAGAGTCGAATATCTCATGTAATTTATTAGATACTCCACTGAGTGAAAAACAGTGAAAGACAGAGCAGCTGTCTGGGGTTGCAAGTGTATCTGCTATTTCCCCTGGTGATGGTGTGGTTGACAGGAGAGCACCGCATATCACGGGCCCAGAAAAGATCCAAAGTCAAAATCTGAAGCACAATTTCTACTGAATGTATATCACTTTCAAACAATTGTACTGTCAAAAAATCCTAAGTCGAACCTTGTGAGTCAGAGACCATCAACCTAATGAAACCATTAAATAGACCAAAAAATATGCTTTGAGAAATGCTGAGACAATTTCCCCCTGAATTAGTATTGTGAGATCATGATGTCCACATTAATTAAGGATCTGGATAGAAAAGATTCTATCCAACAAGCAGATACTCATTTGTAAATGAATGAAACAACACACTTCCTCTGTTTGCTTTTGTTTAGATGGAGGCCTCTATTTGAACACTTACGGTAGTTGGAGGTGGCATTTTGCTTTAGTTCCCCATACAAGGAATGAGCACAGAATTTCCTTCTTTCTCTAAACCCACCCACAACCCACTCTCCTTATTCACCATAAAAGAGAATCCATGTTATACAAATGCAGATAATACAGCTTCTTTCCCTCTTAGGTTTATGTGTGTAAAGTCTAGCAACAGCAGAAGTCTGGAAAACAATTTCTTCTTGGATTTATAAAATGGTAGACTAAATGCTGACTACATAATTTTCATGGCCCAAAGCAAAAGGAAAATGCCGACTCCTTGTTGAAAAAGGAGAAAAAAAATATGCCGTTGAAAGAAATACAATTTTTTCTTGTCTTTTATGTTCTCTCCCTGACATATACTATTTCTACATAATAGAATTTCCATAATATAATATTGTCACCTTTGGGCATAGGGATACTTGCAGGATGAGTGTAGACCCTCAAGACATGGTGGGTGGGGACAACCACTGCCCTTGCCATCCTGAGCTGGGCGAGGAGCCTGCATCCCAGCTTGCCCCCTGCAAACACCCTGTGCTGATTCCCTGCTAGGGACACAGAGCCACAGCAGTTGTGAGCAGGGTCGGGGGAAGGGGAATGGCTAGGAGATGGGTGAGTGTGCATCTGAAAACCTTTTGCAGGAAGAGGCTGAGAGCCAGAGGCAAAGCTCCAAGCCCCAGGTTAGTTGTCTTGTTCCAACGGACCTCAATCACAAAACAAAAAAATTAAGATAAAGTTCTTAAAATTTTCAAGGTGATGGCCACTGACCATTAAATCCCAGGCCCTTCCAGCTTGGGACACAGTATGACTGCCCTGGTTAGCCCTGAGTACTTCCTTTAAATAACTAGAGCTGTGTGATGGCTTATGTGAATTAAGAAGATTCAAAACATTGTACCACGAAATGTAACATCATGACCCTCAAACTTGCAATTTAGTAACGAGAAATATTTCCAGCTTTAAGATGCAATTTTTATATTATATTTTATTTTTTTATATCCAACAAAATCAAATGTTCAGGCTATTTGGGAAAATTACACCCATTCACATAGCAGATGTTAACAGCCTAGACTCTACAAAGCAGACATTGTGGGAGGATGGCATTGGCCAAATGAGCATGTAATCTCTACTAACTATTAAAGCTCACAATCAGACCTATCACTATGGTTTGCTTCTGCTTAGGTAATTCCTAAGATTTCCTGAGTATAGGCGGCTAAGAAATGAACACAACATATGCACACGTAGCTAACGAATTGTCTACAGAATGACAAAGGCTTCAGTTAATTTGGTCTTGAAGCTGTTCTGCTCTCTGTTCTTGGGGCTGTGACTGCACTCTGATGCACATTCTGAGATGGGTAAGTCCTGTCTCAAATAAAAATTCCTTCTCGCTGCTGACCTTCACCTTCACTGCTCCACTGCCCAGAGGACATGAACAAGGGGAATGAACAACGCAGGTAATTGAAAGGCAACAGAGTCATCTGACATGCAAGTTCCTGAGTCCAAAGAAATGCCACTTAGACCTTGGAAGGAGCACTGTAAATGCTTGAGAAAACAGCTAACTATAGAATCCCTTCACCTGGAGACCAGTTTACCTGAAGATGTAGCAAACCCCAGCAAGAGTAGAGTACTTTGATGTTTAATGTGTGTGATGTCATGTTCCCAATGGTGTCTTTATGTGGTTATGCATTTAAGTAAGCAGACATTTAAAAAAAAGAAAGCATGTGTTCAGGAAGGTACGGAATTAACTTTAGCAATAAAAGATTGTTCTTGGCAGATTAAAACTCATTTGGTTTGCAGCAACCTCTTTCTTAAAAAAAATGGTTCCTAAACTAAAGAATAATGTGAAAAAGTTCTTTTCTTTGATAGGAAGCTTTCAATTCAGAGCTAGGAGTTTAGAGACGTCACAGAGCACAGCTTGTATTGATTATTTGCCTTATGGCTTGAATGAAGGGCTCCTAGAAGCTGTTTTGGAAACAGTGAGGGGATTTGGTATGATTACTTGGTGTTTCTGCTTCAGGAAAACACTACCCCTATTAATGAAAAAAAAAATGAAGTATTTCATGCTTAGAGCTTCAGAGACGAGTAAAATCTACGTAGCAGATTTATAATAGTTGGAAAAGGTAACCATGGTCACTAACTAAGCAGAAGATAGGAACCACCATATAGAAATATCCATACACACATATACATATATAATTTGAAAAAATATTAGTCATTTTTATTTCTAGAATCAGATCTTTGGTTAAGTCATTGAAAAATGTACATATTCATAACAGATTTGAGGGGTTTTATTACTTTGACGCATTGCGCTTGCATTTTTTAGGTACTAAAACAGTTTTATTGTTCTTTAAAAGTAAAATATTTTTTAATTAAAATATTTAACCCCAGTATGAGAAAATAAGTTACATTTGAATTTCTTTAAATAATTCTACATAGTTCATCATTTCTATCCTCACACTTTTTCCCACTGTAGCATTTTAAATGAGAAACTATCTCATGAGATCAAACGCGTAAAATGGTCTTCCTTGAAATATATTGATGGAAATGTCTTGAAAATAGATCAAGCAAACAATCCGCCCCTTGATATTAGCTTTCCCTATACTATACCTTAGCGATACATTTACTAAAATAAGATGAAGTTATAAATATCACAACATCTATCGGATATAGCAAGCATCCCTCAAACTGACTCTTGTACTTCCCGTCCCTGTATAATTTTTGTTGTAACTTTTCTTACATCCTCCCACCTCCCGTTCTTTTTTCTTTTTCCTTTTTTTAATCTTTATTGGAGTATAATTGCTTTACAATGTTGTGTTAGTTTCTGCTGTACAACAAAGTGACCAGCTGTATTTATCCACATCCCCTCCCTCTTGAGCCTCTCTCCCACCCTTCCTATCCCACCCCTCTAGGTCATCATAAAGATTCAAGCTGATGTCCCTGTGCTATGCAACAGTTTCCCACTAGCTATCTATTTTACATTTGGTAGTGTATATATGTCGATGCTACTCTCTCCCTTCGTCCCAGCCTCCCCTTCCCCACCCTGCACCATGTCCTTAAGTCCATTCTTAACGTCTGCGTCTCTATTCCTATCCTGCCACTAGGTTCATCGGTACCATTTTTCTAGATTTCATACATATGCATTAGCATATGGTATTTGTTTTTCTCTTTCTGACTAAATTCACTCTCTGTGGCAAAGTCTAGGTCCATCCACCTCACTACAAACAACTCAATTTCACTCTTTTTTATGGCTGAAAAAATTCCATTGTATATATGTGCCACATCTTCCTTATCCATTCATCCGTAGATGGACACTCAGGTTGCTTCCGTGTCCTGGCTATTGTAAATAACGCTGCAATGAACATTGTGCCGCCTCCCATTTTTAAAGTAGCACATGTCAAATTATTTCGGAACCATGATGCACTTTTCCAGGGAGCATGCAGTATCAATATACATTAATATTGCTTGAATAAATACTTAATTAGGAGATGAAAAATGCTATAAAATACCTCATGAATAAAGCAGTTGTATTTCTATGTATTTGAGATTTTCATTTATTTCAGGGATTATTTCTTTACCTTGTTCATTTTGTAAACACCTAAGAATCTTAAACGCATCAAAATGCTAAAGGTTTTTATACTCTTTTACTGCTATGCTTCCAACTGGAAGAGTATGGTTGTTTTCTACAAATGGTACATGTTTGGTTCAGAGGTACTTGTAAGAATAAGAAACTTGGGATTCTTTTTTTCTTCCAAGTTGCCATGATGACCTTTTTATTCTCTTGCTGTGAGGACATAGTTCTCCATGGGGCTCTCACATCTTTGCATATCTTCTGAGCAAAGGCATTAACAGCTTTTTTGTTTTTGTTGGTTGTCTTTTCAAGAATATTTGTATAATGTTACTCTTGGAAGATAGAGATAGCTTCTCCCTACATAGTTGACAGCAGATTTGTTAAAAAAAAATAAAGATAATAAATATAATGTTTCCATCTGAGGCAAAGTGTGGGCAGACTTGCTTCCAGCCTCCTGATAAGTCTGGGGTTTGCTGAGCTCAAGGTTCCTTAGCTGTGACACACAGCCCTTCTGTGGACAGCATTCACCTGGGCCACCCACAGTGCCCTGTGAAACCTGGAGAGCAGGAACAACTAGGGTGAATATGTAGTTTATGCTGCCAGCTGCACCATTAGTGAAAGAATCCTTTGTCTCTGATCCAGGAGTCTCTTGTCTTCTACTAGCATCTAGGAAACTAAGGCAGGCTACCTTTTTAGCTTCAAAGCAGGGTAAAATTTCAGACCCTTGCAATTCTTTGCACCACTAACATTCTACTAGTCTCTAAGGCAAATTTTAGATCAAAATATAATAAACAACATGGAGGATACTGTGCAAAAGTGAGAATTAAAAATCTGTGAATCTATGAAAAGACTGTGACTTAAAGATATACTGTTAAAATTACGAAGACATCTTGAAAACATCTGATCCAGGCATTTAATTATATAGATATAGAATTTCAAAACTATAATATGACGTATCATAAAGCTAATTAGTTAAAAATTTAAAAAACAAACTCAGCAAGTTGCCTAATTTCTGGTCTAATGTTATGTAAAATGATATTGTTAAGAATAAAAGATCTCTGTTCAGGATGAACGATGAAACAACAATTTGCTACTACTCTCAAAGGGGGAAGTCTAATTTTCTTTCCCTAAGTCTCGGCTGGCCTTGACTTGCTTGACCAAGAGGATACGTGGGAGTGAGTTTACGAACTTCCAAGGCTGGATCATAAGAAGTTTTGAATACTTTCCCTGGGCCTTTTGGAACACTTGCTCAAGGAGCACTGATCTGCCATCAGAGATGTGCAGCTGCCACATTAGAGAAGCTATGCGGTTGCCTTAGCCTCACGGAGAGACAGAGGGACTCGTGGAGAGACAGAGGGGCTCACCGAGCCCATTCTGCGGGTCAGTCCTGCTGAGGCACCAAACACGTGACCAAAGCTGCTTGGACTCTCCAGATTAGCTCCATAATCAACTGAAGCCCGTGAAGGAACATCATTCAGTGCCACGGTATTCTAAATATCTGCCGTGGGAAATGAATACATGCCCAGCTGAACCATCCCTGACCCCACAATATTCTGCGATATAATAAAGTCCTGTTGTTTGAAGTCAATGTTTTAGCACAGTTTGTTGCATAATAGTGGATATCTGGAACAGCCTCTAAATTCCTTAAAAATACTGTGCTTAGCAGTAAAGCACGTTGGTTTAAAATGTTAAATATACAAAGTAATATTGTTTTTCTGCTTCCCATCCCCCTTTCTCTCTTGGAAGCTTCCTGTTCTCTTTTTAAAATAGTAAGATTAGGTATTTCAGAGCAATATTTAGAAATGATAGTTTCCCTCGAGGCTAAAATCTGCCTTAAGCGAATTTTTACAATCATAAGTCTCTTAATAATAGGGTTTGTAATAAAATTGCCAACACACCCTTAAATTTATATGAAGTCCTTGGCAGTAATTTTTTAAAAATTTATAAACAGATTCTTATTCATTAAAAGATGTTTGAAATTAGTCTTCTCATCTTAGGCATGAGTAAGAACAATGAGCAAATTTTTTTTCATTGAGTAATTGTGATTTTGAACACATCTGTGTTCCTGTGTTTTAGTAGTCAAATGACTGTGTTTTAGTAGTCAAATGACATGGCTTAGCAATTTTGGAGGGCGTTGGCCAGGCACAGGCTAAGATCCACCTGTGGACTTTATATAAACAGTGACTCAAAGTGAGTTTAGGTAATATCGCTAGAGTGAGGTCCTGTCTTCCTACTGATGCATTGAAACTATACCCAGGAGTGGCAGTAAGCCACTTGTACCTAGGAGAGCTATGTGACCAGTGAGTGAAGTCTGCCTGAGGGGTTGTGGGCCTGGCTAGTTACAAAGCCTGAAAGGACCTAGCTGAAGGCTTTCCTGAATTGGTTCATGTCACTCAAACTCTTCTCTTTTGGCTGTGAACATCCTGAGTGTAGAAAGTCTACAAAATCAGATATGCCTATGAGCTCTGCTGTTGCTGTGTGTACTATGTTGTTGCCAGTAAATCGCTCCTTAAACTTGGTACTGGGTGAGGTTTTTGTGTCTTGTCTCTTTCTTTTCAATCTCAACCAAAGATCACTAATGCTATGTAAGCAATGTTAGACACAATTATTGCCTAAGTTATTGTATAACCTAGGTCAGTTTAAGATCATACTGGTTCCAGAATCACAAGGGAAGACAAAATGGTAGGAAAAAAAATCAGAAACATAAAGAGAAATTGGGTACAGAATATCTCATGATATAGCTTTTCTATTTACTTTGTTAATGTACTGGATTTTATTGACTTTTGAATATTAAGTCAATCTTTAACTCCCGAGATAATTCCCCTGGTCATAAAATAGTATCTTTTTATGTATTGCTAATTCTGTTTTGTTAATGTTTAGTTTAGGCCTTTTGCATCTATGTTTATGAAATTTATTGATCTGCAATTACTTATTTTATAATGTTCTTATCAGATTTTACAATCTAATTAAAATATGCTGAGACCTGTTTCTACTTATTAATGATATAAAGCAATTAGTGTAAGCTTGGTTTTATTTCTTCCTTAAATATTTAGTAATATTCACTAGTGAAGTCCCACAATCCTGAAGGGATTTTGTGGAATCCCAAACTTTTCTTTTTGGAAAGTTTTTTTAATTGATGAAGTCAATTCCTTTAACAGAGAAAGAAGTACTCATTTTTTCCATTTTTTTTTCTTTTATCAGTTTTGATAAGTTTTCTCTTTCTAGGAATTGCTTCACTTGGGTTACATTTTCAAATTTAAATATGCTTATCACATTTTAATATACTTGGACTCTTCACTGATGTCTGATTTTTATTCCCAATTTTGACAATTTTTACTTCTCTCTCTCTGATCAGTAATCATTTTAAATAATTAACCTTTATCCATTTTTATTTTCTCTAACACAAAATGATTTTGAATGCTGTTAACTTTTGGCTATTTCTTAATTTTTTCCCTCCTATTTTATTTTATGGCTTGAATTTCAGTTATTTTCAACTTCTTGATATGCATACTGATATTTGATAAAAATCTTTTCTATTTTTCAGATACACACAAAGTTCCTAATTTCACTCTAAGCACAGCTTTAGCTGCATTTAATGTTTTGATATGTTTAGTTTTAATATACTGAAAATATTTTCCACTGTAATTCCTAATTTACTTGATGTGTTATTTAGAAAGATATTGGTTTATTTTTCCTCATTTTGAAATACCCTTATCTTTTTAAAATATTTGTTGTTTAGTTAAATAATTTAGTTATTTTGGTCAGAGAATATCCTCCATATGGTTTAATTTCTTTAAGATCTTTACGACAAGCTTTATGACTCAGCATATGGTTAATTTTCATAGAAATAAGTACATGTATGATTGGAAAGAATATGTATTCTGACCCTGTTGGACACAATGTTTGATACCCATCTATTAGTTCAGGGGTACTGGAAATTTAGTTCAATGTTTATTTACTTTCTCATCTGTTCTTCTTGTTCTGTAAATTAGTAAAAGAGACGTTAAAAGAGCTTCCACTGTGAATGCAGGTGTGTCTATCTCTCCTTAAAATTTAATCAAGGTTTATTATCTATTGATAAATGAATACAGATTTAGAATTTTTAAATTTTCCTGATGGGTTCATCCTTTTATCATTAAGCAACCTCTTTTTTAATGTCTATCAAAGTTGTTTGCCTTAAAGTTTAGCATTAGCATAGACTTAATATAACAGATCTTTGGTGTAATTTTTCATTATATATCTTCTATACTTTTAATTTCAATGTTTATGTATAATTTTGTTTCAGTTTTGTCATGAAAAAGAAGCATTTTTTGGCTGTTTTATAAAAAATTTCATCTGAAAATCTTTGTCTTAAAATTATGCTATTTTGTCCATTTATAATAAATAAAATAAAATAAATAAATGGAATTAAGAATGCATTTTGGTCTAGATATACCATCTAAATACTTGATTTCTATCTTTTCTATTTTCTCTCTTTACTTATTACTTTATTTCACTTACCGCTTTCCCTTATTTTACTTAGAGTTCTTTTCTGTCCCATTTTTTTTTACTTCAATTAGCTTGTAAGTTATGTATTCTTTATTATTTTACAAATTCCCTAGAAACTGGAGTAGGCATCCTTGACTTAGGAAGCTGAGAAAATCTTTGTACTATTGCCACACCCAGGTCAATGAAAGAATTTTACAGCACTTTAACCACATTTATCCCCAATTGCCATTTTGCTATTAAAGTTATATATTTTTAAAATGCAAACAATATTATTAATATTTTATGTTTACCCACATATTTCTTTTTATTATGCTATATTCCTTCTCACATCTCTCTGCTTCCATCTGGGATAATTTTCCTTTTTCATAAAGAGCTTGCTTTAATGATTCTTTTAGCATAACTTGGCTAGTGTCAAATTTCCTCAATTTCTCTTTGACTGAAATGTTTCATTGTGCTTTTATTTTTGGATCATGTGGCAGTTTGTTTTATCACTTTGAAGATGTCATTCAGTGTCTTCTGTTAAGAGGAAGCTGCTGTACACACTGTCGTTCCTTGTTTGTTTTTTTGTTTGTTTCCCACCAAATCTGCTCATTATCTCTGGTCCCTTGCAGTGTTAGCAGTCTCCATATAGGTCTCACTTTAAATCTATCCCGCTTAGGGTTCATACTGCTTCCTGACTTGTTGGTTTGAGATCTTTCAGTAGTTTTGACAGTTTGTTGACCGTCATCACTTCATATATTGTTTCTGCTTAATTTTCTGTCATTTCTTCTTCTAGAATTCTAATTAAATATATTCAAGAACTTTTCCCTCTGCCCCATATTTCCCTTAAGTGTTTTATCTGTTTTTTCCTTCTTTTCTTGGAGCTTCTCTCCAAATGTTTTCTGCTGTCCTATTTTGAAATTTTCTAACCTTCCATCTGTAGTATTAAACACACATATTGAGTTTTAAATTGAGGTTATTCTATACCACCGTCTGGGTATTCTATACTACAGTCTTGGTGGGAGTTATTCTATACATACATATCTTGAGATATAATATTATATCAGTTTTAGGTATATAACAAAATGATTTGCTATTTGCATATTTTGTGAAACGATCACCACAAGTCTAGTTAATTTGATTGTTTTTTTATAGATTTGAATTCACTGCTGAAATTTTCCATTTTCCAGTTGTGGGCTATAGGAAATAATTTCTGTATGGCTGCCATGTAGACTTTCTTAGCCTCCACCTCTGCCCGGAATTGAGACTTCAAGGCTTTACATTTATTTTATTTTTCTTCTTTGAGTACCTTTCAGGGCAATCAGAGGCAGTTGTTTTCTTTTCCACTGTTGCTATAGCAATCAGGTACTACAGGCAAGCATCTTTCTAATGCGCTGTCATCCATGAGGCATGCCACTCCATGACAGAAAAAGTTCTGATTTAAGTAATCATGATGCCACTTCATGAGTGAATTACCAGCATCTCATCTCTCCCTTGCAAGGAAGTAATCTTTAAGTCCATCAACTATTTAGACACTCAATGTCAGAATCTTAATTTGAGGGACTAATTCCTGGGGCTACTCTTCATTTCCAATTAGTTAAGCTTAACCGGACACAGATGACCCACTTAAAGGGTATAATTGAAGAGAGTTTAATAAATAAAATGTTTTCAGAGGTGTGGACAGCATTAAGGAAACAAACAAATAATGATTAAGCACCACGTCAATCAACAATGAAACCCATAATCACTTACCACCAGGACTGAAGGGGCCAGTGAAAGCTGTAAGTAGGGGAGGGGGCGGGAAGAGGAGGAGCAGAGAGAAACTGCCGGACAAGGGGTGTCAGTGACGGAGGAGGGACGGAGGCCTCAGGTACTAAAGATGCCCTGACCTTTCTATTCTCTTGTTCATAGATCTTCTGATTCCTTCCAATGTATAGACAAACTTAACAGAAGGTTAAGAGATCAAAGGAATCTGAGAAATGTAGTCTGTGGAATTCAGCCTCTCGGGACACAAAACAGGGCAGAAAAGGGATGGTCTCCTTGGGCAGATAGAGAATACCCAGGATATACACCACAGGCAGAAAGATAAGCTTTTCCTGTAATTTTAACTACATCATAACTTTTCTCACTTTTAGAGAAAATTAATTCAGGAACTACTCAACAAACATTATTTTTCACACTTTCCTGATATTTCAATTGCTTCATCTTGTTCATCTCTACTTTTTCCCACTATTATTTATAATATTTACAGTAAGTCCCCTACCTATGAACCTTCAAGTTGTAAACTTTCAAAGATGTGAACATGTGTTCGCATGTCCAATCACGTAAGTTAGTCCATGTGCCTGGCGAACATCGTCACGTGCGTGCATCCTCTACAAGCGGTTGTGCTTTTGTGTACTTTATTGCACAGTGCTATATAGAGTACAGTTGTACAGTATCTTTATTTCAAGCTCAGGATGTCTGCAAGCAAGTGTAAAAGCAGCGGTGGTGTAGCTGGTATTGCTAAGAAGCACCAAGCAATAAAAATTGGAAACGAAAGTGAAAATGTTTATTTTTTGTGTTTTTTGTTTTTTATGTATTATTTGCGTGAAAAGTATTATAAACCTATTACAGTACAGTACTATATCCCAATTATGTTAGTTAGGTACCTAGACTAACTCTGTTGGACTTACAAACAAATTGGACTTACAAACATGCTCTTGGATCAGAACTCATTCACATGAAGGGGACTTACTGTATCTCTATTCCATTGTGGGCGCATAAGTGAAAAGCAACAAATTAGTTCATATGATTTCACAGTTTTACACCTGCTTCTGGACTATCTTCTTTCTTCATTTATGCCAGATCTTTTGAAAGCATCATTTATATCAGTGTGGTCAGTTTCTCACTGCATATTATCTTCTGAAGTCTGTAGTTGTGTGATTACAAATACTGTAGCTACTTTAGGCTACTAATTTTTAAATCAATTAAAATGAATGTCATTTCCTCAGTGACACTAGCCACATTTCAATCACCGAAGAGCAACCTGTGGCTAAGGCTGCCATACTGGACATGTGGACAGTCCACTTTCATCTTCACAGGAGGCTGTATTGGACAGCTGTTCTAGAATAGACCATCCACCCTTCCACTACACTAGAGTTTCCTTTGTTCACATCACTGATGATTATCATGTTAACCTAATAGGGAAGAGCAAATCTGGCTTCATGTTGGATCTGTGTCTTTTACTTCAACCTTTGTATTCTATTGCTTTTGCTACAAGTTAACCACTAAAGGGATGTTGCCTATCACTTAAAGTAAATAATGGCCCATAAAGTAAATAACGGCCCATCTCCAGGAAAAATTTGCTGCGACTTATCACCTTTTTACTTTACCTCCTCACTCCCCACCTCTTTGTTCTATAAAAGAAATAAGCATCTGAACCCGGGCAAGATGGTTCTTTGGGACACTAGTCACCAACTTCTAGGTCTGTTGGTTTTCCAAAGAAAGTCACTATTCCTTGCCCCAATAACTCCTCTCTCCATTTATCAGCCTGTCGTGCAGTAAGCAGTATGAGCTTAGATGTGGTAACATTAACAAGCCCGTAGATAACCTCCATTATTTTAATCTTTATTGTGTCCACCTCTACAATATTTGACAACATAGAGTTTTAACTCCTTAACTCTCATACTCTCCTGCCTTAGCACGTTACTCTTCTGGTGTACCTGATACTTCCTAGATATACCTTGGAGTTAACCCAAGTTCTCAGGATTTGCTGACATTTATTCCCTAATCTTTACCTTTCTAAGTATATAATTTTGGAAGAAGCAATGATAGGCTCTTTGGTTGTAATGCTATGATTATTTTTGTCTTGAATCTCAAACTAACCTCAAAGACTGTTTCCTGCCCCAAATATTTTATCTGCCAATTTATTATTCACAATGTCACTGTTATAATCTTTCCACTGGAATTCACAGTGGCACACCAAACAAATACACAGTGTGGTACCTCCCTATCCTTCCAGATTCATCCTTTATCTTTTCCCCAAATTCACTCAGCTCTTCAAGTATAAGGAAATATTTCAAGCTCCTCAAACATGTGCAGTTTGTCTTTTTGTTTGGAATGTTTCCTTTCTTGCTTCAAACACTTTATGCAAGTTCACCAACCTTATGGCCCAGTTCACCTTACAAACTTTTAATTGTAACTCAAGTTTTAGATTCATGTCACTGAAATGAGTAATTACTTAAAAAAATCTAGCAATTGGCCTGATTATTGGCATGGCTTATATTTCTTACAAGTTTCTTTTGCAAATATATGTGAATATGTATCTCACTTCGCTATTAAAAGGGGCAAAATTAAAATGAATATTTTAAAGCACCCATATGACATAACAGTAGACCTACTGACTGCATCCTCATTTAGACATACAGGCAATTCACCAGGATGCACTTTGGCAGGTGTCAGTGTTAGCATCCGTAGTATATGAGTTATGCCCATCTGTCACCACAAAGATGTTGTTACCCTGCTGCCTCAGGATACGTAGAGATAACCAAGTGACTTATACATAGAGATGTCATGGCCATAAAATAGTGATCCTCTAAAGGTATTCATAATAAACTATTAGTAATTTTTCTGTTACTGGACTGAGAGATACCAGAAGCAATTGATCTTGACAGTATGAAAAATAAAACATGCATGAGAGATTAATTTTGATTTTCAAGTTTTGCTAGTTAGTAGTCATTTCTCAGTTGTTATTTTTTTGCAGAAACGACCTTCTGATACCATCTATCTTTCTCTCTTACATTACAGTAAGTTTGAAAGAGCTATTGATCACTTTTTTTGCAATTATGTAAAGAATATCAAGCATTTACATCAGCCTACTGAGACAGTTTCAGTTATTATATAATTTTATGAACAACCTCACCTACTTATTTATAATTTTCCACGGAATATGTACACAACTGACCTAGTTCTCCAACCATTTCATGTCCTTTTTCTTTATAGTCATGATCTTAATTATGCCAACCTCTGTTTTATTCAAATTTCAGGCATGTATAATATTGTTGTGACAAAGTAAGTTATATTAAATTTTAATTTGGGGAGATTTTTTTCATGCTTCCATACAAAGAACCACATATCACATTTCAGGAGAAAGTTACTTCGATTGCCCCAAGTGGAGTTTGTGTTATTCTGTCAGTTCACTATATACCAACAATTCGATCCTGATTATGCTAATGGTATTTTTACATGCTAGGTCTTGAACATGTGTAGTGAAATATTATTTCAGCAAATCTTTTTAAAAGTTCTGTGGTATTGCTTTATTTATTTTGCATTTTTATTTTACATTGAATATTTAATATTGATATGCAACTACTGTTACATATACAAATTCCTATATATATATTATTTTTATATTTGTATTCACAGTAGAAAAATATTAAATATGTACATATAATAAAATTTTAATGAAATTACCCATATGGCTACTGAAAGTGAATATTTTTAATTTCAGTAATTATTCTGAAATACCATGACATTTTAATAAACAGAAATGAAAGAATCTTTTCTCACAAGAAAAATCAATAAATATAATAAAATTTCAATACTTAGAATAATTCTGTTCTATATTATTGCAATTATTCCTAGAATCCCCACCAGAACACCACACACAAATTTCTTTCTTGTGGGTGCAACATGTCCTTGAGTTTCTTTTTTATGTGTGTGATCCCACCAGCTAAAGGTTACTTTAAAGCAAGGATCACTTTACTATCTTTGTATCTTGTCATCTACTACCTAGCTTGGCCCTAATTTCTGTTTGATAATCTAAAATGAGAACTATTTTTCAGTTAGCATAACCTCTAAACACTCCAATAATAATCTTTGAAAATCAAATAGAGGAAGCTTTTTTACCTCTCAGAATAAGACTTGGGGGGTGCTCATACTTGGGTTTAAATCCTAGGTTCTGTAATTATTTATTGTATCACGTGTAAGTTACCTAAGATTTTTTTACATACATCACTTACCTGAAGAATGAAGATGCCTAACTCACAGTAATGCTTTGAGAATTAGATATGTTATTGTTTATAATGTGGTTCTTAGGGTTTTATGATTGCATGGCATTGCAAATTGGTGGTAATGGTGATATTAGTAATGATTATAATATAATGTAGTTAAACTGTACAAAAATTATAAATAATACTCAAAGAATAACCCAATATTAAGGAATTTTGGAAACCTAATGCTTAACTATATCTATCTATCTATCTATCTATCTATCTATCTATGTTTCTTGGACAAATGATACTTTATAGGAGTGGAAGCAGATAAATGTATCAATATTTCTGAAACTCACAATAACCATTTAGTCATGTAGTCATTATTTTTTAATTAATTTCTTACATTGGGGAATTGAGACTTTGAAACGCGTTCAATTTCATACAATTTGTAAATGACAGAAACAATATTTTCACCCAGGTTTGATTGGTTTCAAAATGTGTTTATTTCTGATTGTACCATGTTGCCTTCTTATGGATTTTGACCTTGCGCAATGACATTAACAAACTATTAATTTGTAGGAGATTAAAGAAATAGTACTGCCTTAGAGAATATGTTAGCCACATGTCCTTGTAGTAGTAATTATTTTTGCGAATAGTTAGCTAATGCTATACTTTTGGTAGGATTACGCTGATCATTGTTGATAAAGGAGTTATGGTTGGCAGGCACATGAAAAGATACTCAACATTGCTAATTATTAGAGAAATGCAAATCACAACTACAAAGAGGTATCACTTCACACTGGTCAGAATGGCCATCATCAAAAAGTCTACAAATAATAAATGCTGGAGAGGCTATGGAGGAAAAGGGAACCCTCCTACACTGTTGGTGGGAATGTAAACATGGAGAACAGTATGGAGGTTCCTTAAAAAACTAAAAATAGAGTTACCATATGATCCAGCAATCCCAATCCTGGGCATATATATTGAGAAAACCATAAATCGGAAAGATACATGCACCCCAATGTTCATGGAAGCACTACTGGGCAATATTTACAACAGCCAGCACATGGAAACAACCCAAGCACCCATAGACAGATGATTGGCTTAAGAAGATATGGTGCACATACACACACACACACACACACACACACACACACACACAGATAGAGGAATACCAAAAAAGAATAAATAATGCCTTTTGCAGCAACACCGATGGACCTAAAGGATATTATACTTGGTTAAGTCAGACAGAGAAAGACAAATATCAGATTCCACTTATATGTGGAATCTAAAAATATAATACAAATGACTCTATATACAAAACTGAAACAGACTCAGACACATAGAAAATAAACTTATGGTTACCAAAGGGGGGTGCAAATTAGGAGTATGAGATTAACATATACGAAATACTGTACATAAAATAGATAAGCGACAAGGATTTACTGTATAGCACAAGGAATTATGTTCAAATCTTGTAATAACCTATAATGGAAAATAATCTGAAAAATATAAAAATATAACTGAATCACTTTGCTGTACCCCTGAGACTAACAAAATATTGTAAATCAACTATACTTCAATAAAAAAGAAATAAATTATGGTTTAGAGATACAGGGCAATTTTTTTTGAAGCTTATACTTAGGTCTTCAAGAAATAAAACCTACATGGAATAAAAAATAGAATATGACAGCTGAATGGCAGTTGAGTTACAAAAAATGTACAAGAAAAAGTTCTCACCAACATCAAGAAAAACCTCTCCATATCTTTAAGTGGAAAAGAATCATTGCAAGTATTTTACATAAAATCTTGAGCTTATAGAGCCTTTTAATGAGTACTACTTGAATTTAGGAACTTGCAATATACGGAAAAAATATTTTTCCCTATTAATTAAAAAAAAGTACCTTAGAGTAATGAGTCACATTTCATACAAATGCACCAGGTATATTTTCAACTAGGTAGAATTTTACATATACACACAATTTAACTAGAAACAAGTCATTATTTAATAAATATTTAGTCTATTGTTATTTTAGTTCAAATTTGGTTTTGCCTGTATCTTTTATGTTAGAGGTCATTCTTTGAGAAAAACAAAACAAAAAAAAACTATTTGCTCAGACTCTAAAAGACTCAGAAGCAGACCGTTCACAGCTCTACTTAATGTAAGAGGCAGTTGTGCAAAATGGGTACATATCAGTCTTATTAATATAATAAAACAATTTAGTGGATATTTTAAGGCTTAAATGACTAATACAATTAGAGCTTTCTGTTGTTTTATTTTAAATTTTATTTTTAAATGGTATTCCTCATAATGTAGCATTGGTAGTTTCCAAATTCACAACAAAATTAATCATACTTCTTTTAAAAAAATCCTTGCTTTATTAAACTTGCATGCTTCAATGCCCATTTTTACTTCATTTTTGATAAGGAAATAACTCCATATACAATTAATTATAAATTCAAATTAAGTGTGACCACTCTGCAAAAAGGTTTTTTTTTAAAGCTCTTTATTGGAATATAATTGCTTTACACTGTTGTGCCAGTTTTTGCTGTACAACAAAGTGGATCATCTGTATTTATACATATATCCCCATAACCCCTCCCTCCCACGACTCCCTCTCACCCTCCCTATCCCACCCCTCTAAGTCAACACCCATCATTGAGTTGATCTTGTTTTATGCAGCAGTTTCCTTCTAGCTATCTGTTTTACACTTGGTAGTGTATATATGTCAATGCTATTCTCTCGCTTCATCCCAGCCTCCCCTTTGTCCCCTACCCCGTGTCCTCAAGTCAGTTCTCTACAATTGCATCTTTATTCTTGCCCTGTCACTGGGTTCATCAGTACCATTCAGGTGGTGCAGTGGTTAAGAATCCACCTGCCAGTGCAGAGGACATGGGTTCAGTCCCTGCTCCAGGAAGATCCCACACCAAAGTTAAAAACAAAAAAAAAAAAAGGGGACTTCCCCGGTGGTCCAGTGGTTAAGACTCTGCCTTCCAATGCAAAAATTTAGGTTCCCTTTCTGATATTCTGTTACATGTTTAGATTCATGAGATAATACAGTAGCCTCAGCTACTCTGTAGATAAAATTATGATGAATATTAATTACCCTTAAAGAAAAATCAAGAACTTGATCTATCTGAACCATAATAGGGAGCTAATAGAGTTGGAAAAAAAAATCTTCTGTTTTACAGAGGTGACTTTCTCATAAAAATACAAACATAAAAATACTCACCAGTAACATTAGCATGCTCTAAGTCAAAATATTCCATCTAGTGTTTAATCGAGAGCAACTCTGGTTTTAAAGACTCATTCTTTTTTTGTTTGATCTTGTATTTATTTTCATCCTCTACTTTGAAAGCAACCTCCAGCTGGGCCTCTGTGAGTATGATCAGATGTCTGTGCTGAAGTCTGTCTAGCTTACCTCACTCAGGAAAGAAAGACAACACTCACAGCTTATTATTTCTGTGATAAATCAGAATCACGAACAGTAGTGTGAAAGCCAGTTTCTTTCATTTTACATACACACACACACACACACACACTTACTTATTGCATACCTCTTCAGACAAGTCAGTGCACTAGGTGTGTCCTAGTACACTAGTCTACTTTTCTCATTTTCATATTTTCCACAATGAACATATATCACGTGGTAGGTCATTGAAAAGAACAGATAGTATTTTAGATTCATCTTGAATGGTATGTCTGTTTGAATATGAAAAATAGAAAGAAGGCCATTGTATGTTAGATGAAAAAGCTGGAGAAAATGCATGGGATGACAGAGCTCACAGAGGTAGCGATAAATAGATAGATATACCCCTGGATCAGTTACTGCAATTGATCTAAAGAACAAAGCAGAAAACCAAGCACAGCACTGATGTCATGCAGTTCACTGAAATGTTATCGATTTTAAAACAAATGAATTAGCTCTTTATGATAAATTATAGGTAACTGGTATACATTAGATACCTAGAAAGCTTCCTTAAGTCAAAAGCACTGATTTCCCTTCTCATGGTTACCAAAAACAATAACCAAAACAATAGATTCCTGTTCTTTGTTCTATTATCAACATATATAAAAATACGAGATTTGTCCAGGACCTGATTTAATATACCATTATTATATTTTTCTGGTTTTCTTCAAGTCACTTATAACAAAGTTATTTAGAAAATCTTTATATGATTGTTTAATGCTTTCTCCTCCACTAAACTCTAAGTTCCCTGTAGACGGGGACCCCATCCATTTTTCAGTGCTGTGTCATCTGAGGCTTGTAAGGTGCCTAGCATATCATGAATGTGCAATCCGTATTTATTTAATGAAGGACATGAAATCCTGACCTCTGTGTCTTTCTAGAGATCCAAGTGACATGCTTCTATCCTGTTATGGCTCCAATCTCAGGACCCTGGTGAACCTCAGCTGCTTTAGGATACTCTGCTGCTTCCTTGATGTAGATATAAAAGTGTTCTTGCCAACTTCACTCACTGAGAACACAGCATTCCCCCTCTGTGAAACAGTTTAATCAATAATCTGGCTTTTCTTTTTATAATGTCAAGCATCCCTTAATTTTTAATATTTGGGCATTGTGTTGGAAAGAAAGACTAAAGATTTCATCTTTTTCCACTGAGTTGTACTTAGTTAAACTATTTAACCTCTCGTAGATAGAGGTGTCTCAGAAAATAGGAACCGATTCTTCCATATGAATTCAGGAACAATGGGTAGAACCTTATTGTATCCGGGCTTAGTGAAAGTATACAAATTAATAGACTACTTGAAAGTGTAAATAAAATAAGGCAATCTTGGAAAACAGAATAAGCTAAAAAATAAACAGTGCTGCCACTTTTTGTCATTTCTCATTTTAGATATCCAGTTTCTTACAAAGATGCCAGTTTTCAAAATTACAGTATGGTTGCTATGGTAATATGCACTTCATAAATCGTGTACAAAGGCTGTCTTCATTTCCACTGTGTCCCGAAATAATAAAGAAGATTATTAAAGTGGAGTCGCAAGAGTCTGAAAAGAGTCTGGTGAGGGAGAAAAACAATGAAGGCGTTAAACATGAAAAGCAAAATTTCAAAAGATCCCACAAAGACCTCATTAAGTATCTGTGGTAGCCTTGGGGTCACTCAGTGATATCTTGAACAGCTTTCCGAGTCTTCTTGAGAGATAAAGTGTGAATGATTGATGTTAAATTGTTCCCTGATATTTGACAGCACTGACAGCGTACCTGTGTGATTTGGGATTATTTTCTTTCACAAGAGATGAGTGAGTTAGGATCTCTGTGTTAGAATTTCAAACACAGGGTATCTCTTAAGGGATTGAGTACTTTTCACATGTTCCCTCCATCGTTACCATTTTAGAGACATACACAGTCCACATCTACTTTTTTCAACATAAAAAGAAATGATTTCTACTCTCCCTTGCAGTCAAATTATTCTGACAAACAGATTGGAGGCGAGACACTCAGAGGCTCTGTAAAATACGTCAGCACTTGAGAAGTCATTATCCTGTGTACGCACATTGGCCTGGAGATCCTGCTTCTGTGTTTCCCCGTGATCAATGGGTGTGCCCGGTTGCAGACTGCAGGTGTTGCATCCATCCTGCCAGAAGAGGCTGAAGAGCCTTTCAGAGGAGACCCCAGAAAATTAATAGCAGGGCAATTACTAGCAGGGAGTCTTCATCAGAGGGAGCCCCAGAGCAGTTAAAATTGCTGCAGTCAGAACGGAGACTCTCTCTCTCACTCAATGGGCATTTTAACTGGGTAGTTCCATGATGCCTCTATTTTCTATCCTCCCTCTGTCTACACTGTGGAATAAGGTCTGCCCAGATGTTGACAGAAACCAGCAGGGTTGCCCAAAACATAAATGAGGGTTCCACAAGCAATTCAGGGGTAAAGAGATTATAGAAAATCGAGCGCTGACTGTTGCTTAAATTGATGCATTCTGCATCTCTATTTCAGTGATGATATAATCTGTACATGAAAAATCTTATTGGGGGAAATCATAGGTACTTAGCTTCATAATTTTAATATGCACATTCAAAGCTGATACTCTCTAGCATATTGGGATTTCATTTGATTCATCTATTAGGTAAACACTTTTGCATTCATATATATGTTATGAATAAAATGGAGATATATAAATTACTATGGTTATTTAACTCTTCCATTATCATTTGAGGAAAGATGAGCTGTAGTTAGACAACTAGCTGTAGCTCAGAGAGTTCATGTCTTTATGAATTGTGAGACTGTATAGGTGGATTTATTTTCAACGGTGGTACAAGCATCATATATGATCATCTACTTGTCGAGATAAAAATATGTGAGCATGCATGGGATTCCTCTCTGTACATGTATTCTCGTAGATGTCACACATGCGTAGGAATCAGAAACTCTTTTTTGATGGGTCAAAACTGACTCAAAACTTTCCTGGAGAAGTTCTTAAATAATTGATATCAAGTACAAACCATAGGAGACTCTCCACTTATAGTCTATTATTAACAGCTTGTATTGTCCAATGCATTTGTAAGTCCATTTTCCTTCTTCACAGTCAATAAAAAGTTTTAACGAACTCAAAGGAAAGTCACTTTACTGGTAGAATAAATTACTTGTACTGAGTATTGCATTTAGATAAATTGTTTTATTTCATTACACAGAACTTACTTCTTTTGATCAAATCTTACTCATTTTCTTCATCAGAATTACAGAATCCTAGTCTTTTATGTTCATTAAAAAACATATTTGAAGGTATTTTTTAATTGTAAAAATGTTAACATATATAGGGTAATTGTATATTCCATTATTGATAAGGAGTGCATTCTCTAGGTTGACATTCTATGGTAACTATAATTGCATTGTTGCTGTTTTTATTATCTTAGATGAATGATAAGGTTACCAGATGGAGTGTGATATATAAATTCAGTCTTTTTTTAGTATTGTTCACCAACAGAATTTTTAGATTAGCAGAAATTATTCTGGTGCTAGCATCTCTGTTCCTGACCACATTCAGGTCTATTATATATTATCTTTTTCCTACTCTGGTGACTGGTCAGAAATATAAACCTCACAAGAGATTTAGGGCCTTGGTTATGCGCTCATGTAAACAGAACACTTTGGCAGATACCAGAGAAAATATTTGCTAGGGATCCAACCATTTCTCACTGGATGATGTGTTTCAGATACTCCCCAGTATGACATCTCTTGTCAGGATTGTGTGTACTCCATGATGCTGAAATATTAAATTACACTGCAATAAAAGATGGGTAACACTATTCTAAACTTCATAATATCAGAACTAATTTTTCTCACGTTATCTATTTCTCTCGTGATCTATCTTAGTGCTTTCCCATGAACTTAAGTTAATTCACTTGCATGTGATCCTAATATGAACTTATATTTAACTTTTAAGAAAAAAGTCTTGCTCTTTTGTGCTATGTCTGTATGGGGAGATATGAGTCTTGTTTCCAGTCTTCAGCCTTCACTCTAACTTGACAAATGTTTTTGAGAGGCTTACATTACCTTTGTGATCTTCTCTTTTCCTTTCATTAAAACCATACTAACATATTTTAATCCCAGAGCTCTTAAAAAGTCATAATTTCTGAAGTGCTTTGAGGTATCTGGGAGAAAGATTTATTATTTGTAGTGTTGTTCAAAACAATATATACTGTATTATTCAGTACATATTGTGCTGTCTGCTTTTTTATGTATTATATAAAACATCAAAATAATCATTACCTTGGGCAGATTGGAGTGGATTTAGAAAGTGCTGGATTAGCATGCAAGGGGATAGCAGTGATCCAGCAAAGTTTGCTCTAATTTGGAAATGTCTGCACATTCCTTTTTTTTTTTTTTTTTTTCTTTAAGGAGTTTATACATCAAGATGACACATTTCAAGGATAACTTGTAATGCCTAATTGAAATTTTGCAGGTATTAGAAACATGATAAAAATAGAAAGAAATAAATGCATTTCTAATTCTACCAATTAAAAGTTATATTTGAACTCGTAACAAATTCATCAAATTTTCATAATGATATTAAATGTCATATATGTGTGATGATATCTCTGCACTCCAGACATCAATTACACTTCCATTTAATTTAGGGGCACTATAACTTCTATGGAGAAGTCTAATGAGCCTCAGGTGTTGCTGTGAAAAGACTGATGATCTATTTTTTCCATAATAAGTCACATGCTCTTTTTTTCTAAGTGCTTCCAAAACATAAAAAAAAAAAAAAAATTTTTAAGTTCATCAATTTTTATTAGAATATGCTTTGGGGTTGATTATTCAGAGTCAATATCCCCAGGCACACAGTCTTTTTAGTCAATATGTAGTTAAAAAATTGGTCTGTTTTATCTTCAGAATTTTTTTAAATTATAGCTTTTAGTATGTATTCTATTTTCTTGTTTTGGTTTTCTTCTTTGGTGATTCTTATTATCCTATTTTCCGTATGTTTAATTTCCCCTGTCTATTTTAAACAGCTTGCCCATTTTCCTCTTAAGTCATTTTATCTCTTTCTTCCGTTTTTATGGTTGTTTCACATCTTCCTATCTGTTACTTTCTACTTTAGGCATTATTTTGTTGTTTCTGTTGTTTTGTGTTCTTTCAATGTCAGCATTCATTTCTGACATGGTTTCTATTATTTCTAATCCTTTCTTGAGTTCTGGGACCTCAATACTCATTTTAGTTCGGATGCGTGTTGCTCTTGAATGTTTTATATTATTTTACTAATGTCTTGTAGTTTGTGTAAACATGGCAGGTGATAGTTTTGACGTGTTTTGTGGGCATGTCTTTCTGGAATGCTCTCTTTGTCTGCAGGGATATTACTCTGTTCTTTATTCTCTTTATTCTTACAATATCTTTGCATGTGGTTTGATATGTATACATTTTTTTTTCTCATTTTGGGGTGAAATGAGGTTTCCTAAACTTCATAATGAGGCAGGGCTCAGGAAAGCTTTTCTGTCTTCCCAGAGGTTCTTCTGTACATTGTGCAGCAGTACAGTGGCTCAATTTCTATGAAATCCTGGTTCCCTTTCCCTCCTCAACTTTGGTCTCAACCTTCTCTTTTGTTCACTGTTTTCTCTGTCCAATTTTGAATTCCCTTGCAGCAGGGACTTCTAGAGGGGGGCCTTGTCCCAGAAGGGAACCTCTGCAGGGCAACTATGAGAGTCAAGTCACCCAGTCCACCCCCAGCCCTTCCCACCAGGGCAGGTGCCTCTACTCACTCTCTGCTGGGGTCCAAGCCCCCAGTACCACCTGCTCCTCCCCAGGCAGCCCTCTGAGGTTTCCACGGCATCCCGTGGGCTCTTCTGGAGTCTGCTGATCTTTGGTCACACGCTGTTCCTATGGTTCTTTCTTCTTCTCCACACACAGGATTGTAATCAACTGCCTGGATTTTAGGAATGGGGGAACACCTTTTCCCCTCATTTGGTGTAAACGTTGTCTGTAGATATTTTGTTTTACTATCTCTTTGCTCTGTCAGTTACTCTGAGAGATGGAAAAAACATACTGTTGTTGTCTTTACTATACTCCCAGAATCCCAGGTATTTTTTCAAAACAGTAAATTACAATATCCATAGAGGAAAAACATGCACCTAATGTGTAGTTTTTTGCATACATCTACAAAGTAAATACACATGTGTTACAGCTTCGTCCTCAGCCAAGGATTATTAGCATGTTTCCCCATTTTTTTTCTTCTTAAAAATGTCAGAAGTTTGAAATCAGCTTTACTGAGCTACAGTTAAGGTGTCAGTAGGACTGGTTGCTTCTGAAGACTCTAAGGGGTGAAGGCTTCCCTGCAGCTTCTAGAGGCTGATCAGTTCCTTGATGTGCGGTCCCTTCCTCCAGCTTCAAAGCCAGCATCTCTCTCGCCTCTTCCTCTCACCTCCATCTCTCCTTCTGTCATCTTATATACTTCCCAGCTTCCCTCTTATAAGGACCCTTGTGGCTACCTTGGCACATCTGGATAATCCAGGATAATCACCGCCCCCCCAAGATCCTTCATTTAATCACCTTTATAAAATCTGCTTTCGCATGTAAGGTGACCATTTCAGGTTCCAGGATTGGGAAGTGAACAGATTTGGTGAAGGAGACATTACTCAGTCTAACACAGCACTATATTTTCAAAAACTGCCAAATGAATAAGCATTACCAACTAGTACATCTACTTTGAGAATATCATGCTTCATCTTTAAAAATATGAACCTTAATCCCTTGTGCTTCTTTGATCTTACTTAGATGTTAGTTAATATTTTCAAAACTGCTTTCATATTCTTGTTTCTTTATATGCTGTATTCTTCTCTTCCTTTTGTTTTGTACTTTCTTTTTCATTAATCTTAGTTGTGTTCTTTCTGAGCAGAATATAGCTAGAACACAATTTGAAAGCACATCTTTCAATAAGGGAATTCCCATTAAATATAACATCTAATATGTTTGGGTTATGACTTTTATGTCATATTTTTTTTTGCTGATTTTTATGATCTTTATTATTTCCGATTAGTCCCTTCTTAATGACTTTTTAAAAAAAACTTTTATCTGTATGGTTTCACATCTGTGAATTTGCATGTTATGCTACACATCCCTACTTACTAGTAATTACCTTCATATTTTACCTTCACAATTTTTCCCAACACATGCTTTTCACCATTGATATGAGAGTCTGGAGATAGTTCACTTTCATTTAGCTTCCCTGTCTTTCTTACCACTGTTTTCAAATGCTAAATTTTTGGGAAATTTACTGAATTTTGTTTCAAGGCTGTTTATATTTTTTACTTCGTTTTTCTCTTGACTAGATATTTTCCTTAGATGAACTGCACAGAGATAGTTCATGGATGGGATGTTGTCTAATTTTGTGCATGTTTCAATATGTCTTTCTATTGTCTTCCAATATGAAGATTAACTGTGTTCCTGTTTGGTTATCGGATCATAACCCTTTCTTTCAAAGCCTACATGTCTTATTCCCTTATCTAATATGACCCTGAGGCCAGATTTTTTTTTTAAAGATACTCATCTAATTACCTTTCCATATTCACTTATATGCTTTCCCACCTTAAAACCTGTGTGATATCTTTTTATGAAAGCAGCTCAAAATTTTAAGAAGTTACGTCTAGGTTTATCTAATTTTTGTCTAAACTTGATTTTCCTTTAACCTTTCTCTAAGCTTGTCTTTGTCTGATGTTAGTTTTCCCTGAAAAGAAGGTCCTATTTCATCTCACAAAATTTTCTTTTCATTTTTTTTTCTCATGTTTTTCTCCTTGTTGAACATTCATTTTTCAAATCGTTAATACGGGCAAGCCTTATACATGTTTTATCTTTTCCCCTATAATATCTATGTCTTTGCATATATGTTACATTTTCATAAGGTAATCCCATCATATAATCAACCAGTGGTGTCCGAAGTGGAGCACATGCATCCCAGAAGTGTCCAAAGTGGAGCACATGCACCCCAGAAGTAGTGCAGGACGATCCTTGGGATAAGGAAATTGTTCTGAATTTCATATGTCACAGATCACGTGTGTGGGCTGAGTGGTAGGTTGTACAGTGTAGAAGGCTGAATAGAGGTCCCCTCAACTGCTTGCTCACTTTCAGTGTATTGCAAGCTATTTTGGGTTATATTTGCACTATTTCGGATTCTCTTATTCCCTTTCATTGATGACTCGATTGATGTCATTCTCCTCCACAAAGCTCTAACCATGGTGAACACTGTCATTTTAGCTCTTTGTGACTGAACTAAGCTTTGGGATGCATAAACAGTTAATGGTGAAATTGTCCCGGGAAGGTGAGAAGAAAATATTAGCACCCTCCTCTGTGAGCTAGAAATGATCAAGACTGAATTTCTGACACTTGCTTGAAAGTAGTGCCAGGGCTATTAATCATTAGACTGGCTTTGTATTAGCCCCCAAAATGCACATCAAATTTGTCAAAATCACAAATGGAAAATATAAAATAAACTTCACTCCAGAAAATGTCACATGACTTTCAGGAGGCAGATTCCACTCTATACTTAATTCCCTATATGCTCATTATGTTAACTAAGCTTTTAATATTAGAGTTAAAAAAAAAAAAAGAACAAAATTTTAAAAGAGAAGAGCTAATAAAATGTAGGCTAAAGTAAAATATCAATATTCACTGTTGTCTTTGAAGGGTAATCAATAATTACCACAGAATGAATGAAACAATCTTATAAGCCTCCACTGGTAGCCCCTGCCTGCTGCTGGCACTCAAGTTACAGGAAGAGGCTTCTTGAATTGCTGTGCTTTGCCCTGAACTTTCTTTAAAGGGAAACAAGCCTCCTTGAGAAAGAGGGTGTTTGCCATATATAGGGAAGAAATGCAATTTTCGTTTGGAACATCTAATTTTTGCTCAGATTTGTTTTAGGGATATACGCATGAGAGTTTCCACTAACAGAGTCCATGAGTGGAAGACAAAAAAGCAAGGTTCCAAGAAAAAAAGTTTAGTATATGTAGGTATCCATGATCGCCAAGAGAGAAAGGTATACATGATGTGCAAAAAGTAGATGGTATGCACTCACAGGATTTAACACAATATATAAATTTTGGGGAACTGATGTATTCATGAAAATAAATTCCAAGTTATGTTAGATTTTGAGTCAGTATCTAAGAAGTAAAATAAAGTGTTTTTATTCTCAGTCCCTCCCAAATATTTGGATGGAGGATATATTAAGAGGTGACACAACATCACCATGCTTTCCTGAGACAGCTTTTCTGCAATCAGCTCTATCCCCACTCTCTTCCTGACAGACTGCTTTGCCCACTCCAAGCTATCCCACAACTTTCTGCCAGAGGGAGCAAATGTCCAGAAGTTGCCACCCAAGGGAGAGGTTGCCTCCAAGACAATTTGTCACCTTACCTCGGTGTCCCCGAAAGAGACACCCACCACCGCTAAACCCCATCTTTGGCTGATAAAACCAGCACTCATGAGTTCATTCATTCTATGAATTCGAGCCAAATGTCTGTAAATACCTGCGGTATGGAAGAGTCCAAATCAGAACTCATCCACAGCAAGAGAAGAGAGAACAGGTCATGAGATTCAGGGACACAGGGGCTCTTTTCCACCCGACGCCTCGTCAGGGAGGGAACCGCTCCCCGTATTTCCTCCGACAGGGACTCAGTGATAGTGGACTGCTGGCCCTAGCTTCGACATCAGTCATCACCCTTTCCTGACCATGGTTAACGCAGAAACTACCTTATGAGCTTTGATATATTATGATCAGAAGGTCAAATTTCCTTGGAACTTTGTTTTCTTGAAAACTGATGTAAACCGTTGTTGCTATTAAGTCATCCTATTCTTCCTCTAATCTCTCTCTACTCATATAGCAGTTTTTTAATGTTACTATTTAAACAAAGCAAGAATATATATAAAGAAAATTATATAAAGAAATGATGTGAGAAATCATAAAGAAATGATGTATCCTTAACATACTTAATGTATTTGCATTTACTTCAGAAAGAGATACATTTTCAAAGTTCTTTGTTCTTTTATCCCCAGGTGCACATTAAAAACTTTGTCAATGGTCTACTCAACAAGGCAATATCAAGTTAAACATTTAAAATTGTCAACACACACCACTGGGGTTTATGCATGCTCAGAGTTCTGAATTTAGTACATTACTATTTACATTCTACTTGGGAAAACTTTTATATACAAATTTTTAATGTAAAATAAAATAGGGGGAGCACATTACTATCCTTCCTCCAATTTACACATATTGATTCAGTTTTGTGAGATGATTAAAATGTGTATTTTTGGCATATTTCTTCCCTAATATCTTTTTTTGGAGACGAGTGCAATTTTGCGACTTTTATTTTTTCTTTCTTTTCTTTTGCGATGGAAGGGCTATTCATTTTAAACTTTATAATCATAGTCAAGCTTCTTGCTTCTGTTTTTACTGGTGACATAACACAAGGGATCCGATCAGATCGTCAAAGCACACTCGTATAGATTAGATGGCTTTCCCACTATCAAGCTTTATTGAGGATTTCAGCGATACAAGTCATCTCAGGTATAGGCAAAGCAGGAGGACAGCCCTTCAACAGGCCCCTGGGTCTTTCTTTCTCCTACATCTCCCATCACAGGTGTTTTGTCCAGACTATCAGAGGTTTCTAAGTGAGGTTTCTGTCACTTTTCTGACAAAAAAGGGCAATTTGTGTCACGAGACATCTCCACATTATGTCCAGATGATTATATAGATTATGGAATATTTCTCAGGAAGCCATGCATCAAAAATACACAGATTTAATGTTTTAATAGGCAATTGTAGACAACAGAGGCATTGTGATAAAACATTCCATAGATAGGAACATCTGGTACATTTTCTAGTTGGTATTTCCCTAGCATGTTTACAAGATGATTACACTCATTCCCATATTTTCCTCCTTTTCCAGCGGTCTGCCTCCAGTAGAAAAAAATAACTGAAACACAAGAGATCATTATCCCAAGAGATCCTGACTAAAACATTCAAGTAAAGAACCACTGAATAACATTTGATATCATTCATAAAAATCCCTGTCACACCCTGCATCTAAATTCTGATACTTGGATTCGCATTGATTTATAATAAGCTAATGATTCACATGCCTCATGAGAATATTCAATTTATTTCACCATCACATCCACTGCTTTAAGGCAAGGTTTGGCAAAGAGTTCCAGTATATTTGAATTAGTAAATGAATGAATGAGGAAGAAAGGAATAGCCAGCAGATGTTAAATTACACAGAAGGAACAATTTGGGGATGGTGGCTGCAGAAGTTCTATCAAGAGAAATTTTAATTGTTAGAGCTAACGATGATTGGGTTTCCTAGATCGGTTTAAAACAAACTTGTAGATTGTTAATAACTGGAATGATTAGATTTAAAAGTAATAATGTTGTGGATTAACTGGAATTTAATAACTACAAATAATAAAACCCAGTGAATGGAAGTGATTTTTAAATTACATTTGGTAGGAGGTTTTATGACAGCCACTTAAAAACAAATCAAATCTACCAAGCCAGCCAGCCAGCCAACCAAACACACACACATACACACACATACACACACAGAGGCTTTGGACAGAGATAGCCTATATATAAATTCTTACAATGCTGCTTCCATGGGTGTGACAACTGACAAGTTATACAACCATTCTGTGCCTTTATTTCCTATATATTAAAGGCGCATTGTAATAGAGCATCCATGATGGGAACACTGAGAATAAGACACAGTAATACACTTGAAACACGTGTTTGGGAGCAGTATCCAGTACAGATAATGTTTAGCAAATGTTAGCTCTGGTTATTTTTATCATTACTTTAAAAATTACCACACTACCAATTTTTAGTGGTTCCAATAACTTTCTCGTAAAAAAAAAAAAAACCAAAAATCTGTCACTCGTGCGTTAAGAAAGTGATTGCAGAAGAATAAGCAATTAAAATATTAAGTAAACAATATTTTCTCCACTTAGATATAAGTAACTTAATATACAGAGTACATTTAAGTGGAGAAAATATATTTCTAACAGCATTCATAACCTATCTAACACACTAATAAGTCTCTCTGATATATTGTGTGAACACAAGAGAGATACTATAGATTAGAGAGCAAAACGTCCTGCTCAGGAGAAATAAAGCAGTGTAACAGCTCTAGCATCCTGTGAATTCAGGAACAGAAAGAACAAAGGTATGTGACCTCTGATGAAGTTTGGTTTTATATTTCAATTGGAAAGCCAATAGGAGCAGTCAGAAAAAGCTGATGGCAGTTGATTTTGGTATCTCTATTCTTCGTTTTTCTCACCTGATAAATGAGAGCCCTGAATTTGATCCTCTCTCAAGTACTTACAGTTTTAAAATAGGTCTTTCTTGATAATCAAAAGCTACAAATAACTGAAGTCTTAGTGTTAGTTTCCCAGTGCTGTAACAAATCATCACAAATGTGGTGGCTCACACAATACAAATATATTAGTGCAAGGTTATGAGGTCAAAAGTCCTAAAATCAAGTTATTAGCTGGGGACTGTGTCCTGCTAGAGGGTCTGAAGGTGAATCCTTTCCCTTCTCTTTTCCAGAATCTAGAAGCTCTGCATTCCTGGCTCTTGGCCCCTTTCTGTCCTCAATACCAGCAATGCACATAGAGCTCTCCTCACATATATGGAATTGCTTTCTTCTGCTTTCCTTCTCCACATTTAAGGACCCTTGTGAGCACACTGGGCCCACCTTAATAATCCAAGATAACCGCCCCAATTTAAGGTTAGCTGATTAGCAACCTTAAACTGATCTGTGCCCTTAATTCCCTTTGCTGTGCATGTAATATCCCCACAGGTACTGGGGGTATTAGGATCTGGACTTCTCCAGGAGTCATCATACCACCTACCACAAACTTTGACATCAGAGTTGTTTTCAAACCAAGACTTCTTATTTATTCATGTTTTAAATTGGATACATTAACTTCTCTAATACTTAGTTTCTTAATTTGGAATACAGCGATAAATAACTGTATCATAGTTTGGTATGGTGAAAAATAAAGAGAAGCGTATTTGTAAAGTAACTCGCAAATTACCAGGCACTCAAGACCCAATACTCAAGCACACAAAGAATTGTAGATGCTGTAACAATTAGGAGTAGTAGCAGTAGTGTTTTCATATGTATAATTACTAAGCATCTTTTGTCTTAGAGCACAAAAACAGACAATATGAGGTCTTGAAAAAAAAATACCTACAAAAGAAGCTCATGTCCTTAAGAGTTTTAAAAAATAAATGCATTACATATAGTCTAGAGATATTACATGCAATAGCGATGTCCTTTATACCCACTGCATTATCTACTCAAGGAATAACCTTCTGTTTCTCAGTGAAGGTTGGATATACTCTCAAGATCTGGGATAGAAGTAGATATTAAAGATGTTTTTGACAACTAAAAGCTGCATTTCAATTTTAATACCTTCCTATTCTGTGACTATGAGTTGATAATTAACTATAGTTATAAAAACTGAAGAGGGCCAAGAATTTGGCAGGTGGGGGAATGTTCATTCCAGTATTCTAGACTGAACAGAAAAGGTGGGCGTAAGAAAATCATTTGAAAGAGTGCACTTAGGAGATGCTGATTAAGATGCCATTTTTAGCTCAGGAAGTGTAAAGAGTGGGAGAGGAAGACAAAGCCACCTGTCAGGATGGACCCTGATGGTTTTCAAAGTCTGCGTGCGGGATGAACTTGGCCTAGGAATCTACAGAGTTCAAAGTCAGCAGATTAATGCACCTTTAGAAACTTGAGCTGTACTTGTGTAAGATATTTTCAGACTAAGGGAGAGCTTTTAAAATGAGTTGACACGATTAAGGTCCTGGAAGAGTAAAAAGACTTAAGTAGCAGAGATTTCAAAGTGCCTCAAGAAGAACCAGACACATTTTGCTGAGTCAAACAATGACATTTTGAAGAGAATAAAATGAAGTCATAACTTATTTTAGGAATCGCACTACAAAAAGTGTTCACAAAAAAACTGAGAGGGCTGTGCAGGAAGAAGGAAACCTAAACCATTGCCATGGCTGGAAAAAACTTTTTAATATAGAAAAATAGAGAGAAAGTAGAGGAAAAGTACAGACAGAAAATGGAAAGTTTTCAGAAGACAGTTTAGAACTGACAATATTTATAGAAATTTCTAAATGTTTTTTAAATTCACAAAATAATTCATAATTACAATAAAATTGATGTTCACTGACTGCTCAGTACATAAGCACTGGACTACGTACTTTAAATATATGAATTCATCAAATATTGTTACTCCTGTTTTAAAACTGAGGAAATGAAGACAGAGAGTTGCAGAGTCATGTCGTCACAAATACACAGCTAAAGTTAGCTGAGCTGAGCTCTGAATACTGCCCGAGTGGTTGATTCATGCTTTCACCCTCCTAAAATCATTGACTCTATTCTTCAAAAGTGCATGCCTTGGACAGGACTATTCCTCATAAATGTATACACTTATAAAAGGCTTACGATGTGACAACTTTGCTAGACACGTAAACATGTTATCTAATTTTACATCTACTCAATGAATCAAGTATTATCATCTCCATTTCTAATGTCAGAAACTTCTACACACTCCAGATTTGGACAGAGAAACTGGTCACTGACACCCTAAGACTTAGGAAGCTTAGGAGGGGTAGGGGTTGGTGTTACATAAATAAGCCCACAACGCATGCATAAACACTAAGCAAGGCACTTGATGGAGGAAAAATCAAAATATTAACGTATGGAATAAGAGAAAAGACCTAATTAGGATTACAGGTTCCAGACCATTTTCTCTAGGGAAATGACATTTTTGTTGATACTTGAAAGATGAGTAAGAGACAACTAACAGGCAAAGGGAGTAAAGAAGAGCTTGTTGATTTGGAGGAGGTCAGAGAAAAATACTTGGCTAGATCATCATGAACATGAGGAGAAAGACAAATAGGTGGATGAGACAAATTATTGGGACTTGACAAATTAAGGAATTTGGATTCTATTAGAAAAGTAATTGTGAGCAAAGAGAAGTGTTGCAGATCTGATTTGCAATTTGGTTAAGTTTAATCTTCCCACTAGAGGAGGAGACTTTCCAGTAGAAGATGAAAGAAAGGTCTGAGGTTAAGCATAGTTGGTAAGAGAAACATGAAGACATTTAGAGGCAAGGTGGACATGTGATTGATCGTGAGCAGGTTGTAATAAAGAACTAAATTTCAAGAATGGTTCATACAATTACACTGAGTTTCTGTCTTTGACAAACACTGAACATATAAGCCTCAGGTTCACAGGAGAGGTAGGAGTCAAATACAGAATTTGGGAATTTTCCGCCTAGGAGTTAATACACTAGGAAATAATGAGATCCTGTACATGGACAAGGTAGAGTGAGAAATAAAGACAGACCTGGATTGAGTCCTGATGTACTCTAACAATTAGATTCCAGCTGACAAGGAAGAAGCGGTAAATAAAAAACAAAATCAAAGATGTAAGAAGAATATAAGGAGACTGTGGTATTACAGAGGTGAGAGAAATATAATTTTACAGTGGAGGTAAGAGTTAACATCTCCAATGATTAAGGGAGTTCTAGTTGGGGAAATCTAGTTGAGATAAATCCATGTTCTGTACAAGACAAGGGAGTCTAAAAAATACTCACATGGAGGTTAGCTGCATTTCTTATGCTGCTTTGAATGAGCCCTGTTTTTATACACACCTGATATCTGCCTGTCAGGTGGAAAAGTCCAAGGCTAAAACAAAAATTGGGCGGGGTGGGAGGGGATGAACTGGAAATAGGTGTAATCTTATAAACCTCCTTAAAAAACTGAAGAAATTAAACCAATTATTGAATGAATATAATCATAATTATTGTCTACTATTAGAATGTCTCAAATCTGCATGAGAAGAGATAAATGAGAAAAATCTGGCAACAACTGAGGGCAAATTTCTAAATTATTAAAAAATATTGTTAAATTTGATGTAAAAACACAGATAATGATGACAATAATACATGGTTAGTATCAATTACTTTTTGAAAACAGATAGAACGAATGTAAATTGACTATATCTTGTTGATTTCTTAAGTAGAGTGTGCTCTGTCATAAACTCAAACTCTAATCAAATATAGAACTGTTCACAGATTAAAGTGAAAGAAAACGGTTTTCATCACAAATTTCTTGTTCATCTAAAGTGAGATGAATATATAATTAGCATTATAATATAATGCTAATTTGCTAATTTTCAGAGCCTATAATAATATTATGTTGAATTATTTTTGAACACATAGGAGTGAAAATAACAGAAAAATAAAACACAGTTACCTAAACATGTGGAAATAGAAAATAATCATCTGCTTCATTAAAATGATGAGGTATTTATTTGTAAGAGATGATGAAACTCCTGGGGAAAAGTTTAGGAATGAAGAAAAGTCAGGGTAATGAAGTCTTAGAGTAAATCCCTCAATGCTAGGATACTTCATGAAACCATCTTTCTAAACTGCACCTGAGAGCTGTGACAATGACACCCATGTGCTAAAGTTTCTCTCCCCCAATGGAGGATGGTCCCCATCCAAACATCAGGTCTCCCATGATGCCCTTCTTTAATGATAATGTGTATCATTTTTGTTGTACTTACTTGTGTTTTTGTCTGGCCTCCTCAATTATTTGTAGTTTCCATCTATTTCATTAATCCTACATAAATGTGACAATGACACCTATGTGCTTTTGCAGAGCAAAAGAAACCATAAACAAGACAAAAAGCAACCCTCAGAGTAGGAGAAAATATTTGCCAACAAAGTAATTGACAAAGGATTAATCTCCAAAATATATAAGCAGCTCATGCAGCTCAGTATCAAAAAAATAAACAAATCCATCCAAAAATGGGCAGAAGACCTAAACAGACATTTCTCCAAAGAAGACACACAGATGGCCAACAAACATGTGAAAAGATACTCAACATCACTAATCATTGGAGAAATGTAAATCAAAACCACAATGAGGTATCACCTCACACCAGTTAGATTGGCCATCATCAAAAAATCTAGGAACAATAAATGCTGGAGAGGGTATGGAGAAAATGGATGCCTCCTACTCTGTTGGTAGGACCGTAAAGTGATACAGCCACTATGGAAAACAGTATGGAGGTTCCTCAAAAATCTAAAAGCGTAACTACTATATGACCCAGCAATCCCATTACTGGGCATATACCTGGAGAAAACCATAATTCAAAAAGATACACGTACCACAATGTTCATTGCACTGTTATTTACAATAGCCAGGACATGGAAGCAACCTAAATGCCCATCAATAGATGAATAGGTAAAGAAGATGTGGCACATATATACCATGGAATATTACTCAGTCATAAAAAGGAATGAAATTGAGTTATTTGTAGTGAAGTGGATGGACCTAGAGTCTGTCATACAGAGTGAAGTCAGAAAGAGAAAAAAAAATACAATATGCTAACACATATATATGGAATCTAAAAAAAATGGTACTGATGAACTCAATGGTAGGGGAAGAATAAAGACGCAAATGTAGAGAACAGTCTTGAGCACATGGGGTAGGGGAAGGAGAAGCTGGGACAAAGTGAGAGAGTAGCACTGACATTTATACACTACCGAATGTAAAATAGTTAGTGGGAAGCAACTGCCTAACACAGGGAGATCGACTCGATGATGGGTGATGATCTAGAGGAGTGGGATAGGAAGGGTGGGAGGGAGGTTCAAGAGGGAGGGGATTTGGGGATACATGTATAAATACAGTTGATTCATTTTGTTGTACAGCGGAATCTAGCACAAGAGTGTAAAGCAATTATACTCCAATAAAGATCTGGAAAAAAAAACTTAGTAAGTAGAACGCATATTATTCTGATCATCTGTGTACTTTATGAATGTATTTTAACTTTTTTCTATTACTCTAGTTCTTTGTACCATATATTTAAAACTTAGTATCTTTTATTTTCAATATAAAGTTTTTGTTCACAAGCTGTCTTTCTCATTTGCTCACACTTAAAAATTTGATAATCAATTCATACCTTTCACTGAAAAAAAATTGAGTTGATTTATGTCTAATCATTTTATGTCAATAATGTATATGTATACAGTAGCAGTTCTAATTTTAATCATTTTACTCATTTAATACACATGAGCACCTCAGAAAAAAATTTTAAAATAAAAAATAAGCTTTCAACACTTTTAATTTGTGAGGTCTAAATAGGAATAAAAGGTTATTCTGTTTTCATAATTACTTTTATATATCATAAAACTCATCAGTGGAAACAATTACTTTCCACTCAACTTTTGGATGAGGCATAATTCTTCTTTTAAGGGAGTGCATCCAAACCCAAAGATTCAAAGCCATCACTGCGAATTTGCTTTGCTGAGGAAGCCACATGATGAGAGTCAACAAAACAGAACCCTGGGGTTTCACAGCAAAGTCTTCCAAAAAGCTAAACGATGGAGAGCAGAACAGAAGGCAGGCTTAAGAAACTTTTCAAGAACTTAGAAGTCCCCTCTGGGGACAATGAGATGGAGTCGTAGGCAGGAGAAACCTGCAAAACAACGTGGTGTGCAAACAATTAGAGACAGATTCTGTTCAAAGAGAAGCAAGGTGTTCTCCACGAGGCCACAGAGCTGCAGATAATGCAATTCCCCCAGGAGCAGTGGAGGCAAAAAGCTGAGTCACATAGCAGCACCTCCAGACACACACGCATCCTTTCAGAAAATAATACCATTCCCTTAGCATCCTCAGCTAACAGGCTCAACAATCACATAAAAACATGTTTGTGAAGCAAAAACTAAAATCTTATCCACATTCTAATGATTTATATTTAGGCATTGAGAAATGTAGGCTACACATGTACAATTATTTCTTATTATTTCCTATGATCCATATAAAACAACTCAGACTTCATATTCTTGGAAAGCAGTTTTAATACATTAAAAGTGCATCACACTTAAAGACTTTAAAAATGCCTGCACACAATCCATTAAAATATCTATTTTGGGGGGTCATAATTTCACTTTAAAAATATGTATATTCTATTTACCTACAGGAATGATTGAAGCGATGTGAAATCAAGTGGATATATATATAATATTCTCTAACGTAAAGATGGACAAAAAAGTTAACTTTGGAAAATCAATTGACCAACATGGAATATCATAATATTAACAGAGCACAAGGCAAACCCTGGATTAATATGGCACAACTAAGAAGTGGCAAAAACAAGCTCTAGATCAAGAACCTGTCACATGGAGCCTCAAATTCCATCAAATTCCTCTGGAGAACAAAACAAACAAACAAATGAACAAAAAATGTTATTTCAGTAGAACTCTATCATTCAAATAACATTTTTATTTAACTTGCCCTCTTATATAACAACTGTGAAAATGCTCGTTATTCAAAATTCAGTTTTCAGAATGTATTTTTTTCACATTACTGCTAAAATCTGAATTATATTATCTGATTTCATGTATTTCACAAAAATCAGGTCAAAATTTCAATTATACTACAATGACATATTCACAACTATGAAATCTTTCTGATGTATAAATAATAAAACCCTAATAAATAATTTTGAAAGCACTGGAATCATTTTAATTGATTAAGGTATACAAAGGGCTGTGATCCCTACTTCCTGTGATTACATATGTTTGTGTAGAAGCAAATCAGAACAGCTTTAATGAATATGTCTACAGTCACCAACACACACTTCTAAAAATAGTGACTCCCCAAAGCAACATGGAAACACAGCTTTGAATCCTCAGCTTAACCTGATCACAGCCTGTGTCCCAGCTAATGAGTACTTCCTGCTTCAAGTTTATTGACTCTTTTGATTTGGCTGCCAGGACATTCACACTCTTTGTTTTACTCTGTTTGATTTGCCCCCCTTTCCCTGTTTTCTTTACTTGTTTTTTTTTTATCTTCTTTCTGCCCCTTTGCCACTGGAATGTTCCAGGGCTCAGTCTTTGGTCCTTGGTTCCTTTTCATCCACACTCACCTTTTGCTGGTGTCCTTTATTCTCATGGCTTAACATGCTGCCTTTATGCCAATGATTCTCAAATTCTTTCTCCAGACCAGACAGCTCTCCCCAAACCCAGATTTCATAGCTCCACTTGTAGTCATGTACAACTTAACATCTTGTAAACATCTCAAACTCAACATTTCCAAAGCTCAACTGCTGATCTTCTACCTCCTCTGCCCAGGCAGGCATCTGTGGTTATTTTCATTACATGATGACATCTGTTTCCCCTTTATTCCTCGGGTCAAATATTTGGAGTAACTTTTAATTTTGTTCTTTCTCTTACACTCCACACCCAATCCACTACCAAGTCATTTTGGCTCTATCATCAATATGTGTCCAGAATCTTACAATCGATCAGCATTCTATTGCTCACATCCTGGTCCAAGCCACCATCGTCTCTGGGATTTACTGCAATAGCCTCTTAACTGATTTCTCAGTGACTACTCTTTACCCTCAGAATGGTTGCCAACATGACCCAGTAAAATGTAAATCAGACTATGTCCTCCCTTTCTCAGCTGAAAACCTGCTGGTGATTCCCTTTTACCCTCAGTAAAAGCAGAAGTCCTTAAAGCAGACAACAAAGCTCCGCCTGACCTGCCACCACATCTCTTTCCTGCCCCTGCTGCTTTTCTAACCTCCTCCCATGACTCTTCTGATGACCCGTTTCAGACACGTCATGCACACTCACATGACAGGCATTTGCTCCAGTGACTATCCTTGACTTGAATTATTTCTCCAGGACCTGCATGTCTAAGCCCCTCATCTCACTCAACACCCATCCTCACCACTGTCTCACCTCAGCCAACTCTCACCTTCTCAATGAGGTTTACCCTGACAACCCTACTTATACTGCAACTTTTCCTTCTCCAATTCCTCCCAAAATTATTTATCTATTTCTAATTTTTTTCACAGCTCATATCACTTATTCTTATAAAGCAATTCACACATTACATTTATCATTTATCACACGTCCCAGGACACTGATTCTAAGCTGCAGTAGCGTAAGGAAGCTTTGTTTTGTTCATTGATGAATCCCAAATGCCAGGAAGAGCACATAATACATCGTGGGTGCTTAATAAGTATTTGTTGAATGTATTTGAAAAAACAAATGAATAAATGAGTGAACATAATTGGTCTGTTATTCTCTTTCATTTATTCATTCAACAAATATTTCTTAAGGAGCCACTATAAACTGGACACAATATTACACCATGGAGATACAGTGATAAACCATTTATATTTATCTGCACTTATGGAGGTTGTTTTCTAATAGGACAAATAGACATTAATCATATGATCACACAAATCAAATCAATGCAAAGTTACATTGTGTAACTTTTAAGTAAAGGTATATGAAATATAGGAAACAGTTGCCAAGATAGACAGGGACTAGCCTATGTAGATACTTTCAGTCCAGGCTAAGAACTGTAGACTTTCTTTACTCCAAAGTCAAGGGGAGATACTGAAAGGTTGTAAGCAGAAGGGCATCCTGATGAGCTGTGTATTTATAGGCTCCATCTGAGGCTACTGTGTGAGTAAGAGAGGGGTTTGAAAGACAAGTCAGGAGCTGGACTAGGCTAGGTGATGACAGCAGAGAAAGAGAGAAGTAGGAAGTTCAAGAGATGCTCAAGAGCCAATAACAAACCGGAGTCTGAAAGACAGGACCCTGTCACTGAAAAAGGAGGCATCATATGTCATTCCTGATCCATTGATTTTTCTTAACAATTTCTAATCTTTACCTCTTTGGTTATCAAACTACTTTAAGTCTCCACCTTTTTTCAAACAGATACTTTGTGGAAGCTTAAGGATACGGAGAAAAACTATTAACAGTTAAAAAGTTAAAGCCTACAATAAGGCATGTACCCAATCCAAATACCTCAAATGGATGTAGGTTAGGTGATGCGAGCAGCACAGTAGGATGAATTGTTTGGGAAATAATAATTAAGCACAGCTCTAGAATATAATAACCAAAGAAGAGTTTAAGGTAAACCAATTTGATTAGATAAATGTATACAGAAAGAGACAAAGAAACAGAAAAGTGGTTGTGAATGTTTCACAGGATTTTACTTCTTTCTAAATCCAGGTTTAGAGTTCAAGGGAAAAATAAGTAGTTCTTGCATTACCTGTAAATATTTCACATCTATTCAAAAGTAATTTAGAAATATTCAAAAATAAATTTTCTGGGGACTTTCCTGGTGGCGCAGTGATTAAGAATATGCCTGCCAATGCCGGGGATGCGGGTTCGATCCCTGGTCCAGGAAGATCCCACATGCTGTGGAGTAACTAAGACCGCAACCCGTAACTACTGAGCCCACATGCTGCAACTACTGAAGCCTGAGTGCCTAGAGCCCGTGCTCTACAACAAGAGAAGCCACCACAACGAGAAGCCAGTGCACTGCAACGAAGAGTATCTCCTGCTCACCACAACTAGAGAAAGCCTGTGTGCAGCAATGAAGACACAACACAGCCAAATAAATAAATAAAATTTAAAAGAATAAATAAAATAAGTTTTTTCAACTTTAGGGAGAATTAAATACTGGTAACTGTTTAGATATGGGATTCTGAAGTAGAGATATTTATATGTATTCATATTTATAAGTTGTATTTACACTTCTAGTCATATCATTATAATTTGTTGTTCTCAGTTGCTCTTTGACTCCTGTCTGCAAGCTTCTTCCATCCCCACATTGAGGACATTACCATTTTTGTTCATTCACCACCAAATATTTATGAAATATACAACGTGCCAGGCACAGATTTAAAGAATACATATTCTGCAGTAAACTAAAGACGAAACAAAACCAAAATGAGACAAACAGGCCCATGTGCCTTGAGTTTGCATTTTTAATGGAGGGAGACAAACAATAAGCAGGAATCTTGAAGGAAAACGCGTGCATACCAAAATAGTGCCATTTTCAGCAACATGGATGGACCTAGAGATTGTCATACTGAGTGAAGTAAGTCAGACAGAGAAAGACAAATATCAAATGATATCACTTGTATGTGGAATCTAAAAAAACAAACAAACAAACAAACCATACAAATGAAGTTATTTACAAAACAAAAATAGAGTCAGATGTAGAAAAACGTATGGTTACCAAGGGGGAAGAGGAGGAGAGAAGGATAAATTGGGAGATTGAGATTGACATGTACACACTACTATATATAAAATAGATAACCAACAAGGACCTGCTGTATAGCACAGGGAACTCTACTCAACACTCTGCAATGGCCTATAAGGGAAAAAAAATCTAAAGAAAGAGTAGATATATGTATATGTATAACTGAATCATTTGCTATACAGCAGAAACTAACACACCATTGTAAATAAACTATGCTCTAATAAAAATTAAGAAAAGAATGTGTTCATACTTGTGATAATCACAGAGGGTTCCAATATACGATAGAGCTGCCAGGTTAAGGCATTATGTTGAACGTGGTATTTGATTAAAATCTGAAGGAAATACATAAGAAAAGTATTTAGATTTTCTTGAGGGAAAAGAGAAAAAACAAAGGCAAGTGCAAGGACCAGTGCTCTGAGTCAGGAGAAGGCCTAGCATCTTCTGTAACAACCAAAGGCCAGAGCAGACAGGAAGGCAAACAGCAGGAGACCAGCCCACGCCTGGCCTGCTGAGAAACACAGCTTTGCTTGGAAGCTCCCGGAGAACTTAGAGAAGAGGGGTGACAATGGGTGACTCACTTCACAATGCGAACACTTTGGCTGCTGTATTGAGAACAGATGAGAAGCAAGCAAAGGTAGAAACAAGGAAAATGCAGGTCCGCTCTCCTACTCACCTAATGTCCAACACTGTTGGTTTTTTACATATTAAGCAGTCCCATGTCTGCCCAAGAGAGATGCCTGAGAGCATCACCCAGTTACTGCTTTCAACAGACACCACAGGAAGCCTGGTTACGCACAGCTCTTCCAGCCCCAGGAACTATACCAGTCACCAGCACACAAGACATTCAACAAACAATGGTGGAGGTTGAACAGGATGACCCATGTGGGACTGGGAAAAATGGAAAACACACAGCACTCTTCTGTCCATAAAATTACCATCTTCTCCCTTGTATATGGAATTTTTCCCCCTCTGTCAGTAAATTTTTCAGTTAGTAATTGTGTCCACTCTAATTCTGCTCTCTCAGAACTCACTTTTTCAACACCTCCTGTGGTTGCAGTTCTTCCTCACTCTTCAAGTCCCCAGAGAACTATTTCTTGGGGACCACACAGCTTCCTACGCCTTCTGGTGTAGTTTGGGTGGCCTAGAGCTGCTTTAGGAATAGAAACACTACAGGTGCTGGCAGGCCAGACTTGAACTTGGCGAGTTTCAGTATATAATCCTCTGAAAATCTATTATGTTCTGGTAATTTTTTCTCCTCATCATTACCATGGGCAAGTAATCATAGCCAACTTTCTTGTCTGGATAAAGGTTTTAATTGTGAAGTCTGTTACATGTTCAACCCACTGTAGTATCCCCTCTTAAAGGTGAAGGCAGAGGCAAGTATCAGCAGGTAGTTAAAGAAATTGCAATGATAAAAGACAAAGACCAAATCAAGCAAAAGAAGGTAGAAACATAATCCACAGTAAGGTTACCAGATAAAATGCGTAAGGCCTAGTGACCTAGTGAAATTTCAAATAAACAACAAAATACCTTTTGAGTACTAGTGTGTCGCTTCCAATATTTGAGACATACTTCTACTAAAAACAAAATATTTTTGTTTATCTGGAATTCAGACTTGACTGGACATTCTGTATTTTTATTTGCTAAATCTAGCAACCTAAACCAGTGAAGGATAAGAAAAGATTAAGAAAACAATAATCGGGACTTCCTAGGTGGTGCAGTGGTTAAGAATCTGCCTGCCAATGCAGGGGACACGGGTTCAAGCCCTGCTCTGGGAAGCTCCCACATGCCACAGAGCAACTAAGCCCGTGTGCCACAACTATTGAGCCTGTGCTCTAGAGCCCGTGAGCCACAACTATTGAGCCCATGTTCCACAACTATTGAAGCCCATGCGCCTAGGGCCTGTGCTCCAAAACAAGAGAAGCCACTACAAAGAGGAGCCTGCGCACCACAATGAAGAGTAGCCCCGCTCGCAGTGACTAGAGAAAGCCCCTGTGCAGCAACGAAGACCCAACACAGCCAATAAATAAATAAATTTATTTAAAAAAAAAGAGAAGAAAACAATAATCAACACATTAGAAATATAGAAAAGATGCAGGAACCAGAGAGAGAGAAGTCAAGTTGGGAGCATGACCTCTCAGGAAACAGCAAAATCTCCATCTTTTTTTTGAGATTTTTTGAGGAAATCCAAAAAGGAGGGGATATATGTATATGTACAGCTGATTCACTTTGCTGTACAGCAGAAACTAACACAATATTGTAAAGCAATTATACTCCAATAAAAATTTAAATAAATAAATTTTAAAAATCTCCATTGTAGTAGGGCATGAGAAGAAGTTTCCATACTCCCCACGCTCCCTTTTCACTATTATTTTGTCCCATTAATATAACATGAAATAATCCCAAGTGAAATAATATCCTTCAATTTAGGTGGATCCAAAATGAAATACATAAAAATTGTATTGCCCGGTGGGACTAGCAGTGGTTCATAAACTATAATATGCAGAAAAATAACCTGGATTTCTTACTAAAATGTTAATAACAGTGTCCTACACCCATATATTTAATCAAGTATATATGGATTGGGCCCTAAGAATTTGCACTTTAGCAAACAATGCAGGCAATACTTTGATGACCTTTTGAAGAACATTGGTTTAGCACTTGCTAAATCTGCTATATCATCATACACATATATATTTATAAGACTTATCAATAGAAGTTGACGGAATCTTGTGTTTTTTCCAAGTAACATTTAGTCCTATTAATAATTTTGAAGGAGAGCACTAAAACTGTCTTAAACTTTCCTCTTTGCTTGTAGACAAGAACAAACCCCATGGAAAGAGGGACGCAACATTTTTCTATGAAAGCAAACTTTCATACAGAACAGAAAACTTAGCCTCATAGAGACCTGGATTGGGACCTGAGCAATGAGCAGCTCCTCCTAGGGATGCAGTGGCTACGAGTCTGTATCCTCTGACATGTGCCTGGAGCAGCTGGAGATGAGGAGATGCTGATTTTAGATTGAGCAGTTCTGATTCTCAACTATCTGGAGCATAAATATTTTAGGAGGGACTTCCCTGGGTGGTCCAGCGGTAAAGAATCTGTCTTGCAATGAAGGGGACTCAGGTTCAATCCTTGGTCTGGAAACTAATATCCCACGTGGTGTGGGGCAACTAAGCCTGCACGCCATAACAACTGAGCTTGTGTGCCTCAACGAGAGAGCCCACGTGCCACAAGCTACAGAGCCCATGCCCCCTGGAGCCCCCATGTCACAACCAGAGAGAAGCCCACATGCTGCAATGCAGAACACGTGTGGGACAAGGAAAGATTCCCCATGCCTTAATGAAGATCCCACATGCTGCAACTAAGACCCGACGAAGCCAAAAAAGTAAAAGTAAATAAAATAAATAAGTAAACAAATATTTTAATAAGTAAATATCTTAGGATTGTAGAGTGTGACTAGGAAGTGAAAGGAAAATGTCCTGAAAGTGTTCCCACTGTTAGAAAGAAGCAGCCTGCAGAACGGTGGGGAGATTGGGCAGCTGAACTCACAGCACCTAATACACATGGGGGCTTGCAGCTCAGCCCTCCATCAGTGTTTCTGTGCATTGCTGTTTAATCCTCACATGGACTCTAAGAGTAGATATTACCACGACCTTCATTTATGGATGAGGAAGGAGACAGTGAAAGATGAACTAATGGATGAATTATTCACTAGTCAGTGAATTGGTCACACACATACTAAGGGGCTGTGCCAGGCTTTTAATCTAGGCTCACTGACTTAACATTAGTAATATTAGGAAATTTTAAGCACTATTCAAAATATTATCGAGTAAAGAGTATCCCTAAGATAATGTACATCTTTAGCTAATTCAGTTCCTGCTTACTCAACTTGACTTTAAAGCAAATACATGACCAACTGTTTCATTTTAAAATTATGTTTTCCATATGGCATGAGGTTCTTGCTATAACAGATAAAGGCATCCCCCCCTCTTCCCCCCAGATCCTAGTCAATATGAATCTGACCACTGGAAGCATAATATCTACACTATTTCTCCCTAAATTTGTCTCAGAGCTCACATCAAGATTTTTAGAAACTCTTTCAGTGATTAGCTTTTTATCATCATGTTCTCTGTGGGTGAGTTTCTGATTTAGATTTGTCTCTTTTTCTGAGAGACAGAATTTAATCTTATGTAAGTCTGGTATTGTATATCAGACACATCTTTTCATCATGTCTATAAATTCCCTCTTCTAGTATTTAAAATGCGATTAAAGTTCAACAGGTCCCCAAAGTTAAACCAAATGAACATTGCAGGTGATGTATCCTAATCATTCTGGGGTAGCAGAACAGGAGAGCCACACTTGAATAGCAAATGACAGCTCTCATATCACCTTCCAAACTGCTGGGCTGCAGCTCATTCCCCTCCAGAGAGCTTTAAAGGTGAAGGGAAGAGCGTCTGTAATAAAATAATCATAAGCTGGGTACAGCGGAATTCACCTGCATGCACACCTGTGTGTCTGTGTAACACACGGTTCACTCTACACACTCCTTAGGAGCAGGAAGCAGACTTCCTCCTCTCCATTCTTCTGGCAGGTACCACAGGGGAGATGCTTTGTAGTTATTGTAATTGTACTCCTGGCCATGAGATCAACTGAGACAAAATAAGGAAGAACACGTACATACCATCAAATTAAAGCACAGGTTAGGCAGCACAAGGAGAAAGACCATGATACTATTGAAAAGCAGACTGGAGAAACGGGCTAAACTCAACAAGATGACGTTTACACGGATGAAAGTAAACTCCTCTGTGTACTGCAATCCAAAGCTCCCAGTGTACACATAAATGCGGGGAGAAAATTGACTAAGAAGCAGAACACTAAAAAAAAGCAAATCTCAAGGATTTAGTCTACTGTAAACTCGATATAAGAACAATTTGATATGGTTTCCAAAGTTAGCGTGACAGCCAACATGATCTATAAATAAGTGCGTTCACAAGAAAGACTGTTTCTTTTGTATTTTCTACCTTGACTAATGAAATAAGTGTTTATCTTCTTAACCCATAAAGAAACCCAAGGTCATCTCCCTGCCACACATCTTTGTGATTCTAATAATTATACTAATGCTCTTTAACTGTGACTTGCTTCTAAATCACCTGTGGAGCTTTATAAAAATTCAGACATTTGAACCAGGAGCACTGAGATTTTGTGGGGCCAACATTTTTATAATTTGTGATGGGATCGTATGTCTATTCCTTAAGAAAAATAATACAAAAGTATAAAAAATATACAAAGCTATTATGAAAGCAAATATTTAGAATGAGACAAGAACTCACAGCCAATTACAGATATTAAGAAACTGACAAATGTACAAATATCAACAATCAGAAAATAATAAAATACTGATTTCCCTCATTATTTTTGATCTTATTATTCATAATAATGATTTTGCACAATATTGTTTCCAGAGGAATTAAAGATGTAACTCAGTATTTTCCCTATAATTATTTTTATACTAATTTTAGGCTAGAAAAAAAGTCCTACTTTACATACATCATTTATAATATCATGTACATTTTTAGTATGGTTGACAAATTTGGGGGAAAATATAAGTTTATTCTACACATAAACTGTAAAAAGGTGGGCATGTTATATTCTCTTGTGCTTTGAATGAATTTAAAAACTCTGAATTGACAACATTTGTTAAGCAATCTGTTGTCTACATCTGTGTTAAGTGGGATATTATGAGTTTTATATGTTTTTCATTCTTACCAGTATTTCATGACACATCAACAAGAAATGCTAATCTATTTTATGTTCATGTGATTTATTACTTTTCTGGCAATTGTTTTAGCAAACAGTCCAAGAACTCTTACTTCTCTACAAAATGCATTTAATAAGGAATGATCTGAAATTGGTATAATCTGAAGTTTATGTCACAAATTATTTCTCAATGTTTTAATAAATTTTGTTGGTTTCATATAGAAATATATAAAATAAATTCAGTTTGTGGATACTTTCATGATGGGTATGCTGCCTTAGATATATTCATGAGAGGTGAACACTTCCATTTTGATTAGATGTCACTGGTAACTGAATTCCCCAAGGATTAACCTCTAGCTCAGACATTTCAAACTCTGTGTACCCTCTATTCCTCACCTACTTCTAAGGCAGGGACCAGATTCACAAACTGCAACACCCCCTGGCCCTGTGCTCTGTGTCTGAAAATACTTCCTGTTAAACCCAAACTCAGCTAAAGCGTCCCTTAGTCCCATTCAAAGGCAAAACTAGCCTAAGCAAAAGTGGTCAACGAGAGACTTAGCACTGCTGTCAAACAGAAGAAACATACATTCAAGTGGAAAGTGAATTTTTTCATATGATTCCTTAACGCTACCTGATGTGCAAGAGGTATCTCTTTTGATGTCACATTAATTATGGACTTTTACTTAAGGCTAAATACAAGTAACAATAAACTTACAAAGAAGATATATTTGTTAGTCCAACCAAATAATAATGATCATAGTAAAAAAATAATAAAAGCAATCATTGGTGAAGTGGTTACCAGGCACCATTCTAAGCCTGTGTTATATATTAATTTATACTAACAAGAACCATATCTACTGTTATTAACTTTATAATTCAAGTGAGACATGTGCAGGTTAAATCTTTGTCTGAAGTAACACAGCCAGTGAAAGGCAGGGGTAAGGTCTGGCCCCAGACAACCTTGCATCACAGTCTGTGGCGCCTGTGTCTTGAAGTCCATCCCACAAGGATACAGCAAGACAGACACTGCACCACATACGCTGGACCTCCTTGCTATCATCTATCATCCCCACTTGTAAGATGCAAGCTACTTTTGTTGACTCGTGTCATCTATATCTAGAAATTTCATTTTTCACTCTCACTAAAGGCATGCTTTCATCATTGGAAGACACAAATATCATTTAGGATTTTAATTCTCTCTAAAGAGTGAATATTACTAGATCCAGAATTATCATTTGCAGCTTTACACACCCTTAAGAGCACTATTGGACTATCAGTTACCCAAATATATCTACTTATGTGTGTGTAAGTGTGAGTGTGTGCCTACACGGGCAGCCACGAACATGCATGTGTGTGTGTGTGTGTGTGTGTGTGTGTGGTCCTGTCTGTGTATAGAAACACACATGTAAGACATATTCTCTCTCTCTCTCTATATATATATATATTTATTTATAAATACACACACATTTTCATGCTTATTTTGTGCCAAGCTGCAGAAATATGTAAATTTCACGTACATTACTTTTCACCTTCCATAACATCCCTCGCTAATTTAGGTCTTGACATACAAAATTTAATTATATAATAACTCTGAATTATCGAAAAGGAATTTATAAGTTGACATAAGCAATTTCAGATAACTGTGTTCAATTTTGAGTCATGTAAGGTATTACTTGAAAAGTTTTTAGTTTTCATAGCTGTTAACTCTTAGGCAATACTGTTAAAGAGGGTGTTTCAAATAGTGGTTTAGAGGGGTCTGCAGAAAGCACTTCATGTGTTTCACTTGAGTATAATTTAGACAAATACAACAAAACAGGTTATATTTATACTTAAAGAAAAATATGTTCTGAATAAAATCCAAAGCGTATGTGTGTGTATACATATATATACATACATATACAAATGTGTGTGTATATATATATATGTATGTTAGTGTATATAAACTAAGATAAAATATAAAAACCAGATTTCAGAATTTGTTATTTTCTTTGAAGTGGCAGTATATATTATTATACTATATTTATTAGCCATGTAACTTTGGGCAAGTCATAGTATTTATTTAATCTCTCTAGGCCTCAGTTTTCTCATTGAAAAACTTGGTATCATAGTAGTAACCAAATCAAAGAACAGTATGAGAACCCATTAAGATAATATTTTTAAAGAAGGATACTTCATGGAAACTAAACTTTCATTGAATACTAACTAGTGTAAACAGTATACATATGCTGGGGAGGGGCAGCATAATACGAGTGGGATACACATAGATTCCTTGTGTGTTTACAAAGTCACTAAGGAAAAAAGTTTATAAAGTTTACAAAGTTAAGATCTAATAAACAACAGAGACATTTCAGTTGACTTCAGAGTCTACCACTATATATACTGTTACTTTAAGGAAAATATCAAATTCTGAAGCCTGATTTTCATCTTTTACTTTATTCTTAATTCATTATATAGACATATTGAATATGAAGTTAGTAACATTCAGAAATATTTTATTTTATATTTTACTTGAAAATAATATTTTGAAAACGGTACATAAAAATACACATGTATTTTAAAATATTATATTTCTTCTGTTAGAAACATGTATCCAATGTCTTACATAGCTATTGTGACTAAAAACTGTAGTTCAAGGACAGTACTGGACAAATACTATGTATAACACATAGTACACACACACACACACACACACGATATGCATGATTTCTTTACCATCAATAAAACTCTTACACATAAACACAACTGATTTTGAATTTTGAAGCCCCTTCTATTACAAAAACATATAGAGGTATTAGTGAAACAGCTAGTAGTCAAATTACCGTAATAAATTAGCACACCTGAGGCATCTTTCATTGTTGATAATAGAAAACTATATTTGGGGAAAAAAACATGAGCGGAGTAAAAAGATCACAAAAAACCCCCATCTTATTTGTGTTTCTTAATTATAATTAAAAACATTAAAATATTAACCTTTAACAATGGCTAAATCAATATTTCCATTTACTTAAAAATATATCTGTATTATTTTTTATCTTTATTGGAGTATAATTGCTTTACAGTATTGTCTCAGTTTCTGCTGTACAACAAAGTGAATCAGCCACGTATATGCATGTATCCCCATATTCCCTCCCTCTTGAATCTCCCTCCCAACCTCCCTATCCCACCCCTTTAGGTCTTCACAAAGCATCAAGCTGATCTCCCTGTGCTCTGTAGTAGCTTCCCACTAGCCATCTATTTTACATTTGGTAGTGTGTATATGTCAGTGCTACTCTCTGACTATGTCCCAGCTTCCCCTCCCCCCTGGTGTCCTCAAGTCCATTCTCTATGTCTCTGCATCTTTATTCTTGCCCTGTCACTGGGTTCATCAGTACTATTTTTCTAGATTCCATATATATGTGTTAGCATACAGTATTTGTTTTTCTCTTTCTGATTTACTTCTGTATTATTTTTGAAGCAAAACTTTCCATAAGTGATTTGTTACAGGATTCAGTATACTCCCTTCAACTAAAATTATGGTTTATTATGTTTTAGTCTGGAAGTGTAAAATAAGCAGCTACTTGAATATATCCATATTATAATACTTTTTTATTAAAACCCTGCAATGTCTAGGAATAGCCTGGTGGCCTGCCAATGTGTCAACAACATCACTACCTGTGCCAATTCCAGTAATGAAAACAAATGGAAAATAAAGTTAAGAATTAAAAACAGGTTTATAATACAACACTGTAAATCAACTATATTTCAATAAAAAAACTTTTAAAAAATAAAGAGTTAAAAGCAAGTTTAATTTACTAGTTTTATGGAATGTTGATTTATTTGTAATTGACAAAAATATTTTATTTTATATTTACACATGATAAATTTAAAAATACATGATGAATAAGTAAAATCAAGATGTCCTTCAGTAGAAGAATCGATAAACAGATTGCAGTATAAATAGACAATGGGATGGTGTTCAGAAATAATTGAAAAATATGTTATTGATTCAGCCAACAACATGGATGAATTGTAAATGCATTTTGTTGACTAAAAAAAGGGAAGCCCAAAACAGTGCATCATTTATGAAAATTTGGAAATCAAAACTATAGTTTCAGAAAACATTTCAGTAGTTGTCCAAGGGTTTGGCAAAGAGGTGCTGGCTCATTACAAGGGGAGGCACAGTGGAAGTTTTAGGGTGATGGACGATTCTATACAGTAATGGGGGTGGTGGACGCATGATTCTACATGTTCGTTAAAATCAATAAAACTGTAAAATAAAACGTTTTAATGTTCAAATACAAAAAAAAAAAAAATAACCAGGATTTCAGACATCTAAGTGTAACAGAGAAGAACAAACCTGACTCCATATTGGAGCTATTCCTTTAGCTCTAACCATTGTGCTCTGTTGCCTTGCTTAGTCATATTGGCTCTGCACCTTTGTCTCAAACCTTAAAAGCATATTGCCTATTGCCTGAAATATATATATAATAGTCCATTCTCAATGCTCTGCCTCCCAGGTTTGACCTTTAAAGATATAACACTTTCCCATTCATATAGAGATAAAAGAGTACAGAACAGAAAACAACATTTGTCTGTTGGAGGTTTACAGGAACATTGTGAATAGGCCTAGGCGGACAGCTGCAAGAACAAAGAATAATCACATTCCCTCTAGGGTCTGACTGATACCAAGAGGTTTGCAACAATCAGCCACACCCTCTCCCCTTTTAGTATAAAAGGAGCCTGAATTCTAACTCAGGTAAGATGGTGCTTCAAGGACACTAGTCCACCATCTTCTCAGTCTGCTGGCTTTACAAATAAATTCACTATTCTTTGCTCAAACACCTCATCTCTTGATTATTGGCCTGTCCTGAGGCCAGCAGTATGAGCTTGGACTTGGTGGCATAAGGATGGAATGCAGACTGTGAGAAATGAATCTATTATAAATATATGGTATAACTGTGCTGAAAAGATAGGGAAATAAAGGAGCTGACTTAAGTTACTGTGGGAAACAGTGTTTTGATCGGAAATTGTGAGAGTAAAGACAAAAATAACATACATTAACACGTACTCTAGCTGGGGTACCGGCTGACCATTTTGAATCTGCTTTGGGTACACTAGCGTTGACCAGATTAGTGGACAGTGGACAGTGGTGGCCAGTTTCCTCTCTGGACGGGAAGAAAGTTGCAGTTAAGCACGATGGAAGGCTAGAATGGACCCTGTGTTACTAGACCAGCATCAAGGACACCGGGATGAACTTCTTATGTAGGTAATATACATATTCAGGTGTATTACACAATACCATTAATAAGACAGTGATAGATACAGTGATTGATACCTGATTATAACACACTCTACTGAGCTCTTCTGTCTGCTGAGACAGCCTAGAAGTAGTGACACCCCAGTAACAGCAGGCATTCCCAGTGCCCAGATTTCCATTTCTCAAAACCATATAAATCCAGTAAAAGGAACCAGGACTCCTTTGAGAAGTGGCTTGTTCTAAGGCTGATGCCAAATGAGCCAGGAGTACCTTGTGGGACCAGAACATAAGGAAAGGTTCAGAAAATAAGACACATGGGAGACGAACAAAAGGAACTCCCAATAGCTAAAGCAACAACAAAAACAAAACCATGATATTGGCTTATATCAAAAGTGTAAAGTAAATATATGTGTCCTTATTGACATAAAATAATTAAATAAATAGACATGGGGGACAAGAGACAAATCCCTCCCCTCCCATGAGCTACCCCCACCCCTTCAGCAGGTAGAGCCTGGTTCCTCTTTCCTTCTGAGGAGGGGCTGCAGGCAGTGACTCATTTCCAGAGAAGAGAGCCTGGCCAGGGAAACAGAAAGCTCACAGTGGGGACACCTGGCCAACAGCACCTTCGGCAAGGAACAAGGGAAGCACTGCCTGTAGATGCCATGTATCCCTGACAGGATGCAATGGAAAGGACCCTTCACTTCAGTGACATTCCTTCCGAAATCCCCAAACGCCCTTCTAAGCACAAGAAAAAACATCAGGTGTCCCAACTGAGAGACATTCTACAACACACCTGACCAAAACTCCTTAAAACTGTCAAGGTCATAAAAAAGCAAGGAAAAATGGTGAAACTCACAGACCAGACGAGATTAGAGGGAGGACGACTAAGTGCGATGTGCTCCCCAGATTGGACCCAACAACAAAAAAAGGCATCTATGGGAAGACTTCTGAGATTCAAATAAAGTATGGAGTTTAGTTACTAGTAATGTGCCAGTGCTGGTTTCTTAATCTTGACCCACATACTGGGTACTGTCCGCTGATACCATTAGGGGAACTCGGTGAGGGTGTAGGGGAACACTCGACATTATCTTTGCAACCTGTCTATAAACCTTAAAAAAATCCAAAGCACAATATTTAATAAAAAAAATTAATGATAACCACAAGGCTACGTTCTGTAAGAATTTAGCTTTATTTCTACCTCTCAAATCAATTCCCCCCAACTCAAAGAATACACATTTAGAAGCACATTCCTTCTTCTGGAGCAGAGCTGCCTTAATAACAGGCTGTGTTCTCTCACTTGGGATGCATCAGCAGACTGATTCGTACGTGGGGGCCATATACAGAGGGGGCTTCGGTGTTAAGAATTCACAGGATGCTTGCTGTTGTGAAATCACAGGATCAACTGCCAAAATCTGACAGGCCCAAAAAAAAACTGAAATAATGTGAAAATATTAGAGATCCTGAGAACACTAACACAAAAGAGAAATTGGATACTCACTGAGTCACCCTGTCCAGTTTAGAAAGACATTTTATTCCTACATATGAGTAAGTTACTCAATTTTTCCTAGAATCATATGTTGTTTATCATTCTGTAAATATTGTGATGGTTGATGCCACAGGGATTGTTTTTGAGTGTCTATATTAGAAAAAGGGTCAGAGTTTTGTAAAGTATAAATTCCTGAAGAAACTCCACATTTGGTTATGAAGACAGAATGTTGCCATATTCTGCTTTGCAATGAGGACCAGGGGGCCTCCACCTACTTCAAGAAGATTGGTGCTAAATTACAGCATCTCTGCTCTCCTTGCCCTAAGTGTAAAGAAAAGGCTTCCTTTCCCTCAATGACAACTTTTTTTTTTTAAAGTTTTGCCTTCCTTTTAAATCTAATAATAAAAAGGAGAATTAGAAAATAAAATGACAAAAAAAAAGATAACTAAGAAAAAAATAGATTCACAATTCCTTAGCTGGGATATTCTGGATCAGATGTATTTCAGAATCCTGAATTTTTCATTTTATAAAGATAATTCCCTACTTACATATTGCATAATACCTTGCCTGGGCAGAGAACTATAATCATGCACATTAATGTTTCTGCAGCAAAATTTATGAGTATTTACAGATAGTGAAACAAATAAAAATTTTTAAAAGTTTCAGTGACACATGAGTTACGATCTCTTTAGATTTTGCCACAGTACAGGCTCAAAATCTTACCAGTTTTTAGAACTTCATTTTTGATTTCAAAACTGCTGATGTAGAATATGAACCTCTAAGTGTTTTTCTTTTTTTCTCGTTAGAAACTGCCCCTGTTTGTATTCTGTGCTCACCGTTAAGTACAATAGACCCTCAAATATCTCCATGGACATACAAAGGATGGTTTTGCATGGCAGAACACTGCTGCTGCCTGTCATCTGTGAGTACCATCCAGTTTAGCATTTAGTACTCTCTAAACACCACAGTTTAGATGATAATTTTTTTAAATTTATTTTTATTTATTGGCTGCGTTGGGTCTTCATTGCTGCGTGCGGGCTTTCTGTAGTTGTGGAGAGCGGTGGCTGCTCTTCATTTCAGTATGCAGGCTTGCTATTGCTCTAGCCACGTGGGCTTCAGTAGTTGCAGTGGATGGGCTCAGTAGTTGTGGCGCACGGGTTTACTTGCTCCGCGGCATGTGGGATCTTCCCTGACCAGGGCTCAAACCTGTGTCCCCTGCATTTGCAGGCAGATCCTTAACCACTGCACCACCAGGGAAGCCCTAGATGATAAATTATATGATTACCATAGTTAAAATCTGTTTTGGAAAGGACTGCTCTACTTTAGCAAAACTTAGACAAGAGGACTAAATCAACAAGGTGACTCAAGACAGTGTGTGTGGGATATATCTTGCCTTAATTTTTAAGCAATGGTAGGTCATCATTACTTGATTAAAAACAATAAAAAAAACAAAATAATGCCTTTCATTTATACCTCAAATGATTCTCCAAATACTCATATGTATAATGACAGTACCTGTCTTAATATTTCTATCTCCAGTTCCTGCTTCCCAGTGGCAACCAATTAGGACATTCAGGTGGTGTTTTGGGTATTTGCATTTCTGAAAATGTCCTTATTTCATCAGTTTGGAAAGATATTTCTGTCAGGTATATGATTCTATGTACACTGTTTTAGTGAATCTTGTTGTAAAGACAACTCTACCATCTTAGTGCTTATGCTATTTAGAGCAAGAAACCTGCCATGGACTTTATCTTTGTTCTTCTGCATTTTTTCTATGTTTGTCTTTAAGAATTTACTTTTATCACAAAGCAATTTGATTATGACGTGCCTTGCTGTAGTTTTTCCTCAGGTTTCCCATGCTTTTCAGTTGTCCTCAGGTTTTAACTGAGCTTCCTGCATCCATGGGTTTATAGGTAGTTTTCATTAAGTTTGTATATTTTCATCCATTATATCTTCAAATAATTTTTCTTTTCCTCTTCCATCCTCTCTTTTGGGGATGGAGTCACCCATAAATTAGGGTGTTTGAGTTTGTCCCCAAACTCATGATCTTTTCATTGTTGGAGGTCCTTTTTTCCCCTCTGTGTTTCATGTTTGATAATTTCTATTGCTATGCCTTTATTTTCTCTAATCTTTTCTTTGGCAGGATCAAATCCACTACTAATTCAATCCAGTATACATTTCATCTCAGACACTGTAGTTTTTATCTCTATGACTTCCGTTTGGTTCTCCTTTATACATTCCATGTCTCTAACTATTTGAGTAATGGAATACAGTTAAAGTAACTGTGTTAATATCCTTCTCTGCTAATTCCAACATCTGTGTAAGTTCTGCACCAGTTTTGATGGTACGAACTGTTTTCCAACTTTGCTCTTTGCATGACTGGTAATCTTTGCTTGGATGCCAGGTCTTGTGAATATAACTTGGTGATGCTGGATATTTTGTATTCCTGCAAATCATCTTCAGCTTTGTTTTGAGGTCCAGTTTTTAAACTATTTAATATTAGGAGGGCTTGTTTTTAAGACTTGTTAAGTGGGTTTGAAGCTGTGCTCAGTATAGGGCTGATTATTTCTCGCTATGGAGAAAGGACCTTCCAAAGTACTCTATTCAGTGTCCTGTGAATTAATGAGTTTTTCCAATCTGGCTAAGAACAGTTACTATTCTTGGCCCTGTGGGAGTGCCAAGCACTATATTTTCTAGTCCTTTTGATTAGTTCTTTCCTACCTTAGGATTATTTCCTCATGCATATATGCTGATCAGTACCTGCTAAATACTCACAGAGGACTTTCTATAGATCTCCAGGATGCTCTGTCTTCTCTGGTTTACTATATGATGAGATCAAGTTACCTGAACTGCCCTGGACACAGCTCTATCTTCTCAACACAAGGAGCCTGTTAGTTTCCTTTTTACTTTCCCCTCCTTGCAGGGATACCTGGAAATTCTCTTAAGGGAGCATCCTGGGGTAATTGGAGGGCTCACTGTCTTTTATCCCATCTTTCAAGAATCACTATCCTTCACTGATGTCTAGTATTTGAAGTCCATTGCTTCATGTATTTTGTTTGGGATTCTTTGGTGTTTCACACACAAGGATAATTCCATTCTCTGTACAGCATCTTGGGGTTCACTGCTGTCATCACAAAAGACCAGTGAATGAGTACTAGCGAAAATGCCTTGCAACTGGGCCTGAGTGCTTCAGCCAGTCCAATCTTCATGGCTAAGAGAAGAATCCTTGGTTTACAGTTGGTTCCATAGTCATAGGCTACAAAATAACTTAACAACAACAACAAAAATTCTCGGGTCTCAAGGAGTTCTTCCCAAATGCTAACAGAGGACTCTGCAGCCCTAACGGTAATGAAATTTTCACAGCAAATCTGTGACTCTGTGTTGTTTCCTTTTATGTTCTGTCTGTATAAGTCTTTCATGGTGCTTATCTGCCCAATACTCTATACTCAAAATCTTATCTATTATTATTATGCTTTCTTATAAGGAAGCTTTGCTGTTTATTTTTCCTCACGTAATCATAAGGGTGTTTAGCTACATTACTTTTTTAAAAATTTCCCTCTAACCTTTATAGTCACACTCTTCATTCAGAGCTATTTAGTACATTTTAAAAATGCCTCCATGAATTCATTTGTAGACTAAGCAGTTTTATATAAACTACCTTCATAATAGAGCTTGGGGAATCTGTAGTAAATAGTGAACTCTGAAGGTAAAAGGTTTATCTAAGTTTTGCTCTTTTACATAAACAAAAGCTGAAAGGCTAAGATAATGGAAAATAACTATTATTTTCTATTATAACTAACACACTAAAATAAATCATATTTTTCAAATAAAGTACATATCTTTTAAAATTTCATATAATGAATACAAAGAGATACTGTTATAAGGTAAATCTAAGTTTTTGTAACTATTTTAACCACCTTGAAGATCGGGGGACAACTAATGTCATTTTACAGTGGAACCAGAAAAGATTTACACAGATATGGAAAAACCTAGCATAAGGTTCACCAGAAATGCAAAAATGGTCTCAGAGAAAACCAACAGAAGGTGTCTACCATCTTGCATCGCCAGGGCACACTCATTTATTCTCCCTGTCACTGATAATCTTAGGGCAAACTTAGATCCTCAGAAGGAAGGAGAATAAATTGAGAATAAAAGGGATATTCCTTTTTCATCCCTTTGAGATATCTGCACTATTATTAAAAATCACCTTTCTATAACTGCAATTATACAACCATGTTAAATGTACTGCTAGTCTCTAAGAGGAAACTATGTTAACAACGGAGTAGAAAGAAACTTGCACAGAGTGCATTGTTTTGCAAAGAACACTATCCCTCAGCTCCCCAATCTCCACCCCCTTCATCCCTCCAGCAATGGGTCCCTGAAAGAGCTACACTTCATCACTTCCATCACATTTCCTATTTGGCAAACAAAGAAATATGGGAGCTAAGTAGAGAAATAAGGAAACATAAAATGTAATAGCAGGCTAAGTGAAGATCTGTTTCTTAATTTTCATGAATTTTCTGGTCCATGTGCCCATGCTACAGTATACAAAATGAAAAACACTCTTTACTTAGTAGGAAAATCTGACGGGAATAATAGGTACAATAACAATCACAAAATTCTCTTCTATGAGGATTTCTCATTGACACAATTTATATGAAAGTTATCTTTCCTGGTAAAATGAAAGAGGAATTCTTTGTTTTTGTTAGCTTTTCTTGAGGTTGAGCCAAATTCCTCAAGTTGGGAAAGTCTATTTTCTTGACACCTGAAGGAAAACTAACAAGGATTAATGACTTGTCATGCTTGACTTACAGCTAATTTGTTGAAACACATTGGAAAGAAAACCACTACACGGTAGTTATTAGGTCTTCTTAGAATAACGCTAACTTAATGCTCTTAAATTGTTTATGGATGATAGAGCATGGATGGTAGAATAAGGGAAGATACACATACACACTGTGGAAGAAACAATTTACACCTAAGTCAACACATAAATTCCCTGACAAACTTTACTTGTATGAACTTGGGATAAGTTTAATTAATACACTCCTTTGATCCTATTCATGTCTGCCAGGCTGGGCACTTAGAATAAGACAACCGATATGGATACCAGTTTAAGTAAACAAATAAATAATATTTTCAAAATGGTAATACATGGAAGTCATAAATTTTTATACCTACACTTACAATTTACATTACAGGTATGGATATTATTGTTCCTGAATTTGGAGTAAGAAAACATGGATCTAAAATAAGGAGATATTTTAGCCGTGAAAAATATTGTTTAGTGAGTGAATCTAGCACAATCGCTGATATTAAAACTTGTTTGAGTTTCAACTTCAGAGCGTATCTGGTTAAATAATTAAATGGTTATCATTCACTGGTCAAAGTAGAACCTAAATAATTTTAGAGACAGGAGAAATTTTTCTATGGCCTTTCTGGTTTAAGTGATAAAACAAAAGCTGTAAAATTACTAGAACTGAACAAGAAGGTACCCCAGAATTTGGAAAATAAAGATATTTCCGTGAAATTCAATAGCTAAGTGAAATTATTTGTATAGTTTTCTTCTTAGACATTATAGAAACTATACTCTTTATATCCAGATTATGAATTCATTATTATATTTCTATGTGTAGTACAAATTCTTGTTTTATCATATGATGTTTAAGTTATTATACAGTATTTGATCATAAGAAGAATACATGTTACAAAGCATAAAAATAAATAACCTTGACCACATTACCATACTTAATTTCAATGTTACAAATATGATTGAATATACATGTTTATTGTCTCAATTTCTGTCTCCTTGTCCTGTTGCCAAGCAACTACAGATGGTCCCTAACTTATGATGGTTCAACTTACAATATTTTGACTTTATGACGGAATGAAAGCAATAGGCATTCAGTAGAAACCGTACTTTGAATTTAGAATTGTGATCTTTTCCTGGGCTAGTGATACGTGGTCTGATGCCCTCTTGTGATGGGGGCAGTGAGCACAGCTCCCCCATCAGCGAGGCGATCACCAGGGTGAACAATCAATACACTTAATACCATTATATACCCACACAACCATTCTGCTTTCACTTTTGGTGTCCAGGACCTTACATAAGATATTCAATACTTATTACAAAATAGAGCTTGTGTTAGATGATCTTTTCTAGCTGCAGGCTACTGTAAGTGTTCTGAGCACATTTAAGGCAGGCTAGGCTAAGCTAGGATGTTCCCTAGTTAGATGTGTTAAATGCATTTTCAACCTACTATGGGTGTATCGGGACATAGCCTCATTGTAAGTCTAGGAAGATGTATAGATTGAATTTTGGCTTCATGGTATGCATTCAACAATTCATCATATATTTTTATTTTAAAAATTTTGTTCTGGACTTTACAGAAAAAGTGTAATATGCTAAGATTTGCTTTTAAGGACTCATTTTTATGACATTCATGTCACTGAGTATGACTTTAGTTTGTTCAATACCACATTTGTAAAATAGTTTCTTTAATTTAGTATACATAAATGGGTATTTGGGTTACTGATTCAGTCCACTCCCTTATGAATAACATTGCTATTAATACCTCCTACCTGTCCCCTACTGCATTCTTGTGTAAGGAAGAAAAATAATTTTCCCTCCACTCTTGTGAGTTCTTGGCTGAGACCCTCTGTCATAAAAGACAGATTAACAAGAGGAAAACAAACAGAAGTGTATTAACATGTATATCTCATATATACATGGGAGATACGCAGGGAAAAGTAAGTAACTCCCCAAGTGGCTTAAAATTCAGGTTTAAATATCATCTTAATAGAGAAAGGGGAAGGGAGAGGTCGACAACTTGGGAGAGAGAAAATGATTTTTAGGAAAGATGAATGGGCCCTCAGAAGGAGAGATGGGAGATCTGACAGTCTGTGACAAAGTTTGTCTCGGTGTGGAGTTGATTTCTAGTCTCTTCTGTGATTAAGAGTCAACCTTCCCTGGGTGATGAAACTCCTGGGGAGGAGATTTGTGGCCATGCAGTTCCTTTTGTTCCTTTCGCAGGATTCATGTCTGGACAGATAAAAGGAGTTCAGAGAAGGCCTCTCCCTCTACTACCTTTTAACCAAGTGCCTACAGCTCAAAATAATCAGTACACACACACACACACACACACACACACACACAAAAAGGCATAATTTGGGGTGCCTGAATGCCTATGTCACATTTGAAGTGGTGTATCTGCTCCCCTTCACTTGCAAGGCAATAAAAAATATTGCAGGATTTAAGAGTATTGAATGTTATTCTATTCCAAAGTGGTTTTTACCATTGTACACTCAAAACAACAAATTATAAAATTTTTCATCATTCCATATCCTATCCAAAACTGGGTATTGTCACACATCTTATTTGTGGCCAAAATCATGAGTGTAAAATTCTATCTTATTGTGATCTCATTTATGTTTATTTCACTAATTACAAATGAAGTTAAGAACATATATTTATTTGTTTACTTAACATTTTTCTCCTACTTTAAACAACCAATCCTTCCTTAGGTCTGATTTTACTCTGTTGTTTTTCCCTTTTCTCATTAATTCCCAGAAATTCTTTCTATACATAGTATACTACTTGTTGCTGCCAGGTGTCACAAATATCTTCTGTAGGTTGATGGCTGTTAGGAATGTGAAGCGTCTGAGATTGTGCCCTACCTGCAAACTCACATGTTAGCTTGACAGCACCATATCATAGATACTGGCAATGACAAGAAAATTCTACATCAGAGAGAAGAAACCATTACTCACAGCACAAGAGCAAATATCAAATAAAGTATTGCCATATTTTCACCTATTCTCCTGCCCTCAATTCCATGAGAATGAAGAACTGGGTCAAGGTTGACAGGATTCTCTCCTTGACCAAACTCTACTAGGCTCCTCTTAGCCCTTTTCTCAACAAGCCTCAACCTAGGCTTATGAAGTCTTGAACAAAACACTAACATGGTTTCTAAGAGCTCAAGGCCACATCTTTAGGGTGATCTTTCCACCTTTTAAAGTGCCTTCCTGAAAAAGCTGAAGCTGCCAAAAGAAATGTACTAGTTGTTCCAGCCAAAACCTGAAGAGAGGGTCCCCCAGCCTTTGTAGAAGGAGAGGAACCTAATTTCCATAAACACTGGTTAGAAAACCGGGGTGGGGTTCATGGACTGACCGACATTCCTGTCCTCCTTTTGTATTTTTTGTTCACTGAATCCACTGTGCCCTTGCTCACGCCCCTCCCTCACTCTCCTTTTAAAATACTGAGTTACCTCTGAACAAATCAAAATTGAGCTCAGTTCATGCTGGACTCTTCCTTATAGCATTAGTATAGCATGATAGAAATCCATCCTTCCAGCTTTATCTAGCATTCAGCTGTGTTTATTTCTGACAAGCACATACATAGCATTTGCAAAGTAGACAGGATTCATAGAGGGACTCAGGGCTGAGGGCCCTGCCTGTGTTAACCAAAGAGCAAACACTGTACCAAGCAGCAAACATGCCTGTCCTCCTGGTCCTCTTTCACATCCTCCACATACATACCCAGGGAAGCAGGCAGTTACACAGTAGTCACATGGATCCTGTTGACCTACACAGTTACCTATGTGATCAGCCACAGAGCCCACTCAGAACAGGAGAGCTTTCAGTCTGTCACACAGCAAGAACATGCAAGAATGCTATGGACACCTGGTGAACTGTTTCTCCAACTGACTTTTTCACAACCTTTAAGGTGTTTATTGATGAGGGAGGTTGTTCATTTTACTGATCAAATGTAAATGATGTGATATCTGGTTAATACATTTAGTAATAATTTCTATTGCTGCATCATAAAAATTTCTTACCATACTGTATCGTTTATAATTTTTTTTAAATTTTCCAAATATTATCACATTTTGCTATCTTAAAAAAATAATTTTTCTGGCTGGGAAATACTGCCCTTCACAGTCTGTCCAATTCTTTGAGTCAGTGAAGTGCTCAGCACACACCATGTCTTTGACACCAAACTAACTGATGAGAAAACTCTCTCCTCTATCTGGTCCAATTGGTATCCAACACTTAATCACATCTGCAAAGTCCCTTTTGCTTTGCAAGGTAACAGTCACAAGTTTTAGGAATTAGGACTTGGACATCTCTGTTGGGGGGCAGGCATTTCCTGTCTAACAATTACCTTAAAGAATTGGGGAAATAACACCTTCTGTACTTGTTTTCATAGTTTGTCAATAGTCTCAATTGAGATGATTTTGGGGAAAGCTTTAGTAAAGGTATCATTTGCTAAAGAAGAACCCATTTCTACTGCTCCTATTTCATGTATTTCTCTTTACTACATATTTTTCTCTGTACATTTGGATAATTATATGAATTGATTTCAGTGCTGTGATTCATACACATAAAATGAACAAAAAAACATACTTTTTTCCAAATGACTAAAAATGTTTCATCTCATTTAAAGGATTAATCCATCAGCAATTCTTTTCTAGTATATAGTGATTACTAAAGATCTAACTTCAATATTCCTCTAAAGATAACAAATTATTCTAGGATCATTTCCCTAATGCCATGCAAAGGGAAATCTGCAACATCCCAGTTTTCACATAAGTCTGTCTGTTCCTGAGATTTTTTTTCCTGTTCTATTATCTCATATCACTACCCCTGCCTTATAACTCACAGTCTCAACTGTCCTAGGTTTAAAATCAACTTTACTATCTGGTAGGACAACTTCCCTAGTCTATACTCTTTGTATATAAATATGAGAAAGAGCTTGCCAAGGTTTAGCAAAATCTTACTGGGATTTTAATTGGGATAGTACTCAGTCTAAATATTAATTAGGAAATAAATAAATTATATTTTCTGTGACATGGTTTAATTAGTTATTGAGCTATTTTTTAATGAAATAAATATTGTATTTTCTATATGCTCCCTGTTAGTGTCTAAAATTTAGTTGATGCTTGTATATTGATTTTCTAGCAGATATATTGCCAAATTTATCTATTATATCTAATCATATGTTTGTATACTATTTTGGATTCTCAATGAAGATAGTCACATCTACCACAATATTCACATATTTGTTTTCTTTATCATTCTTGTATTATTTACTCTTTTTTTTTTCACTGGAAATACTAGCTGGGGGAAGCAAGGAAAGTGCACATTTTAGTTTCATTCTTTACTTAGAGTGAATTCTAATATTTCACTATTGAGAATTATAATTTCTGAAAGCTTTATGTAGATATACATTATCAGGATAAGTACATGTACTGAATTGATTCAAGAATAAATGCTGAAATTTGTCAATGCTTTTCCTACATTTTCTTAGACGCTCATATGTCTTTCTGCTTTAATCTGTGAATATGGTCAAATACTATATTTTGTTAAAAACTGCTCTAATATTTCTAGGTTAACTCTATTTCATAATATATTAGATTTCTGCACATGGTTTGATTGCATTTGCTAACATTTTGTTTAAGATTTAAAAAAAAAATCTGTATCATAAATGCAATCATTCAGAAAAAACTTTCTTTTCCTGCATGTGTCTAATTGTGTCAAAGAAGTTGTGCAGACCTCATAAAAATACTTGGGAGGTGGGGTTTTTTTGGTTTGTTTTTTTGTTTTTGTTTTGTTTCGTATTTTATAAAAGAGAAACAAATACAGAAAGAATGACCGGTTTCCTCATATTTTGAAAATAATTTACCTGTAATAAATACCATACCAATTTACTTCCTTTAGGAAAATGTCTAAAGTTGATTCATTTTTAATTGGTGACAGTATTACTTAAACATTCTTTCTTGAATTTATTTTAATTAAGTATATTTTCCTAGAAAGTTGTCCATATCATCTAAGCTACAAATATATTGCCATGAAGATTTTAATAGCATTCTCACACATTTTAAAATATTTGATACAATTGTTGCAATAAATTGTATTAAATAAATTGCATTAAAAATAAATATATTGTACTAAATTATTACATTAGGTATGTCTCATTTTTGTTTCTTGACTCCCTTAAAAATATTTTTTATTTAATTAGTCATATCAAAGAATTAACATTTGGCTTTGTTGATAACTGTCTATTATAACTTGGTGTTCTATATCATTAATTTCTTCTTCAATATAATATTTTCCTTATTATTTTACTAACATCTTTATTAGAATGATAGTCATTTTTAAATATCATTTTATTACAAGAACTTTTGATAATTTCCCTCTAAGAATTATTGTCACTGTATATCACATTTATTGATATGCATATATAGTATAGTCTAATTACTTTATAAATTATCAACATGAATTATTTTTGAACTGAGGTTTTTAGCGCTGTGCTTTTAAATTTTCAAGCACATAGATTTTTGTTGTTGTTTCCTGTTTTTTTACTGGCTGTTAAAATTTACTTGTCTTATCATAAGAGGAGGGGTTTTATACATTCTTAATATATGATAATTTTTATTTTAGAAAATGGCTAGTTGTTTGTAAGTGTTCAATTGTGTTCAAGTAATTCATAAATTATTCTATGTATTTTCAATAAATGGAAGTCATTATTTGTGTTGTTCAAAATTTTTATATTTTCACTAAATGTTTGCCTGCAAAACAAATAATTAAGAGAGATGGTACAGTTACATATTGTAATGGTGAATTTTTTCTTTCTTCTTTTGTTGTATCTGTTGAAAATTCATATAGTTTTAGAGTATTTTATTATTTGCTTACTTAGTTAATTGAATGTTTTGTTCAATAACAGACAGCTTCTTTTTTTCCATTCTTTATTTATTTCTCTTGTGTCTTTTCCATCCTTTTCTTTTCAAGCTTTCCATAATCTTATGATTTTAGTGTGTATCTTATAAACAGCATGTTACTAGATTTTAACATATAATCTGGTATCCTAGTCTTTTAGTTGACACGATGACTTTGTTTAAATTCACTGTAGTAATAAAAATATTTAGATTTTTTTTTCAAACATTACTTGTTGCTTTTGGGTTTTCTATACAGGCATAGCTCAGACATATTTTGGGTTTGGTTATAGACCACTGTAATAAAGCAAATATTGCAATAAGGCAAATCTCACAAATATTTTTGTTTTCCCAGTGCATATAAAAGTTATGCTTATAGTATAGTGATGTCTATTAAGTATTATGTCTTTTTTATTTATTAATTTATTTATTGGCTGCATTGCGTCTTTGTTGCTGCTGCGCAGGCTTTCTCAAGTTGCACAGAGCAGGGGCTACTCTTTGTTGTGGTGCACAGGCCTCTCACTGCGGTGGCTTCTCCTGTTGCGGAGCACAGGCTCTAGGCACACGGGCATCAGTAGTTGTGGCACATGGGCTTAGTTGCTCCACAGCATGTGGGATCTTCCCGGACCAGGGCTCAAACCCGTGTCCCCTGCATTGGCAGGCGGGTTCTTAACCACTGTGCCACTAGGGAAGCCCAACATTATGTCTTAAAAAACAATTTATATACTTAATTTAAAAAACACTTTTTTTTTTTTTTTTTTGCTAAAAATGATAACCATCATGTTAGCCTTTAGAAAGTCACAATCTTTTTGTTGGTGGAAGGTCTTGCCTCGATGTTCACGGCTGCTGACTGATTAGGGTGGTGGTTGCTGAAGTCTGGAGTGGCTGTGGCAATTTCTTAAAACAATACAACAATGAAGTCTGCCACATGGACTAACGCTTCTTTTTATGAATGATTTCTATGTCACATGCAATGCTGTTTGATAGCATTTTATCCATAGCAGAACTTCTTTCAAAATTAGGGTTAATCCTCTCAAATCCTGCTTCTGCTTTATCAACTAAGTGTAGATAATATTCTAAATCCTTTGCTGTCATTTCAACCATCCTTACAGCATCTTCACAAAGAATAAAATCCATCTCAAGGAACCACTTTCTTTGCTCTTACAGAAGCAACTTGTCATTCATTAAAGTTTTATCAAAAGACTGCAGCAATTCAATCATATCTTCAGGCTCCACTTCTTATTCTAGTTCCTTGGCTATTTCTACCACATCTGCAGTTACTTCCACCAGTGAAGTCTAGAACTCTTCAAAGTCATCCATGAGGGTTGGAATCAACTTCTTCCAAACTCCTGTTAATGTTGATATTTTGACTTCTTCCCATGAATTATGAATCTTCTTATTGGTATCTACAATAGTGAATCCTTTCCAGAGAGTTTACAGTTGACTTTGCCTTGATTCATCAGAAGAATCATTATCTGTCACAGCTAGTCTTATTAAATTTATTTCTTAAATAATATGACTTGAAAGTTGAAATTCCTCCTTGATCCATAGGCTGCAGAATGGATGTTGTGTGAGCAGTCATGAAAACACTAATCTCAGTGTCCATCTCCATTACAGCTCTTGGATGATGAGGTATATTGCCAATGAGCAGTAATATTTTGAAGGGAATTTTTTTTTTCTGAGCAGTAGATCTTAACAGTAGGCTTAGAATATTCAGTAAACTACATTGTAAACAAATGTGTTACTATTCAGGTTTTGCCATTCCATTGATAAATCACAGGAAGAATAGACTAAGCATAATTCTTAAGGGTCCTAGGATTTTTTAAATGGTAAATGGGCATTGGTTTCAACTTAAAAGTCACCAGCTACATTAGCCCCTATCAAGAGAGTTAATCTGTCCTTTGAAACTTTGTAGCCAGGCATTGACTTCTCCTCTCTAGCTATGAAAGTCCTAGATGACACCTTCTTTCAATACGAGGCTATTTTGTCTACACTGAAAATCTGTTGTTCACTGTAGCCACCTTCATGAATTATCTTAACTAGATCTTCTGGATAACTTACTACAGCCTCTACATCAACACTTGCTGTTTCACCTTGTATCTTATGTTATAAAGATCTTTCCTTAAATCTCATGAACCAACCTCAGCTACCTTCAGACTTCTCTTCTGCAGCTTCCTCACCTCTCTCAGCCTTCACAGAATTGAAGAGAGTTGGGGCCTTGGTCTGGATTGGGTTTTGGCTTAAGGGAATGTTGTGAATGGTTTCATCTTCTATTGAGACCACTAAAACTTTCTCCATATCAGTAATAAGACTGATTCACTTTCTTATCATTTATGTATTCACTGGAATAGCACATTTTTTAAAAATTGAAATATAGTTTAATTTCAGGTGTACAACAAAGTGATTCAGTTATATATAATTCTTTTCCATATTCTTTTTCATTATGGTTTATTACGGGATATTGAATATAGTGCCCTGTGCTATACATAGGTCCTTGTTGTTTATCTGCTTTTTATATAGTAGTGTGTATACAGTAGTGTGTATCTGTTAACCCAAAAATCCTAATCTATTCCTCCTCCTCTCTCTTTCCCTTGTGGTAACCATAAGTTTGTTTTCTATGTCTATGAGTCTGTTTCTGTTCTGTAAATAAGTCCATTTGTATCATATTTTAGATTCAGTTTGTAATTTCCTTCAAGAACTTTTCCTTTGCATTCAGAACGTGGCTGTTTGGTGAAAGAGTCATGGCTTTCAGCCTGTCTTGGCTTTCAACATGCCTTCCTTGGGGAATTCCCTGGTGGCACAGTGATTAAGAATCCGCCTGCCAAAGCAGGGAACACATTTCAATCCCTGGTCCAGGAAGATCCCACATGCCGTGGAGCAACTAAGCCCACATACCACAACTACTGAGCCTGTGCTCTAGAACCTACGAGCCACAACTATTGAGCCCACGTGCCACAACTAATGAAGCCTGCACACCTAGAGCCCATGCTCCACAACAAGAGAAGCCACAGCAATAGGAAGCCCGCGCATCATAGTAAAGTGTAACCCCTGCTCTCTGCAACTAGAGAAAGTCTGCATGGAGCAATGAAGATCCAACTCAGCCAATAAACAAATAAATTAAAAACAAACAAAAAAATGCCTTCCTCACTATGCTTAATCATTTCTAGCTTTTGACTTAAAGTGAGAGATGTGTGACTTTTCCTTTCACTTGAACACATAGAGGCAATTGTGGGGTTATTAATTGGTCTACTTTAAATGTCGTTGTGTACAGTAGGGAAGCCCGAGGAGAGGGAGAGGGACAGGGAATGGCCGGTTGGTGGAGTAGTCAGAAAACACGCAACATTGATGATTAAGTTCCTGACCTTATATGGGTGAGGTGTGTGGAGGCCCCAAAACAATTACAATAGTAACATCCAAGATCACGAATCACAGATCACCATAGTCACATAATAATAATGAAAAAGTTGGAAATATTGCAAGAATTGTAACACAGAGAACAAAGTGAGCAAATGCTGTTGGAAAAATGGTGCCAACAGACTTGCTAGATGCAGGGTTGCCACAAACATTTGGTTCATCAAAAATGGGGTATCTACAAAGCACAATAAAGCAAAATACAATAAAAGGAGTATACCTTTTTCTTGTTATATCTCTCTTTTAAGTGATAGTAGCTATGTTACATAGTCTTTTTCTATTATTTATTAGTTATCTTAGACATTTTATCATGAGCATTTAATTTATAAAAGCTGGCAAGCAGTATATCAGTTTGTTTCCTGGATGATGTATAGAAAATAAAATTATTTTATTTTTATCACCCTATGTGTAATTTTGTCCTTTCCCAAATTAAATATAATAAATTATGAACTAATAATAATTGTAAAAAATATTTGATTTGATTAACATACGAAGGGATTCTTGGGACTTCCCTGGTGGCGCAGTGGTTAAGAATCCGCCTGCCAATGCAGGGGACAAGGGTTTGACCTCTGGTCTGGAAAGATCCCACATGCCGTGGAGCAACTAAGCCCGTGCGCCACAACTACTGAGCCTGAACTCTACAGCCCGTGAGCCACAACTATTGAGCCCACGTGCCACAACTACTGAAGTCCAGTCACCTAGAGCCTGTGCTCCGCCAAAGAGAAGCCACCACAATGAGAAGCCTGTGCACCGCCACGAAGAGTAGTCCTTGCTCTCTGCAGCTAGAGAAAGCCTGTGCGCAGCAATGAAGACCCAACACAGCCAATAAATAAATAAATTAATTAATTAAAAAAATAAGGGATTCTTGCTCATCAATTTTCTTAATATATTTGTAAAATATTTTTAGCTTTTGGAGTTCCAATATACATATGTAATAGGGAAGAATACATCTGACTCCATTTTAGATCTGTTTCTTTTACTTTAACCTTTGTACTCTGTCACTTTTGCCACAAGTTAAGATTGCTGCCTATACCCTGAAATATACAGGATAACCCATTCTCAAGGCTCTGACCTTTAAAGAGATAACACTTATCCATTCACATAGAAATAAAAAGTTGCAGAATGGAGAATAACATTTGTCCTATTAGAGGTTTACATGAACATCATGACCAGACTTACGTGGACAGCTGCAAGAAGAAAGGATGGATCCGACACCAAGAAGTCTGCAACAACCAGCCACACACCCCTTCCCTTTTAATATAAAAGAAACCTGAATTCTAACTCGGGGAAGATGGTTCTTTGGGGTGGTAATCCACCATCTTCTCAATCTGCTGGTTTTCTGACAAAGTTGCTATTCCTTGCCCCAACAACTCAATTTATTGGCCTGTCATGCAGCAAGCAGTACAAACTTGAAATTCTTAACACATACAAGGAAATACTCTTTTCTAGGTATATAACTCAAATGCTATTGATAAGTATATAAAGTTGGATAACAGTCACCCTACAGCCATGATTAGTAAATCCATATACACCATCCACCTGGAAATGACTAATCTGTTAACACATGACTTTTCTTGAGTTTCATAAATAGATTCATAAAGTATATATTCATCCACGTGTCTTGTTTTTGTCACAAAACAAATTGCTTTTGTGTTTCACCCGTGCTATTTTGTGTATTAGTATTTTTCTCTGTTTTTGATGAAAAGCATTCAATTGTACATATTTTCATCACATTTTTTATCTGTTCACAAGTTGATGGACATTTGAGTTATTTTCATTTTGAGAGGAATATTAATGGACTGATATAAAAATTGATTGTAAGTATTTGTGTGTTTATGTTTTAATTAATCTTGGGTAAATATCAGAAAGAGGGACTGTTGAATCATGTGGTGACTTTATGTTTACCTGTGGAATGGACTGCAAAGCTGGTGTCTAAATCGGCCACATCATTTATCTTCATCCCCACCAACAACATAGGACAGTATGTGCTGCTTCCTATAGCCATGATTTTTAATTTGAACCACTCTAATGGGTGTATAGTGACATTTAATTGTCATTGTAATTTGCATTTAATTTGTAATTTAATTTGTATTTAATGATTAATGATGTTGAGCATGTTTCCATACACTTATTAACCATTCATTCATCTACTTTAGTGAAGTATTTGTTCAGATCTTTTACCCATTTAATATTGACTCATTTGTCTTATTATTGAGTTGGAAGTATACATCATTTATTCTGGATATAAGTGCTTTATCAGATACATATTTTGCTAATATTTTCTCTGAGACTACAATTCACTTTTCATTTTCTTAACTGTCTTGTGAGGAGCACTACTCATTACTTTTGATCAGGTTCCTTAGTGTTTTTCTTTTATAGTTTGTGATTTCATGACCTCGGAAATATTGTAAGAAAGACTTTTCCCCTAAATTTTCTTCTAAAAGTTTTATAGTTTTAGGGCTTATGTTTAGGTGTATAATCAGCTCATAGTAAGAAAGATTTTTCTCCTAAATTTTATTCTAAAAGTTTTATAGTTTTAGGGCTTATGTTTGGTCTATAATCAGCTCAACCATCTTAAACTATAGGATTAAACCCCTGTGTTTGTTTGAGAAACACATTCAATGTTCGAATGTGTATTCAAGCAAAAGCCAGGACAAATTTGAAAAGTGTGTAGATGAACACGCCTCAAGCAGAGAAATATGTTTCCTAAAACCCAGGTGTCTCATATTTTGAGAATTTACTTATGTGACTCCACATGTACTATATTAACAATCAGACATGGTTAATAAGCTTAGTTAATAAGATTTTTTAAATTCTACATAGGATAGACTTTCCAATGTGAGAAGATTTATTAATTTCCTGGTGTTATAGCTCCATAAAAATTTAGAAACATATCAAAATAAGTTTTTGCTATCACTGATGAAAGCAAAAGTAGCTGAGACATAGTAGTTGAGAGGGAGATTCAATGTATTAAGATTGTATATCCACAGCACACTGATTTTGGAGAAAAGATTATACAGAAAGGTACAATGCTTACTCCACACTCTCAGTAAGAAAATATAGTTAAATCAGTTTCTATAACTTCTCAAATGGTAAAAATTTATGCAGAATTGTTAAAAGCACACAAACTATAAAACAAAAATCCGACTTCCTCTTCTTCCTCTTCTCCATCAGATCATCATTAGTCATCTCTTGTTTTTCACTCCAAGCTGCTAACAACATACTCCCACTCACAGGTTACACATCCTCAGTGAGACCACTTTCTTCTGAACCCACTTCAATCTGGTTAGTCATTTTACTGGCAGGACGAAAGCCAGAGTGCAAAAACCAATGCCTGTTTTTTTCAGTTAATCTCATACTGGGAATTAACACAGTTTCCCATTCTGTTGATTTGGAAATTGAATTTCTTTTGTTCCCATTTTGACCTGAACAGATACTCGAACAATATTTTGGCAGATCTTTTCTGAAACACAAAATAGGCATATGTACTGGGAACGGGCTTATGAAAAAAAAAACACAGTCCCTACAATTCAGAAAGTGATAATTTAGTAAGAGATTGAGAAATGTAAACACAACATGACAAGGTCTGCACTAGATGCATCGATGTCTAAGACAGTTAGCAAATGCTTGAAGGAATGAAGTGATGGTTAATGAGAGGCTGCCCTAGACCCCTCTCTGTGCTGAGAGTAAAGCACATGTGGATTGGAGAAGCCCCGAGAGGTGAAAATCAACAAACCTGGAAAATGATGAACATGGAAAATGAAGTATTACATTTTGAAGGGGAGATTTATCCCCAGATTTTTGCTTTGGACAAATGAGTAGATCATAATGACACTAACATTAAAAACTGCTAACGCAAATGAACTTATATAAAAAACAGAAACAGAGCCACAGATGTAGAGAACAAAGTTATGGTTACCAAGGGGGAAGCGGGGAGGTATAAATGGAGAGACTGGGATCGATACATACACACTACTATTTATCAAATAGATAACTATTAATAATGCACTGTATATTACAGGGAACTCCACTCAATACTCTGTAATGGCCTATATGGGAAAGGAATCTAAGAAAGAGTGGATATATGTATATGTATAACTGTTTTTGCTGTACAGCAAAAACTAACACAACATTGTAAAGCAACTATACTCCAGTAAAAATTAATTTAAAAACTTGCTAAAGCAGAAGATTACACCTACATATTAGTTTTATAATAAAATATTATAGTACTAAATGCCAGCACATTTAATTTTTAAGAATATAAAATGTTTCATCAATGTTTGGAGTACTTTTACACCCTGTGATTTTAAGTTATTTTTATACAACTAGAGCATTTTTTTATTTTTAACTTTTCTAATTCATAACTTAACCATTCTAGTGATTTAAGAAGTAATTCAACATCATTTTAACTCACAAAATGCTATATCTTTTGCAAGATGTTTTATTTAATATTAATTTGCTTTGAATTTTTGTATGACATACACATATTAATTAAATAATTACATGAGTAAACTACATAGGGATATTTTAGAGGGAATAATTTCATGTGTCATTGCATTAGTGAATATTATTTTTTAATTATGAGGATTCAATTTCTTATGCTACTTTATTGTGGCAGGAACTCACAGTATACACAGATAATTAGTGCCTTATGGTTGAAGGAAAGGCCACATTGGCTCTGAAACAATGCAGTCTACTTTGGGAGAAATACCATGAAGTCATCTTCATGTGAAAAAAATCCTGCATTGCTATTTTCTACTGAAGAGGTCCCTGCTTGGGAGGCAGGTGAAAAACTCATCCACATAAAGGACATGACCATAAAGATACACGCTGGAAAAGAAAAGATCCAAAATAAACAAAACCATATTAATCATTGTGAAAATTACTCTTCATAGTACTAATAAGATGCAAGTTGTATGGAAGAAATATCAATAACGGTGGGGGTGAGTGTAGGGTATACTGAATGTAAGAAGCTCAAACATAACAGATGCAGACTATAGACTTTTTGAAAGTTCATAACAGACAGGAACACTCATAAATTATTCGAAAGAAGTTTCTCCACCAGCTGCCAAAGAGTTTAACAGTGATCAATATTGAATTAACAGTGTTTAAAACTAATCTGCTTGTCACGTTGAACATTGACCTATGAATTCAAGCCTTGCAATTCATCAAGAAAGACACTTGCGTATAAAGGCTTAAAATAATAGAATACAGAGAATTCACTTTTTTAATAGGACAGACTGCATTCTAAATACACCAGATGGAACTGGGTCTGTAGATTTGGTAAGCCAACCACTTCAACTGTTGCTTTACTTAACATTTTAACATGTCACATTTACTGAACATGTTATGAGAAAATATTCTTAATTCCTGTCTGAATTCTTGTGTCCAATGCTTTATTAAAAATTAAGAGAAGTTGATTTTAAATAATACAATTGGAAAAATGACTACAACAGTGTATGATTCAGATTCTTAACTTCTCTAGGTAAATATAGCAAATTTGCAGCATTGGAAACTATATTTCCACATATTTTCTCATTTTGGTTTGAAATACCAAATTTGTCAAATGGTGATCTAGGATGCTTCTGAGGCCAAAAAAATTAGAAAATGTAAGTCAGTCAAAACTTCAAAGAGATGTCTCAGGCTTGTTTATGCAGCTGTTATTATTACTCGTCAAGCAAAATATATCCTTAGGCAATTCATATCTATTTTAAGATACCCCAAAGAGAGGATGTACTTTTCATAATAGCTTTGCCCCAAATATCAGTACATTTCATTTTCTCTAAGCATCTGCCCAAATTTCAACCTTTTCCTTTGTTAAGTGAAAGGTGATTTGACCTGAAGGGGTCAGAACCACCAGGCTGTGTAAGCATCAGAGCTCCAATTACTGCGCATGTCAGCCCAGTGGGAACAGGTACCAGGAAAAGAATTCTCACAGAGCCCCCGGGTCACAGAGAGCACCTGGGGTCCCACTCCTGCTCCATTTGTGGTTGGTGAGTGGGCTCATTCAAGAGCTGGTGGGCATTCTTACTTGAAGTCTTCAGGAAAACAGTGTTTTCCATTTCATTTCCCAGAATATGCTTCACCTCCTCTCTCTGCCAAGATCTCTTCCGGACACCCCATGCCCTCCTGGCTAGGCTTTGAAGAGTGAGGATTTGTTTTCTCTGCAACATCAGCTATTCCTTTATTTCTTATCTCTTTATTCCAACTCCTGCCCATATCTCAGCTTTCAGAGAGTGCATGCCCATGTTTTAATATGTGAGTGATATTTTCATTTTCAACTGAAGCAATCTGCTTCACGGAGTCACTGTTGCTACTTAAACTGGGAAATGGCAGAAAGGTAGAGGGGTTAGGGTGATACGCAAACAGTCCACAGAAGTAACTGAAGTGTATAACTGTAAGTATTAAATTGGAGAGCCCCTTGACAAAGAGTGGAAACAAATCTCTACAGTGTGACATCGTATCTTGCGATTTACTCATTTTCAATGGAATCCCCGGTTCTCTTTGTGTATGTGATATATTCTGAGCAGTTGCAAAGTCTCATTCTGCTCTCCTAGTGCCCTAGAAGCACTACATGCATATTCCTGTATGCTGTGTTCTAAAGCCAAAGCTGCTTTATCTCCAGCGCTGTCTTTGGTTGTTATCGAAGTGGATTTTCTTTTGTGAAAAGGGAGGTAAATGTTGCAACAGGAACAGGCATTATTTTGAATCTCAAAGTAGAAACATACTGTATAAAGCAGGCTAAAAGTAATGCAGAATTGCAAGTGTAGGTTTGGGGTAACCTACTGACAGATATGCAGTTCACAAGTGCTTGATATTCTACATCTTCAGAATTGGTGCCTAGAGTCAGTGAGAGGAAATATTGCCATCACAGCTAAGGTAGCTAACAAATTGTTTAGTTCCGCACCTGCCATCACTCTGGGCTTCTGAATCCACTGACAGACATCAATGTACATCCATCATAAAGCCATAAAAAGGTCCTTACACAATACTACCCTTTTCTCCTGAACTGCACCCTTTTGTTTTCATTGATTAAGCCTCTTCCCTTCTGAGAAAGAAATTCAGAATTATTATCCTCATTTCAGAAATTGTTAGAGAAAAACCATTCACAAACTTTTGTGTAAAAAAGAAGGAAATTACCACTGCCTGCCTTGAATTACGTTCGTACAGCAGCCCAATATGTAAAACACATAAAGGCAAATCCATTTTTTTTTTGAAACAAATGTGAAAACCTAGGAATCGTGCTACCCAACCTCCTATACTCTCACCCCCTACCCCCACCATGGCTCATCTGAGAACTTCATCAAACATGCACTTAAAACTCTATCTAGTGTAACCTCATTTCTCAGATAAGGCGATTCATGTTGCTCCCCATAAGTGAAAGAGTTGACAGATTACCAATAATCCTGAAATGAAAACCCAGCTCTTGAGTGCTAGTTTAGAGTCTTTATACTAAACAATGAAGTAGTTTGCATTTTAACTTATTCAGTCAGTGAAAAAAAAAATACTTAAAAAAGGAAATTATTTAAAAGGAAAAAGAAACTTGAGTTGGAGAAGTAATTATCCCAGTTTTTTATTTCTGTATGTTGCTGTTTATCACTACTGCAAAGTTAAAGCTTATTAATCATTGGGTTCAGTGTGCCTCTTTGAGGATCATTTCCCACTGCGGAGAGTTTGTCTTCACTGTCTGCTTTTCTATAGCATCTTCTGACAGGAAGTTGATCTTGGGAGTATCACTGAAATTGACTAGAACTGGGATGTGAGAAGTTCAGCATCTGCTTGATGGCAGCTAAGAACTGATGTTTACAAAGGGATTTTACTCAATGATTTCTATTCCATTGGCATGAAAGCATTGCTGATAAATGCCATATTTATTTCTCCAGACTTTGAACCTGTATACCTACGCACTTTTGAATTAAAGCTCATAAATAATTCTTGATGCATTTTCTGGTTCCTCTAGTATCCCTTCAGTGATCCTTTGATTGTATTAGAATGTAAAGACTCATTTTCAAATTAATTAAAAAGCCAAAGAAAAATTCTGTTCCTCCCAAAGTTCAAACATTCGGATGGAGAGGAGTTAGTATAAGACTTTGAAAAATGTTTTGTAAGGTATAAGAGAAATTCAGACTTTACCAAGTCAGATTTTAATAGAAAAATACAAATAACAGTTTTGTTGAAAGAAATGCAAAACTCTGTAGAACAAAAAAAAAAGAGATGAGAAAATATTAATACTAACATTAAAATCTAAATGAAGCTGTCTAAAGAACTAACTTCTTCAGTTATGACTGAAGTATTTTATGAGCTGTCAATCTACTTTGTTGTGCATGGCAAAAATGCACAAAGAAATATGCACTTTACAAATATATTTTGGTAAACTTGATTGTCACAGTCTCATTTTTATGACTTCAGAGAATAGTAATCTCTGGGGAATCCTAAAGTTAAAAAAAAATTCTCTGAAACTGTCTGAGATTAATTGCTCTGGAAGTTTCAAATATAGATGCTTTGATTATAGGCTTAAATAAATGCAAAAAAAGAAAAAATATTAAGTTGCTTTACCAATCTCTAAGGTCTATTGTCTAGAGCTTACTGAGTTGGAAGAGTAGAAATATGAGACCAAAAATAACAGATAAACTGTCCTGGATGCTGTACAACTGTTGACTGTTTTTCCAGAAATGTGTACAGGGATACTTTTTTTTTCTTTATGAGCTTTTCTTGAGATACAATTGACATACAATAAACTGCATATATTTAAAGTGTACAATTTGATATTTTTTTTCTTCTTAGTAATATATTTATGGCAATCCCAATCTCCCAATTCATTTCCCCCCCAACCCTCCCTGCTTTCCCCACTTGGTGTCCATACGTTTGTTCTCTACATCTTACATCTGGGTCTCTATTTCTGCCTTGCAAACCGGTTGATTTGTACCATTTTTCTATATTCTGCATATGTGTATTAATATATATTTGTTTTTCTCTTTCTGACTCACTTCACTCTGTATGACAGTCTCTAGGTCTATGTCTCTACAAATGTCCCAATTTCGTTCCTTTTTACAGCTGAGTAATATTCCACTGTATTTATGTACCACATCTTCTTTATCCATTCATCTGTTGATGGGCATTTAGGTTGTTTCCATGTCCTGGCTATTGTAAATAGTGCTGCAATGAACATTGGAGTGCATGTGTCTTTTTGAATTATGGTGTTCTCTGGGTATGTGCCCAGGAGTGGGATTGCTGGGTCATATGGTACTTCTATTTTTAGTTTTGCAAGGAACCTCCATACTGTTCTCCATAGTGGCTGTATCAATTTACATTCCCACCAACAGTGCAAGAGGGATCGCTTTTCTCCACACTTTCTCCAGCATTCACTGTTTGTAGATTTTCTGATGATGCCCATTCTGATTGGTGTGAGATGACACCTTATTGTAGTTTTGGTTTGCATTTCTCTAATAATTAGTGATGTGGAACAGCTTTTCATGTGCCTCTTGGCCATCCATATGTCTTCTTTGGAGAAATGCCTATTTAGGTCTTCTGCCCATTTTTTGATTGGGTTTTTTTGTTTTTTTGTTTTTTTTGATATTGAGCTGGATGCACTGTTTATATATTTTGGAGATTAATCCTTTGTCTGTTGATTTGTTCACAAATATTTTCTCCCATTCCGAGGGTTTCTTTTCATCTTGCTTATAGTTTCCTTTGCTATGCAGAAGCTTTGAAGTTTCATTAGGTCCCACTTACTTTTGTTTTTATTTCCATTACTCTAGGAGGTGGACCAAAAAAGATCTTGCTGTGATTTATGTCGAAGAGTTTTCTTTCTATGTTTTCCTCTAGGAGTTTTATAGTGTCTGGCCTTACATTTAGGTCTTTAACCCATTTTGAGTTTATTTTTGTGTGTGGTGTTAGGGAGTGTTCTAATTTCATTCTTTTACATGCAGCTGTCTAGTTTTCCCAGCACCACTTATTGAAGAGGCTGCCTTTTTTCCATTGCATATCCTTGCCTCCTTTGTCATAGATTAGTTGACCATAGCTTATCTCTGGGCTTTCTATCCTGTTCCATTGATCTATATTTCTGTTTTTGTGCCAGTACCATTACTGTCTTGATTACTGTAGCTTTGTAGTATAGCCTGAAGTCAGGAAGCCTGATTCCTCCAGTTCCATTTTTTCACCCAAGATTGCTTTGGCTATTTGGGGTCTTCTGTGTCTCCATACAAATGTTAAGATATTTTGTTCTAGTTCTGTGAAAAATGCCATTGGTAATTTGATAGGGATTGCACTGAATCTATAGATTGCTATGGGTAGTATACTCATTTTCACAATGTTGATTCTTCCAATCCAAGAACATTGGTATATCTCTCCATCTGTTTGTGTTGTCTTTGATTTCTTTCATTAGTGTCTTATAGTTTTCTGATTACAGGACTTTTGCCTCCTTAGTTTGGTTTATTCCTAGGTATTTTATTCTTTTTGTTGCAATGGTGAATGGGATTGTTTACTTAATTTCTCTTTTGGATCTTTCATTGTTAGTGTATAGAAATGCAAGAAATTTCTGTGTGTTAATTTTGTATCCTGCAACTTTACCAACTTCATTGATTAGTTCAAGTAGTTTTCTGGTGGCATCTTTAGGATTTTCTATGTACAGTATCATGTCATCTGCAAACAGTGACAGTTTTACTTCTTCATTTCCAATTTGGATTCCTTTGATTTCTTTTTCTTCTCTGATTGCTGTGGCAAGGACTTCCAAAACAACATTGAATAGTAATGGAGAGAGTGGACATCCCTGTCTTGTTCCTGATCTTAGAGGGAATGCTTTCAGTTTTTCACTATTGAGAAGGATATTTGCTGTGGGTTTGTTGTATATGGCCTTTATTATGTTGAGGTAGGTTCCCTCTATGCCCACCTTCTGGAGAGTTTTTATCATAAATGGGTGTTGGATTTTGTCAAAAGCTTTTTCTGCATCTGTTGAGATGGTCATGTGGTTTTTATCCTTCAATTTATTAATATGGTGTATCACAGTGATTGATCTGCATATATTGAAGAATCCTTGCATTCCAGGGATAAACCCCACTTGATCATGGTGTATGATCCTTTTAATGTATTGTTGGACTCTGCTAGTATGTTATTGAGGATTGTTGCATTTAAATTCATCAGTGATATTGGTCTTTAATTTTCTTCTTTTGTAGTATCTTTCACTGGTTTTGGTATCAGGGTGATGGTGGCCTCATAAAATGAGTTTGGGAGTGTTCCTTCCTCTGCAATGTTTTGGAAGAGTTTGAGAAGGATGGGTGTTAGCTCTTGAAATGTTTCATAAAATTCACCTGAAAATCCATCTGGTCCTGAATGTATGTTTGTTGGGAGATTTTTCATCACAGTTTCAATTTCATTACTTGTGATTGGTCTGTTCATATTTTCTGTCTTCCTGATTCAGTCTTGGAAGGTTATGCCTTTCTAAGAATCTGCCCATTTCATCCAGATTGTCCATTTTATTGGCATATACTTGCTTGTAGTAATCTCTTATGGTGCCTTTTATTTCTGCAGTGTCTGTTGTAACTTCTGCTGTTTCATTTCTAATTTTGTTGATTTGAGTCCTCTTCCTCTTTTTCTTGATGAGTCTTGCTAGAGGTTTATTGATTTTATTTATCTTCTCAAAGAACCAACATTTGGTTGATTTTTGCTGTTGTTTTCTTTGTTTCTATTTCATTTATTTCTGCTCTGATCTTTATGATTTCTCTCCATCTACTAACTTTGGGTTTTGTTTGCTCTTCTTTCTCTAATTTCTTGAGGTGTAAGGTTAGATTGTTTATTTGGGATTTTTCTTGTTTCTTGAGGTAGGATTGTATGACTATAAACTTCCCTCTTAGAACTGCTTTTGCTGCATCCCATAGGTTTTGGATCATTGTGTTTTCATTGTCATTTGTCTCTAGGTATTTTTTGATTTCCTCTTTGATTTCTTCAGTGATCTCTTGGTTATTTAGTAGTGTATTGTTTAGCCTCCATGTGTCTCTGTTTTTTTTACAGTTTTTTTTTCCTGTAATTGATTTCTAATCTCATAGCATTGTGGTTGAAAAGGATGCTTGATACAATTTCAATTTTCTGAAATTCACCAAGGCTTGATGTGTGACCAAAAATGTGATCTATTTTGGAGAATGTTCCATGTGCACTTGAGAAGAAAATGTAATCTGCTCTTTTTGGATGTAATGTCCTATAGATATCTATTAAATCTAGCTGATTTATTGTGTCCTTTAAGGCTTGTGTTTCCTCATTAATTTTCTGTGTGGATGATCTGTCCATTGGTGTAAGTGGGGTGTTAATGTCCCCCACCATTATTGTGTTATTGTCAAATTCCTCTTTCATAGTTGTCAGCATTTGCCTTATGTATTGTGGTGCTAATGTATTGGGTGCATATATATTTATAATTGTTATCTCCTCTTCTTGGATTGATCCCCTGATCTTTATGTAGTATCCTTTCTTGTCTCTTGTAACATTTTTTATTTTAAAGTCTATTTTATCTGATATGAGTTTTGCTACTCCAGCTTTCTTTTGACTTCCGTTTGCACGGGATATCTTTTTCCATCCCCTCACTTTCAGTCTGTATGTGTCCCTAGGTCTGAAGTGGGTCTCTTGGAGACAGCATATATATGGGTCTTGTTTGTGTATCCATTCAGCCAGTCTGTGTCTTTTGGTTGGGGCATTTAGTTCACTTACATTCAAGGTCATTATCAATGTGTATGTTCCTATTACCATTTTCTTAATTGTTTTGTTGTTGTTTCTGTAGGTCCTTTTCTCCTCTTACATTTCCCACTTAGAGAACTTCCTTTAGCATTTGTTGTAGGGCTGGTTTGGTGGTGCTGAATTCTCTTAGCTGTTGCTTCTCTGTAAAGCTTTTGATTTCTCCATTGAATCTGAATGAGATCCTTGCTGGGTAGAGTATTCTTGGTTGTAGGTTCTTCCCTGTCATCACTTTAAATATATTGTGCCACTCTCTTCTGGCTTGCAGAGTTTCTGCTGAGAAATCAGCTGTTAACCTTATGGGAGTTCCTTGTATGTTATTTGTTGTTTTTCCCTTGCTGCTTTTAGTAATTTTTCTCTGTCTTTAACTTTTGTCAGTTGGACTACTATATGTCTTGGTGTGTTTCTCTTTGGGTTTATCCTGCCTGGGACTCTGCGCTTCCTGGACATGGGTGGCTATTTCCTTTCCTATATTAGGGAATTTTTCAACTAGAATCTCTTGCAATATTTTCTCAGGTCCTATCTCTCCCACTTCTCCTTCTGGGACCCCTATAATGCAAATGTTGGTGCATTTAACATTGTCCCAGAGATCTCTTAGGCTGTCTTCAGTTCTTTTCATTCTTTTTTCCTTATTCTTTTCCACATCAGTGATTTTCACCATTCTGTCTTCCAGGTCATTTATTTGCCCTTCTGCCTCAGTTAATCTGCTATTGGTTCCTTCTAGTGTATTTTTCATTTCAGTTATTGTGTTGCTTACCTCTGTTTGTTCTTCAGTTCTTCTAGATCTTTCTTAAACGTTTCTTGCATCTTTTCAATCTTTGCATCCAGTCTTTTTTCAAAGTCCAGGATCATCTTCACCATCATAATTCTGAATTCTTTTTCTGCAAGGGTGCCTATCTCCACTTCATTTAGTTGTTTTTCTGGGGTTTTATCTTGTCCCTTCATCTGGTACAAAGTCCTCTGTCTTTTCATTTTCTCTATCTTTCTGTGGCTGTGGTTTTCAGTTCCACAAGATGAAATACTGCTGATACTTCTTGATACTGCTGTCTGCCCTCTTGTGGACAAAGCTATCTAAGAGGCTCATGCTGCTTCCTGATGGGAGGGACTCATGGTGGGTAGGGCTGGGTTGGGAGAGCTCAGTAAAACTTTAATCTGCTTTGGTGGGCGGAGCTCAGTAAATCTATTTGCCTGCCAGTGGGTGGGGCTGTGTTCCCACCCTGTTGGTTGTTTGGCCTGAGGCTACCCAGCACTGGAGCTTACAGGCTCTTTGGAAGGGCTAATGGTAGATGGACTCTGGGAGGACTCATGCCAATGAGCACTTCCCAGAACCCCTGCTGCCAGTGTCCCTGTTCCCTAGGTGAGTCACAGCTGCCCCCCATCTCTGCAGGCAATCCTCCAACACCAGCAGGTAGGTCTGGTTCAGTCTCCTATGGGGTCACTGCTCCTTCCCCCTGGGTCCGGGTGCACACACAATTTTTTGTGTGCCCTCCAAGAATTGAGTCTCCATTTTCCCCAGTCCTGTGGAGGTCCTGCAATCAAATCCCGCTGGCTTTCAAAGTCTGATTCTCTGGGGATTCCTCCTTCCGTTGCCCGACCCCCAGGTTGGGAAGACGTGGGTCTGAGAACCCTCACTTTAGTGGGTGGACTTCTGTGGTATAACTGTTCTCCAGTTTGTGAGTCACCCACCAAGCATTTATGGGATTTGATTTTAACACGTTTGTGCTCCTCCTACTGCCTCACTGTGGCTTCTCCTTTTTTTCTGGATGTTAGGTGTCTTTTTTGGTGAGTTCCAGTGTCTTCCTGTCGATGACTGTTCACCAGTTAGTTGTAATGCTGGTGCTCTTGAAAGAGGGAGTGAGCGCATGTCCTCCTACTCCACCATCTTGAATCCAATGCCAGGGATACTTTTATCATTAATTACCTGAGAATGGCTCTTAACTATACTGCACATAAATGAGAAGTGTCTAAGATTCAATACAGGGTGTTGATTGGCAGCAGTTCCTGGATGGCCAGGGTTTAAATTCTGGACCTGTCACTAGCTATGTGACCCTAGATGAGTGACTTCATCCTCCTGTGCTTTGGTTTCTCCCCTTGTGACACAGGGATGGTCATACCATAAGGTTACTGTGCTGAGTAAACACAAAGAACCTACAACAGTGCTTGACAGACAATAAACAGTCTGTCTCTTTACTATTTCAATATTTCTAATAGAAGTAATAGGTAAATCAGGGGAATTTTATACTGTTTGTTCAAACTCTTAAACCTTATGTACCATTTCACCAAAATCCATATCTACAATGGTAAAATAGCAGCTTTTCTTATTTAAATCACTGACAGTACACAACTGGATCATTTTTCAATTTAGGTACCTGGCATGCCCTGGTGGATTCAGGGAAAAACTTCCCCCCACCTCCAGATTTATGAACATCTGGTCTAATGATACACAGATACCCCTGGATGTGAAATAAGTTTATTACTCAGATGATAAACAGGAAGTGGATTCCCTCAAGGAGAAGGGCTTAGGTTGTGTCTGCAAAGAAACAGGAAAAGGAGGAAATGGTTGGCTTGGAGTTTGTTTTATGATCACTGGGTGGAGTGGCTGGACCAGCTCTACTGTGACAAATTACCAACTGTGACCTGAGACAGGAGGTGTGGGAGTGCAGGGGGAATGGGTGGGCAGTTTCTGATCTGATTACTCAGATATGGAGGGAGGGGAGGGGTGGTAAACCTGAAAATTGTCATCTTGCTAACATCAAAAATGGAATCTTTTTATTACAGTATCTTTCTGTATTTGCATCATTCATAGTGATTCCAGGCTATGGAATTATAAGAATCTCACTATTTTGATATGACTTTTAATGTCATTATGTTTCAGAGGTTTATACTGAACACTATTATTGATTATTATTTTAATATCTCCCTTACATTGATGGCATCATCTTGGTTTATGTCCCTAATATAAGTGAGCTATAGAATCTATGGGTTTCATTTTAATATAGGAAACAATGTTACAAAACTACTTTTGTTTTTAAAGTGTCATTGGGTCTTATGGGTTTACGAATTTCTGAATTAAAATGTGGACTTTTCTGAGGTTTAGAAAATGGATAAGGAGTCATAGGGAAAAGTTAAGGGGACATTCAGAAGGGGACATGGCATTCATAAAATGACATTTTTTCCAAGTGTTATAACATGTAATAGTATTCCCCAAGTGAATTCATTATCTTAATATTTTATGCATATCTTTACTAACCTACATACAGATGGGTTTCAAGCAAGATGCTTTGTCCTGAATCTTTCAAGGAAAGACCTTGATTGAACAATCTATATTGCAAATTTTAAAAAGGAAAAAAGAAAAATCAGTATATGCCAGATGGCTTCCATAAACCCAGCTGGTGATCCATGAGTTTGGAGGCCTTAGGCTGGATTAACTGCCTTAAATTTCTTAATTAATTGCTTTAAGGAATTGATTTATAACCACTGAGAACTGCTGTGTAGCAACCAAGAAGTAATTTCAGAAGTAAGTACAGAAAATACACACTTGGAATCAACAAACGGCAAAACACAGGTGAGGCAAGAAGCATTGATAAAGATACTCTATTTACTGAGGGATTCAGAGTGATAGAATTAAATGGTCTCCACAGTGAAACAAAGAAACCTGTATAATGAAGTTGTAAAAAATGAAACTTCTGAGGCTCTACAGTCATTCTTAATTGGTAAGGACACTTCATTTTTTGGGTGATGGGCACACATGATGACATTTGTGCAGCTTGCAATTTTATGCTTATTGGGGGTGGGTTCTAATAAACTCCTTATCATGCACAGTACACTGTTCAGATGTGTTTTTACATGGTGATGCTTAACAGGCTAAAGAGAGATGGGGCTGTTTTCCCCTGACCTCACTGTACAGATTTCTGTTCAACATCATCTCCCCAGGAGAGAAAGATTATTACCCATGAATCTGACCAAGCCCAGGGTGTTTCTCATCTGCTCGTGTAGATTGTGCGTGTGGGGGTGGGGGGGAGTTGGGGGGTCTCTGCAGGCTGGCATTCAGTTATTTGTCCTTTCTTTACAATCATGTGATTGTTCATTAAAAGATCTGGGTGTTTTATGGCCTCTCATTACTGTAAATAAATATGACACTTGTTTTCTTCAGACTTTTTTTAAAATTAATTAATTAATTAATTTTATTTTATTGGCTGTGTTGGATCTTTTTTGCTGTGCGTAGGCTTTCTTTAGTTGCGGTGAGCGGGGGCTACTCTTTGTTGTGTTGCGCGGGCTCCTCATTGCCGTGGCTTCTCTTGTTGAGGAGCACGGACTCTACGCGCGTGGGCTGCAGTAGTTGCGGCACATGGGCTCAATAGTTGTGGCTCACGGGCTCTAAAGCGCAGGCTCAATAGTTGTGGCGCAGGGGCTTAGTTGCTCTGCGGCATGTGGGATCTTCCTGGAGCAGGGATCGAACCCATGTCCCCTGCATTGGCAAGGGGATTCTTAACCACTGCGCCACCTAGGAAGCCCAATACTGGTTTTCTTGAAAGCATCCCATCCCTCCTACTAATTTCTATTCTTCATAAGGACTCCGATGATTCAACAAACTAGAGAAGGTTCCATATAACAACATAAGACAGAGCTGTAAAGGACATGGATGAATAAATGCACTCCAAAAATTGTACTTCTGTCCCCCCTCCCTTTTTTTAGATCCAGCTCCTGCAGATTCTCTGCTTTCCAATTATGCCATGCTTTATTCATCTACCTCCAAATAGCTCTTAACTACCAATATCCTTTGAAAGTTTTACAAAGCATATGGAGAAAGGAGACTGTAGGGTTTAGGTTTAAAATAGCATCTTATATAAGTCCCTGATGAAGCTTCTCCCAAATTACTTACAAATTACTCTGGAGCAGGGAGACACAGTAGACAAAAAAAAAAAAAAAGAGAGAGAGAGAGAGAGAAAAGAAAAAAATCACAAATAGCAGAAAATTCTAGGTCTAATCTTCTCATTGTAGCCACAATTTATATAAAAAGTCTAAGAATTAATGGAAATGTACTGTGAAACAGAAAAGCAGCCTCATAATTTGAAGATGATGATGATGATTGATAGTGATTGTGATGGTGGTAGTTCTGCTACTAGAAATGTCAAAAAAATTATTAGAAGCCTAGAAAGGGAGGTTGAACAACATTTAATCTATCCTAAACTCTCCTTCTTCATGTTAGAGATACATACTCTGCAACAGATAACTGGGTAGGCAGGTCTATACTGCACAGCAAGCACCTTTAACGGAAGACTTCTTCCTAAAACCATTTACTCTGGGGAAAGTGACAAGCAGCTCTGATAACCAGGGCATGTCCTGGCACCATCAGCCAGGCTGTAGGGTTGCACAGGCACATGGCATGGCCATTACTGTTAGGACACACATTCTACTACTGAACACCAATTATTTCACCCAGCAGCAACAAAGCCACGCCGTGACTCTGACGGGCGAAGACTGAAATAGCACAGCTCTGTATTCCTATCAAAGCCTGATATGTGGATTCATATCACATGCTGCAAACATGAAAAATGTCCAGATATCTCCATTCTCTGCCTGATATGATTGCTGCTTCTTTACCAGTTACAGATTTAGACCAGCTTCCTTCTTTCTTCCTTCTAGATGTCATACGTGCCCTTAACAATAACAGAATCACCCCCACCTCATACAATCCATGATTCCCACCTCCTTGGACTCTTTTCCAATCACCTACCCCAAGTCAAATTCTATATTAGTTTCTTTCTTTTAATTCCTGAGGAAATAGGCAAGAGGCAACCAAATGAGAAATGCTATTTATTCAGAGGTTGCTCTAGCAAGAGAGTCAGCCACCAATACTTGTGTCTTGGCAGAGACTCAAAGGCAGGCAGAGGAGCGGGAAAACTTTATGGTGGAAAAAAAAGTAATGCTTCAAATATGCCCTGATGGAGGCTGTGGCATGGGAAGCTGTGGGCCAGCTAAGTAAAGGAGGGTATCCAATGTGGTTGGTTAGGGGTACATATTTGGCTTTCTCTAGTTTGTCCTAAGTGGGAAGCAGGGACAGAAATTAGGAAAGCTGTCAGTTATTAACAAGTCCTGGCCATTTGGGGTCAGTTGTTAAGGGGGTGTTGGTTTCTAAACTGGCCCCCATACACAAAGGGCAAGGAGAGAACAAAGAAAGAGGCAGACACTCCCGACTGGTGGGTGGCAGATGTGGAACAGAGGCACTTAAAACAGGTTGAGACTCTTGCTACCTGGATGAGGCAATGCTGGCTCTCACATGTTGGGTTTATGTCACATGTTCAAGTTCACATTTAACTGCCTTAACTACCTCTTCTACATACAGGTGTTTCATACCTATGTGACAGAAATGAGCAATTTGCAATATTTTTATTCCACATTTCCATTTTCACATAAAATGCAAAGCAACAGTCACAGGGAAGAAACACCCCCACCTGGGAGCATCTCACAAATTCTTGGTGGTGTTTTGGTTTTACAAAGACAGGGAGTGAGGGGAGGGCTAGTGAATGGGGCCACAGTTCCATGTGTGGTACATTTTCCTTGGATGCAATGCACCAGTAAAACCAGATTTGTTTGACTTGAAGTATATTCTTGGTGGCCTTTGGCTAGAGGTCACTTACAGAAGTGGAGGTTCACTGAGATCCACACAAGACCCTTGCTGACTCTTACGCTGAAGGCAGTGAGAGTGAGCACCTCTGGGGCCCCTCGAGTCTTTTGCCAAGTTCTAGGGACAGGAGCATTCATACCTTGACAGATTTACGATTCTTCCGGGTCCTCTCAAGGTAAGACTGTGCCTCTCCCCAGGCTGAACATCTGCTCCCTTCAGGATTTCTCACTAACACATTAACTTATATGCAGATTTGTCTGACAGAATTTTAACGGTAACAATGTAGAACTGCAGTCCCTATTTGGGAAACATTTCCATATGAAAAAATAACTTTTCATTTGAGAGTTAGGTAGGGTAGGGTACCACCCAGAGAAAAACTTCTTGCCTGTTGAAAGGAAGATATCATGGGTTTAACATAGGAGACACCCTCTGCTTTGTCTCCATACTTCAAGAGCTAATAATGATGGTTTTTTAATCACACAATTTGTTAATGCTCAGGAGACTAAGTTACTAAAACAACTATAACGGCCCTCATTCGTGGATGTGTGTCCATGCTGATTCTCTTCACTCTAAGGGTTACTCTCCCCTCAGCCTGCAGAGGGAAAATAGTTGGTCCTTTACAGTAAAAATGTCATATTTTTTTCAACCTGACCTTGTCTCACTTTTTCTGTTTCATTCCTCTCTTCCTCTTTATCCCTCTCTTAGTAAATTTTAAAGATTTATTAATCAGGAAAAAGCATAAATAAAATTTATGTGATTATGTGAGGACTCTTAGGGATATTTAAGTACCAGTAAGTTCCATAATACTAAATAAAAGAAAGAAAATGCATTCAAGGCTTTGTGTTTTGTTGCGGATAGTGAAAATATTATATACATAATAGTCTTTGTTAATATAGCTACAAGATAAAAAGGAAGACCTTGGTAACAAGAAAAAAAGACAAAACAAAAGATTATAACGTTCTTTTTAATATTTCACTAAATTATTAAATTAAAATTATGTTTCGTGACCAGTGTTTTATATCAGTTTCTTACTTCAAAATCATCGAAGCATGCCAAAATTATTTACCAATTGAATATTTTGTCTAAGTTTTACTTAGTTAGATCTGGAAATCACAACTTTAATAACACATTATATTCCTATAGTAACACTGTAAGAATTTACAATTTACACTGGTCTTGCAAAAACCAAAACGTGATGACATTTTTATATGGTAAGCAATATTTTTTTTTAATTTTATTTATTTATTTATTATTTTTGGGGGGGTACACGAAGTTTAATCATCTGTTTTTATACACATATCCCCGTATTCCCTCCCTCCCTCGACTCCCCCCCCACCCTCCCTCGAGTCCCCCACATCCTCCCCATCCCAGTCCTCTAAGGCATCTTCCATCCTCGAGTTGAACTTCCTTTGTTAGACAACAACTTCCCACTGACTATCTATTTTACAGTTGGTAGTATATATATGTCTGTGCTACTCTCTCGCTTGGTCTCAGCTTCCCCTTCACCCCCCGCCCCCTCCCAAACCTCGAGTTCTCCAGTCCATTCTCTGCATCTGCATCCTTGTTCTTGTCACTGAGTTCATCAGTACCATTTTTAGATTCTGTATATGTGGGTTACCATACAATATTTGACTTTCCCTTTCTGACTTACTTCACTGTGTATGACAGACTCTAGGTCTATCCACCTCATTACATATAGCTCCATCTCATCCCTTTTTATAGCTGAGTAATATTCCATTGTATATATATGCCACATCTTCTTTATCCATTCATTTGTTGATGGGCATTTCGGTTGCTTCCATGTCCTGGCTATCGTAAATAGTGCTGCAATAAACATTATAGTACATGTTTCTTTTGGGATTATGGTTTTCTTTGGGTATATGCCCAGGAGTGGGATTACTGGATCATATGGTAGTTCTATTTGTAGTTTTTTAAGGAACCTCCAAATTGTTTTCCATAGTGGCTGTACCAACTTACATTCCCACCAACAGTGCAGGAGAGTTCCCTTTTCTCCACACCCTCTCCAACATTTGTTGTTTCCAGATTTTGTGATGATGGCCATTCTGATCGGTGTGAGGTGATACCTCATTGTGGCTTTGACTTACATTTCTCTGATGATGAGTGATGTTGAGAATCTTTTCATGTGTTTGTTGGCCATCTGTATGTCTTCTTTGGAGAAATGTCTATTTAGGTCTTCCGCCCATTTGTGGATTGGGTTATTTGCTTTTTTTTGGTATTAAGCTGCAGGAGCTGCTTGTATATTTTGGAGCTTACTCCTTTTTCTGTTGTTTCATAGGCAACTATTTTTTTCCCATTTTGAGGGTTGCCTTCTAGTCTTGTTTATGGTTTCTTTCACTATGCAAAAGCTTTTAAGTTTCATGAGGTCCCATTTGTTTATTCTTGATTTGATTTCCATGATTCTAGGAGGTGGGTCAAAAAGGATCTTGCTTTGATGGATGTCATAGAGTGTTCTGCCTATATTTTCCTCTAGGAGTTTGATAGTGTCTGGCCTTACATGTGGTCTTTAATCCATCTGGAGTTTACTTTTGTGTATGGTGTTAGGAAGTGTTCTAATTTCATTCTTTTACATGTTGCTGTCCAGTGTTCCCAGCACCACTTATTGAAGAGGCTGTCTTTTTTCCATTGTATATTTGTGCCTCCTTTGTCAAAGATAAGGTGCCCATATGTGTTTGGGCTTACTTCTGAGTTCTCTATTCTATTCCATTGATCTTCCTTTCTATTTTTGTGCCAGTACCATACTGTCTTGATCACTATGGCCTTGTAGTATAGTTTGAAGTCAGGAAGCCTGATTCCACCAACTCCATTTTTCCTTCCCAATATTGCTTTGGCTATTCGGGGTCTTTTGTGTTTCCATACAAATCGTAAGATTTCTTGCTCTAGTTCTGTGAAAAATGCCATTGGTAATTTGATTGGGATTGCATTGAATCTGTAAATTGCTTTGGGTAGTACAGTCATTTTCACAAGGTTGATTCTTCCAATCCAGGAACATGGTATGTCCCTCCATCTGTTTGTGTCATCTTTGATTTCTTTCATCAATGTCTTAAAGTTTTCTGCATACAGATCTTTTGCCTCCTTAGGCAGGTTTATTCCTAGGTATTTGATTCTTGTTGTTGCAATGGTGAATAGGAGAGTTTCCTTAATTTCTCTTTCTGCTCTTCCATTGTTCGTGTATAGGAATGCAAGAGATTTCTGGGCATTAATTTTGTATCCTGATACTTTACTAAACTCATCAATTAGTGCTAGCAGTTTTCTGGTAGAGTCTTTAGGGTTTTCTATATATAATATCATGTCATCTGCAAAGAGTGACAATTTTACTTCTCCTTTTCCAATGTGGATTCCTTTTATTTCTTTTTCTTCTCTGATTGCTGTGGCTAAAACTTCCAAAACTATGTTGAATAATAATGGTGAGAGTGGACACCCTTGTCTTGTTCCTGTTCTTAGAGGGAATTCTTTCAGTTTTTCCCCACTGAGAAAGATGTTGGCTTTTGGTTTCTCATATATGGCTTTTATTATGTTGAGGTAATTTCCTTCTATGCCCATTTTCTGGAGAGTTTTTTATCATAAATGGATGTTGAACTCTGTCAAAAGCTTTTTTGGCATCTATTGAGATGATCATATGATTTTTATCCTTCAAGTTGTTGAAATGATGTATCACGTTGATTGATTTGCATATATTGAAGAATCCTTGCATTCCAGGGATAAACCCCACTTGATCATGGTGTATGATTTTTTTAATGTGCTGTTGGAGTCTGTTAGCTAGTATTTTGTTGAGGATTTTTGCATCTATATTCATCAGTGATATTGGTCTGTAGTTTTCTTTTTTTGTGACATCTTTGCCTGGTTTTGGTATCAGGGTGATGGTGGCCTCGTAGAATGAGTTTGGGAGTATTCCGCCTTCTGCAATATTTTGGAAGAGTTTGAGAAGGATAGGTGTTAGCTTTTCTTGGAATGTTTGATAGAATTCACCCGTGAACCCATCTGGTCCTGGGCTTTTGTGTGTTGGGAGATTTTTCATCACAGTTTCAATTTCATTACTTGTGATTGGTCTGTTCATAGTTTCTATTTCTTCCTGGTTCAGTCTTGGAAGATTCCATTTTTCTAAGAATTTATCCATTTCTTCCAGGTTATCCAATTCATTGGCATATAGTTGCTTGTATGATCTTTTGTATTTCTGAGGTGTTCGTTGTTACTTCTCCTTTTTCATTTCTAATTCTGTTGATTTGCATCTTCTCCCATTTTTTCTTGATGAGTCTGGCTAATGATTTATCAATTTTGTTAATCTTCTCAAAGAACCAACTTTTAGTTTTATTAATTTTTGGTATTGCTTCCTTACTTTCTTTTTCATTTATTTCTGCTCTGATCTTTATGATTTCTTTCCTTCTGCTCACTTTGGGGCTTCTTTGTTCTTCTTTCTCTAGTTGTTTTAGGTGTAAGGTTAGGTTGTTTATTTGATCATTTTCTTGTTTCTTAAGGTAGGACTGTATTGCTATAAACTTCTCTCTTAGAACTGCTTTTGCTGCGTCCCATAGGTTTTGGGTTGTTGTGTTTTCATTGTCGTTTGTTTCTAGATATTTTTTGATTTCCTCTTTGATTTCTTTAGTGATTTCTTCGTTGTTTAAGAGTGAATTGTTTAGCCTCCATGTGTTTGTATTTTCTGCAGTTTTTTTCCTGTAATTGATATCTAGTCTCATGGTGTTGTGGTCTGAGTAGATGCTTGATATGATTTCGATTTTGTTGAATTTGCTGAGGTTTGATTTGTGACCCAAGATGTGATCTATCCTGGAAAATGTTCCGTGTGCACTTGAGAAGAAAGTGTATTCTGTCGTTTTTGGATGGAATGTCCTATAAATATCAATGAAGTTGACATGCTCTAATGTGTCATTTAAAGCTTGTGTGTCTTTATTTTCTGTTTGGATGATCTGTCCATTGATATAAGTGGGGTGTTCAAGTCTCCCACTATTATTGTGTTACTGTCGATGTCCCCTTTTATAGCTGTTAGCATTTGCCTTATGTATTGAGGTGCTCCTATATTGGGGGCATAGATATTTACCATTGTGATATGTTCTTCTTGAATGGATCCCTTGATCATTATGTAGTGTCTTTCCTTGTCTCTTTTAATAGTCTTTACTATCAGATCTAAATTGTCTGATATGAGTATTGCTACTACAGCTTTCTTTTGACTTCCATTTGCATGGAATATCTTTTTCCATCCCTTGACTTTCAGTCTACATGTATCTCTTGGTCTGAAGTGGCTTTCTTGTAGGCAGCATATAGAAGAGTGCTGTTTTTGTATCCATTCAGCCAGTCTGTGTCTTTTGGTTGGAGCATGTAATCCATTTACATTTAAGGTGATTATTGACATGTGTGTTCCGATTACCATTTTCTTAATTGTTTTGGGTTTGTGTTTGTAGGTGTTTTCCTTTTCTTGTGTGTCCTACTTAGAGAAGTTCCTTTAGCACTTGTTGTAAGGCTGGTTTGGTGGTGCTGAATTCTCTTAAGTTTTGCTTGTCTGGAAAGCTTTTAATTTCTCCCTCAAATCTGAATGAGATTCTTGCTGGGTAGAGTATTCTTAGCTGTAGGTTTCTCTCTTTCAGGACTTTCAGTATATCCTGCCATTCCCTTCTGGCCTGCAGAGTTTCTGTAGAATGGTCAGCTGTTATCCTTATGGGTTTTCCCTTGTATGTTATTTGTTGCTTTTCTCTTGCTGCTTTTAATATTTTTTCTTTGTGTTTAATTGATGTTAGTTTGATTAATATGTGCCTTGGTGTATTTCTCTTTGGGTTTATTCTGTATGGGAGTCTCTGTGCTTCTTGGACTTGGTGAATTATTTCCTTTGCCATATTGGGGATGTTTTCCACTATAACCTCTTCAAATATTTTCTCAGACCCTTTCTTGTTTTCTTCTTCTTCTGGGATGCCTATAATTCGAATATTGGTTCATTTAATGTTATCACTGAGGTCTCTGAGACTGTCTTCTATTCTTTTGATTCTTTTTTCTTTTTCCTGCTCTGTGGCGTTTATTTCCCCCATTCTATCTTCCAACTCACTTATTCGTTCTTCTGCCTCAGTCATTCTGCTGGTTAAAGCATCTAGAGTATTTTTAATTTCAGTTATTTTGTTATCCATTGCTGTTTGTTTTTCTGAGTTCTTATGACCTGTTTCTTGTACTTTCTCTATTTTGTTATCGAGATTTTGTATCATTTTTACTATCATTACTCTGAATTCTTTTTCAGGCATTTTTCCTATTTCCTCCTCATTTATTTGGTCTTGTGGGTTTTTTCCTGCTCCTTTGCCTGAATGGTGTTTCTTTGTTTCCTCATGGTTGTCCAAACTTTTGGGGTTGCTTGTCCTGGCGATAGAGGTGTTTATAGAAGACTGTCCAAGCCTCAGACCAATGTCCAAGTATTGGGTTAAACAAATATTAAGTCTAGGAAACACATACATGTATAAGACACACAATTACTGAATCCATTAGGACATAAGGCTCTGGAAAGACCTGACAGAACCCCAGTATGCTATCAGTATTCAAAGAGAAACCCAATAGAAATTGACAACTGAAACAGAACAAATCAGAGACAAAAGCAAAAGCAAACTAACAAACAAATAACACCTTACACATACAAACATCAATCCAGGGAGATTTTGTAAGCTAGAATCAAATATAGAAAAGAGCTAGAGTACCACCAGACAGAATGGAGATTCTCAGAATGAAATTAGACAACTGTACTAAGAACTAAGATAAAGACAAAAACCTAATATTAAATACCAAGGCAGTGCATCATCTGGAAAATAGAGCAAGGAGTCTGAGCAGATCAATAGTTTTGCTTATAAATATGTTAAGATAAAATAAACTAAAAATGGATGGAAGAAAGGGGAACAGATGAGTGAAGTGTGATTGGAAACATGCAAATAAAAAGAAAGAAATAGAAATTTATAAAAGATAGGGATGAAAGGAAAGTATGAGAGATATATTGTCCGTACTTCCAAAAACTTAGCTAGATATAGAAGTATATAAAAAGGCAAAAAAATAAAAATAGAATAAAAAATATCATTAAAACATTATGTTATAAAACTTGTAGATCCCTTAGGGCTAAGATCGTATTTAATAAAGAAAAAAAAAAATCCAGAACTGATCCCAGAATGGACCAGTTCAATAGGAATTGATACTAATATTTCTGTTTCCTTAGAGTCTCAGCTGTAAGTGTCCTTCTACTCGCCTTGGGTTTTTTTGCATTATTCTGTGACCAGCAGAGCTTCCTTTATTGTTCGGCTGTAAGCATCGGTGTGCGGGGAGGGAGCGGGTATAATAGTGGCTCCTTTCCCTGGGAGTGAGTGAGCAGCGGCGCTCTGTTGTTTCAGTCAGGCTTGGAGGTGCCTGTTGCAGAGGGACGCTGGTGGCTCAGGTGTAAAAAGAAAGTCTCAGAGCTGAGCCTCTCTCGGGTTTTTTTTTTTTCTTCTCGGCAGCCTCCCTGCTGCCAGCATTCCAAGGTTTTTAATCTAGCCTGGCCCGAGGGCCTGAGGGTACTTGTTATCCCTGATTGCCTTGGGTGGCCCGCAGGGCGTCTCTCCACTGCCTGTTGCAGGGCGTCTCTCCACTGCCTGTTGCAGAGGCGCCGAAAGAGAGAGAGAGGCTATGCGCATGGCTCCCCACCCCCCCACGCCCATGAGCCTGCAGCCTCCAGCCGCCATCATGGCCGGGCAGCTCTCAGGGACAGGCACTCCTCGCCATGGACCTCTTCCCTCCTGTCCTCTCGGTCCGTCACCTTACTGGCAACAATGTTTCTCACCCTGAACCAGCTCTCCGGTTCCCACGCTCTGGCTCCCGGACCCTCTGTTCAGCTGTGGATCCATGTCTCGGTCCGGGAATGCTGAGCTGCGGTGCAGACCCTCCGAGTTTCTCACTCCCTCCCGTCTGCCACAGCTCCGCCACTTCACCCTCTTTGAGCCGTCGTAGATGCCTCCCTACAGGTTATGTCGGGCTCCTTGCGGTCCTTTCTGGTGTCCGAGGCCATCTGCTGGTGTTCAGCTGGTTCTCTGTGGGAATTATTGTGTCCTTCGGTGCATTCCCAATGCATCTGTGGAGAGGGATGCATTCCACGTCCCTCTACTTCGCCGCCATCTTTTTTCTCCAGTAAGCAAAATTTTAAAGGCATGACTTAGGATCATTGTTCAAGAATATTGTAAATTGTAAATTCTTTCAATGCTGCTAATAATAGGAATATAATGTGGTGGCTAACTTTAAAATTTAGACAAAATATTTAGTTAAATAATAAATAATTTTGCATGCCTAGATTGACTTCTAAGTAAGAAATTGATTTAGCACACTAGTAACTGAACATAAGTGTAATTTATTAATTTAATCTTACTTACAATAGATTAAAACATGCAAATTACTTTGTATATCATATGTAAATTTACATATACATATATAATTTGTATACATTTATTTTGTTACCTCAATTTCTTAAACTAGTATGAAATGAATAGCTTACTGAAGAAAAAAACTAAACTGTACTTCAGATTTCTTTTATGTCTGAAGAGAAAATAGTAATTTTTATAAATGGTTGATTATGCTAGGTACCATACTTAAGAGAAATATGAATACGTTTATATACACACATATATATATACACACACACAGAAAATGGGTAGAACTTAATGATTTGTTTCTTATGCAAATTATTGCTACTTTCCAAGACAGCAAATTTAGATCATTTTTTGAAAACTGAGTTGTAATAAGAAAGCAAAGAACAAAATAACAGGAAATTAGCCTAGGAATTCTATATGTCCATCCATACTCCAGCAGCATAGCCAAGAAATACAGTTGTCTAAGTGAAATCAGCTAATAAATGGGATCAAATCCATACCCCTTTCAAGTGGTAAATGCATAGATCTCCACTAATTCCAATGTGATTTAATAGAAAAGAAATACTCTTTGCTCTATGAAATAAAAATTCTGGTTAAAAAAATAAACCAACATCCTGAAGATCCAGATACAAGACATATGGAGAGAACGTACTCATCATAGGAATCAGAAGAAAATTTTAGAAAATTCTATGACACACTCAACAGTAAGTGAAGAGACCTGGATTCTGTAGATGGGTCAGTAGAAATAAATAGCATAACTTAGATAAAGTTATCATGTGATAAAATTAAACATGACTAAAATACGGAAGAACTAGAAGAAAACTGCAAAAAAAAAAAACCCTCTGAAATTAAAATCAAGTTGAACTTAAAATTTGTTTTTATTTTTTACTTTCTTACTTTTGTAAACAATGTCTAAGTTGGTAAGACTGTGGTGACTCAAATACTTGCATACACAGTTGGTAGATGAGTCTACAGACACTATCTTCCGGGAAAGGAATTTGGCAATATTACCAAACATGAAGTATTTGCATTTTAACTATGGTGATTAGCCAGGGAAGTAAGGAAAATAATTATAGACATGTTCTTACTCAGTGCTCTGGAGGTACATGATGGGTTTCTGAATTTTTTTTAATGCTACAGTAAATATTACAAAATAAAAATGTGCTGATATATGTGCACATTAATGTGAGATTTAAAAATAGGGGAGACTATATAGGGTGTATGGGAACACCCTGTGATATTCTGGCAAATTTTCTAAAACTTTTAAAGTAAAGACTTTAAGTGCTAAATAAACAATTGAGAAACTAGGTATATTTATTTGTGCCAGTTAAAAAATGTTTTAAAAAGAATGTTATTTTCATCAGTTATTATAGTAAAAATTTTAAAAATTGTGGTGAAAAATATCACAAATTTAACAAGAAGATAATATTAATGTACTTCAGTTATGAAAGCTGGAAGAGTATGAATATATTTAAACTGAAGTGTTTTAATTTGGGGGATTGACTTTTCAGTATTTTTCAATTATACTCTTTACTTTTAAGAACTTTTATTGAGATGCAACTTACATACAATAAACTTCATATATTTAAAGTGTACAGTTTGATATTTTATTAGTAATGCATATATGGCAATGTCAATCTCCCAATTCATCCCACCTCAATTGTACTCTTGCATTTATTCTTCAATACGTTAAAATAGGATAATGTTTATTTTACCTTTATAAAACATATCCCATTTTATTGAAAATATACCTTTTTAATATTATATTTTTATTTGCAAAATAATTAGAAAGCATGCCATATTTCTTTGTTCTACTATATTATACAGACAAGCTAAATAGAATCCAGGTGATGTACATTGTCTAATACCACTGGAATTTTGACAGGTTGGTGTTAGGTTAGAGGTTTTGGTTTTGGGGGCTTGTTTTGTTTTGTTTTTAAGGCAAACAAGAGGTAAAAAACTCTCAGTAACAAAATAATGAGTTACAGGGATGAAATGTACAGCATGGGGAATATAGTCAATTATATTGTAATATCCTTGTATGGTGACAGATGGTAACTAGACTACTCATCACGATCATTTTGTAATGTATAGCAATATCAAAGCCCTATGTTGTACACCCGAAACTAACATAGAGTTGTAGGTCAATGATACTTCAATTAAAAAAAACCCAGTAACACTGGGAGGAAACGCATCAAAATGCTAGTAACAGTTATATCTGCAGGCTGGGGATTATGGGTGATTGTTATTTTTTATTTCCAGCTTTTAAATATTTCTAGTTGTCTGCAATGAATATGTATCTCTTGTAAAATCAGAAAAAAAAATAAATGGTATTAAAAGTGAAAAAAAAATGAAAAGATCAAAAAAAAGGAAAGAAAAGGCAAAAGAGTACAAGGAACAAATAATACAAGTCTTCTCTATTGTAAACAAAATGCCAGACTATGACTCAGTGGACTTAGGTTTTAGCTCCATGAGCTTTGAATTTGGGGATAAGGCAAACATTTCTGCTCTTATTTTCATTCTGAAAAATATAATAGTCATATAAGATGTTATCTCATGTCCTGCTGAACTTTAAAATTTAATTTTTAAGTTAATAAAGCTCAATACTGAACGTGATGACCATAGATTAAATACTTGCCCCTTTAGAAGGATGGATTATCTTGCCTTATGTTTTCTTCATCATTTTATTTGCTTTTCCAACGTGTAAACAATGCAAGCTAGTAATTGTTTTCATTACATCTCCATATTTATATTTGTACATATATTTAATATGTTACCATATATTGCATAATTATGTCCGAAACATAAACAGTTTTAAATTAGTCTGGTTTTAAATATTTGAAAAGCATATGGGCTCTTTTATGTATCACATATATTTTTCAAGAAGATAAAACCTTAGTATGTATTCCTGTATGACCTCCTCTATGTAGGACATTGAAAAACTAAACCACTCTTCTTAATGGATAAATATTAGAAGCATACAAATTTCTATCATATTAGTTTGTTTATATAGATAATTGTGCTATTTAATAACTGTGAATATTTACATGACCTAAGGAAGATAACATTCATTTAGGCTGATTAAAGCTTTCCTAGTAGGCAGTCTAGGTGATCTACTGAACAAGTGTTGCATCAACTTCTCCCCTTAGCTAATGATATTGCTACTTTACAATCATGTCTGCAGAAAATATTATTCAATAGAAGATTTTTGCTTCAATAACATTAAAATAATTTTTCACTAAAGCAAGGCAATATAAATGGATATTGGCTGTATGATTAATAAACAAACTTTCTTACTGACCAGAGCAAACTAGAAGAAAGAAATGTGCAAGTACAGTGAAATGAATAAAGAAAATGTTTATTTTTATTTTTCCTTTCTCTTATTCTTTATTTCTAATAAATGTTTAAATGTTTTTAATAATTAAATTTGTTTAAATTATTTTACACAAAAGGAGACTGCTTACTGGATTATCTGTTTTTAAGAACTGGAATATTTAACGAAAGATAATTTGAATTTGTATATTAGTTTGCTAGGGTTGGCCATAGCAACATTTCACAGACTAGGGGGCCTAAACAACAAGCATTTATTTTCTGAGAGTCTGGAAGCTAGAAGTCGATGATCAAGGTGTGGGTGGGGTTGGTTTCTTCTGAGGCGTCTCCCCTTGGCTTGTAGATGGCGTCTTCTAGCTGTGTCCCATGTGGTCTTTTCTCCTTGCACATGAATTCCTGGGGTCTCTTTGTGTGTTCTAATTCCTTCTTCTTATAAGGACATGAGACAGATTGGATTAGGCCAATTTAATACCCTCTTTTTAACTTAATCACTTCTTACAAGGCTCTGTCTCCAAGAACAGTCACAAGTTGAGGTACTCAGGGTTAGAGCTTCAATTTAGGAATTTTCCAGGTACAAAATTCAGCCCAGTTTGCGAATATTATTTTCCACTTTTTTTCTAAACCAATCTTGCAAATTGATGATCTAAAGATGCTGATTTTGTTCAATTAGCTCACACACTTTAAGAAAAATGGAATTTACTGTTTAATGGTATTTAAATATGTGGAGATTTCATTTAAATATTGATACTGAATTTTCCAAAAGAATGGAGAAAAAGGCCTAAACCAGGCTCACTGTTCCTACAAGGAAGCGAGCATGGAGTTGTCAAAACATTTTAGAAATCCAGTGCTCTCCACTGGCCCCATTTCCACCTGGCCTGTCTCATGGGCTAGTGGTTCTCTTAAGATATTTAAATTTTGGATGCCTCTTAAACCACTTAATCTCCAGACACAAGCCACGTTCGTTCCATACACGGCATATGTACCACATTACTTAACTCTTAAAACATTTTATTTATTCATTCATTCATTTTTTTTAGCTCTTTATTGGAATATACTTGCTTTACACTGTTGTACCAGTTTTTGAGGTACATCAAAGTGAATCAGCTGTATTTATACATATATCACCATATCCCCTCCCTTCTGTGACTCCCCGTCCTGGCCCTCTAAAGCATCACCCATCACTGAGTTGATCTCCCTTTGTTATACAACAACTTCCTGCTAGCTATTTTACAGTTGGTAATATATATATGTCTATGCTACTCTCTCACTTCGTCCCAGCTTCCCCTTTGCCCCCCACCCCCAACATCGTGTCCTCCAGTCCATTCTCTGCATCTGCATCCTTATTCTTGCCCTGTCACTGGGTTCATCAGTACCATTTTTTTAGATTCCATATATATGAGTTAGCATACAATATTTGTTTTTCTTTTTCTGGCTTACTTTGCTCTGTATGACAGTTTCTAGGTCTATCCACCTCATTACATATAGCTCAATTTCATTCCTTTTTATGGCTGAGTAATATTCCATTGTACATATGTGCCACATCTTTATCCATTCATCTGTTGATGGGCATTTAGGTTGCTTCCATGTCCTAGCTACTGTAAATATTGCTGCAATGAATATTATGGTACATGTTTCTTTTTGGATTATGGTTTTCTCAGGGTATGTGCCCAGGAGTGGGATTACTGGATCATATGGTAGTTCTATTTGTAGTTTTTTAAGGAACCTCCAAACTGTTTTCCATAGGGGCTATGCCAACTTACATTCCCAACAACAGTGCAGGAGAGTTCCCTTTTCTCCTCACCCTCTCCAACATTTATCGTTTCTAGATGTTTTGATGATGGCCACTCTGACCAGTGTGAGGTGATGCCTCATTGTGACTTTGACTTGCATTTCTCTAATGATTACTGATGTTGAGCATCTTTTCATGTGTTTGTTGGCCATCTGTACGCCTTCTTTGGAGAAATGTCTATTTAGATCTTACGCCCATTTGTGGATTGGGTTATTTGCTTTTTTGGTATTAAGCTTCATGACCTGCTTATATATTTTGGAGAGTAATCCTTCGTCTGTTGCTTCATTGGCAAGTATTTTCTCCCATTCTGAGGGTTGTCTTCTTGTGTTGTTTATGGTTTCTTTCACTGTGCAAAAGCTTTTAAGGTTCATTAGGTCCCATTTGTTTATTCTTGATTTTATTTTCATTATTCTAGAAGATGGGTCAAAAAGGATCTTGCTTTGATGGATGTCATAGAGTGTTCTGCCTATGTTTTCCTCTGAGAGTTTTATAGTGTCTGGCCTTACATGTAGGTCTTTAATCCATTTGGAGTTTATTTTTGTGTATGGTGTTAGGAAGTGTTCTAATTTCATTCTTTTACATGTTGCTCTCCAATTTTCCCAGCACCATTTATTGAAGAGGCTGTCTTTTTTCCATTGTACATTCTTGCCTCCTTTGTCAAAGATAAGGTGCCCATATGTGCTTGGGTTTACCTCTGGGTTCTCTATTCTGTTCCATTGATCTTCCTTTCTACTTTTGTGTCAGTACCATAGTGTCTTGATCACTATGGCCTTGTAGTATAGTTTGAAGTCAGGAATCCTGATTCCACCAACTCCATTTTTCCTTCTCAAGAATGCTTTGGCTATTCGGGGTCATTTGTGTTTCCATATAAATCGTAAGATTTCTTGCTCTAGTTCTGTGAAAAATGCCATTGGTAATTTGATAGGGATTGCATTGAATCTATAAATTGCTTTGGGTAGTATAGTCATTTTCACAATGTTGATTTTTCCATTCCAAGAATATGGTATGTCTCTCTATCTGTTTGTATCGTCTTGCTTTACACTCTTGTACCAGCTTTTGAGGTACATCAAAGTGAATCAGCTGTATTTATACATATATCCCCATATTCCCTTCCTCCCACAACTCCCTCCCACCCTCCCTGCCCTGGCCCTGTAAGGCATCACCCATCATCGAGCTGATCTCCCTTTGTTATACAGCAACTTCCCACTAGCTATCTATTTTACAGTTGGTAGTGTATATATGTCTATGCTACTCTCTCACTTTGTCCCAGCTCCCCCTTCACTGCCCACCCCCACCTCGTGTCCTCCAGTCCATTCCCTGCATTTGCATCTTTATTCTTGCCCTGTCACTGGGTTCATCAGTACCTTTTTTATTAGATTCCTTATATATGAGTTCGCATACAGTATTTGTTTTTCGTTCATTTCTGAAGTATAGTTGACTTACAGTATTATATCAGTTTAGGTGTACAGCAAAGTGATTTGATATTTTTATATATTAAGCACCATACAAAATTATTATAATATGGATTATATTCTTTGCGCTGTGCATTACATCCCTGTGACTTATTTAATTTACAACTGGAGGTCTGTACCTCTTAATCCCCTTCACCTATTTTGCCCATTTCCTCACCCCTCTCCCCTCTGCAATCACCTGTTTGTTCTCTGCATCTGAGTCTATTTCTGGTTTGTTATATTTATTATTTTGTTTTGTCATTTTAATAAGTGAAGACATACAGTATTTGTCTTTCACTTAGCATAATGGCCTCCAGATCCCATCCATGTTGCTGCAAATGGCAAAATTCCTCACTGTTCACTGCAGCACTATTTACGATAGCCAAGACATAGAAGCAACCCGTGTCCATCGACAGATGAACAGATTAAGAAAATGTGCTATAATGGAATATTACTCAGCTGTAAAAAGCAATGAAACATTTGTAGAGACATGAATGGACCTAGAGACTGTCATACAGAGTGAAGTGAGTCAGAAAGAGAAAAACAAATATCGTATATTAACACATATATGCGGAATATAGAAAAATGGTACAAATCAACCAATTTGCAAGGCAGAAATAGAGACCCAGATGTAGAGAACAAACATATGGACACCAAGTGGGGAAAGCGGGGAGGGTTGGGGGGGAATGAATTGGGAGATTGGGATACCAAATTGTACACTCTAAATATATACAGTTTATTGTATGTTAACTGTATCTCAATAAAAGTTCTTATAAAAAGAAAAAGAAAAAAAAGAAAATATGCTATACAGTGGAATAATACTCAGCCATGAAAAGAAGGAAATCTCTATGTTAGTTTTTAATGATTAAGGTTATAATAGAAAACATATATCTGTATTATAAACGGATACAATAAAATATAATTTCTATTGCAAAAATATACCACATTAAACCAGGGATTTTGAACTGAGTTAAGCTAAAATTCTAAAAGAATGTATTTCAAAAAAAAATAGACAGATTTATTACTTAATGATAGCAGTTTAATTCTTTTAAGTTATCCTACCATTACTTATTGTGATTGTAGTTTTTATATTCAATGGATTTTAAAGTGCTATTCTAAATGCTTATTTCTTTTTTAAAACAATGAAAAAGAATTAAGATTTTTTTGTCATATTATTCATTTTTAACTGCTAATTTTAGTCTTAACTTTATGTCCACCATCCTATTAATTTCTTTTGTATCCATACTTTGATGGAAATAGATTTTTCTTTTTTGCCTGATTTATTTAGTCTTGGTTAAAATCCAATTTAGGTTTGATTTTGTTTTAACTCATTTTCTCTTTTATTTTTTCTGAATTACATTGATAAAATACCACTTTAGCTTTACCTTAAATTATATGTCCCACAACAAATGCTTGTCCAACTGTTTCTTTATAGGCATTCTATCTGATAAATGTTTTTATTAATCTACAGTTTAAGTTTTTATACTTGTAGATAACACTAGCACACAGGAGTGGGTACTAAGAAAAACATTTCTCCTTGTAAAAGAAATTAATGATAAGTAAATACATCATTTATATATGAAAACTCAAGTAATATCTACTAATTTTAAGTACCCTATTCTGCTTTTCCTATCCAGATCCTGGGAGGTAAGATAACGTCGCCGTTTTCAAGCAATAAAGGGAGCCACATTTTCCCCACTGAAATATCAACATAATTTTTTTTTTTTTTTAGTTTTAGCTATTTCTGTCTACTATATTTCTGTTAATACTAGTAAATCCAAAATGTCATGGTTAAAAGGGTGACTGCATGATAAGTAAGTTTCCAGGCAGCTTCTTGTTTGCTTCTCCACTCCTACACGTCAGGCCAGATCATGACCCAAGATTTCTGCTATAACTCTGTCCAGTCACCTGGTATGCATTCAGCCAGTGAGAAGCAGGAGGAGAAGGAAGGGCATACATCCTCACTGAGATCAACACAAAAATGTTCATGAAGTCTGCTTGTACCCAATGGTCAGCACCTCCTCTCATGGCCACCCAAGCTACAAGCTCAGTCAGTTATTCTGTTGTTGGTACTTCACTATTTAACAGAGAAGAACAAACCTGACTCCATATTGGATCTATTCCTTTAGCTCTAACCACTGTGCTCTGTTGCCTTGCTTAGTCATGCTGTCTCTGCACCTTTGTCTCAAACAATAAAAGAATGTAGCCTATTGCCTGAAATATACATTGTGGGAAGACATTCAGGAACCTTTCTGAAACCTTGAAAATGTTAAAGTATGTGGGCCGAGCGATGGGATTCAGAATGTCCTGCTTGAGCAGTGGAGGAGCTGAGGGTGCGGGGCGTGGAGACTAATATCACCCTGTTTGGTCCTGAAGGACGGCTGGTTAGCCAAAGACGGGTAAGATTCCTCAGAGGAGGAACAACCTAAGACAGGCACAGCCGCAGAGGGGCCAACAGGGGTGGTGCATAGAGCCTTCCTTATATCACCCTGTTTGGCCCTAGAGGATGACTGGTTAGCCAGAGACGGGTAAGATTCCTCAAGGGAGGAACAACCTAAGACAGGCACAGTCGCAGAGGGGCCAACACGGGTGGGGCACAGACCCCTAATATCTGAGAGAGGTCTCCTGCCCCCAGGGCTGTTTTGCTCTCCACCCCCAGCTCAAATCCACACCTGCTCAACTCGGACCCAGGAAGTAAACAAAGATAATTGCCTCAGTCATGTGAGGCCTTTGATTGTTTATGAGTGTAACCTGAGAATGTTAGCCCAGGAACTCAATAAAAGCAACCTGGGATGAGTCAGCAGGGCTCTTGATCCGAGAGGTCTTGAGCCCCCGGTCCCACTTTTCTCTTCAGTCTGTGTCTGTGTCTTGTTCAAGCTTGCGGCACCCGTCACTCGCCTCGAGTCGCCGAGCTGGTCTCGGCAATACATGATAGCTCATTCTCTATGCTCTGCCTCCCAGGCTTGACTTCTAAAGGCATATAACACTTTTCCATTAGTGTAGAGATAAAAAGTTGCAGAACAGAAATGAACAATTGTCTTCTTGGAAGACACTGTGACCAGACTTATAAAGGATTGGGGCACCAAGAAGTCTGCACCAACAAGCCACACCCCACCCCTACCTAGAGACTGTCATACAGAGGGAAGTAAGCCAGAAAGAGAAAAACAAATACCGTATGCTAACTCAAATATATGGAATCTAAAAAACTGGTACTGATGAACCCAGTGACAGGGCAAAAATAAAGATGCAGATATAGAGAACGGACTTGAGGACATGGGGTGGGGGGCGGCAAAGGGAAAGCTGGGACAAAAGTGAGAGAGTAGCATTGACATATATACACTACCAAATGCAAAACAGATAGCTAGTGGGAAGCTGCTGCATAGCACAGAGAGATCAACTCAATGATGGGTGATGACTTAGAGGGCTGGGATAGGGAGGGTGGCAGGGAGTTGAGGGAGGGAAGTGATGTGGGGATATATGTACAAATACATGTATAGCTGATTCACTTTGGTGTACAGCAAAAACTGACACAACAGTGTAAAGCAATTATATTTCAATAAAGAGCTTAAAAAAAGAAGAAAAAAAAAAAAAAAAGAAGCCTGAATTCTAACTCAGGTAAGATGGTTCTTTGGGACACTAGTTTGCCATCTTCTCAGTCTGCTGACTAGTCCAAATACACTTGGTATTCCTTGCCCTAATACCACATCTCTCAATTTATCGGTTTGTCATGAGGAAAGCAATATAAGCTTGGACTCAGCAACAACTATGCAATAATAAAAGTTCTTAAATCTTTCATTGGCCAGTTCAAGAATCCAGATTACTTTGTAAGATCAAGCGTTATTTGCTTTGTTTTAATTACTTTCTGTATATGTGGGAAATAGCAAGGAATTCCTAGGCCCGTTCCCTGCATACTATATTGATTGTGCTTTGTGATACTTAACTGGGCACCTTCCTCAGAAAAATAATACAGAGCTAAAGGTTATTGGTAAAATTATAAAGCAAATGTAACTGATACATATTTGTAACCAAAAAAGTTATTTAAAAAATTATAAACAAATAATTATAAACAAAATTTTATAACACTTCAGAAGGCAAAACAAGGTGAATTTTATTTCAGCAAAAATAAGGCTTTCTTTTTTTTTTGAAAAAGCTCTTTATTGGAATATAATTGCTTTACACTCTTGTGCCAGTTTTTGAGGTACACCATAGTGAATCAGCTGTATTTATACATACATCCCCATATTCCCTCCCTCCCACGACTCCCTCCCACCCTCCCTATTCCAGCCCTCTAAGTCATCACCCATCATCGATTTTATCTCCCTATGTTATGCAGCAACTTCTTTTTAATGGATGACATCTTGACCTACTAAATAGGTATGTGATGGAATCTATAAAGATATTTGAAATGTTCATACCTCTAAGTGATCAATATCTGGGATACACAAAGCACTCAACAAAGCATTTCAACTGGCAAGTTTAGAAAGCCCAGCTATGCAGGAGTTGGCTCACATGTGGTGACCAAGGAAGCTTTACATGCTCTGGTGAGAGAGGCACATCCTTGCAGTCTTTTAAGAATAATACGCCCGCCATTGTTTAGTCAAATTACTTAGCCCTCAGCTATGTCCCATCACAGGGAACACAGCTGACACAGAGGGAGAAAAGTAGCTGATGATGTCAGCTCCTTTCTAGTACTGCTTCCAACCCCTTTTTACACATCACGGACCTACTTGCAGGCTTGTACAAGCTCTAATATTATAGCAGAAAATTGAGGAGAAAAATGTTCACATGTAGGAGGAATTTTTATGCAAAATAACTTTGCTGCATACCTGTTGCTTTGCTGTTGTGGTAAATATTCGAAAACACGGATGGCGTAAGTTAGAAGAGAATTGCATTGTGAGAATTTTGCATTTTAATACTTTTTTCATTCAGGTTTTGTTTCTCTCTCTGTTTCATGCTTCATTAAAATCTGTGATTTACAATTTATGTGACCATGCACGGTGGCTATTCTTAAGAAGAGGTGTCAAATAGAAGAATAGGATTCTAGATGTAGGAGTAAAGGTAATTCTGACAAAGATGAGGAACTATCATCCTTTGTGTCATTTATTATAGTAATGCAACAAAGGTAACAAACAAGTTGGGCACTATAGTGAAAGCTACTATAATGCAAATTAGCTTTTTGCTATCTTATTCCACTGTGCGTCATCTCTAGCTCAAAACCTATAAATAGAGCAATGGTATAACAAAATTGAAAAGACAAGCACAAACGATTGCTACTTGACAAGGTGCTAATGATTTTAGATGGAAATTGGAATCTAAAGACAAAATAAATTTATAGTTTGTTTTTAATTCACATTCAGTGAAAAATTTTTGGATTCTGGAAGCAATTTATAAATCTACTGGTTGATACTCCAAAATGGTTAATTTTAGGTAACAAAGACCTGTTTAATCAAAGTATTTTAAAAACTTCTGGAAACCAAGATTAACTACACAAACATCTACTATATATAGCAATATGATAGCTTTACAGAGGAAGAGCTCTTGATAAATTGTTTGATCTGAAAGGTGAACTGCAGTACTTAAAAAAATAGTAGGCTAGATTTTACCTAGTGCTTTGAAAATGAAGCATGTCGGCAGAAACTCCTTAACAAACATTTTTTAATTAGCTGAACACATCTCTGCAGTGGAATGGAGAAAATGTTTTGACGTTAAGTGACAAAAACCTTGGATTTAAAAGAAAACTGAATCTTTGGGAAAATACTGCAAAATAAAATAGTTAAATATTTCCACTGGTGCTTTGGTTTGACAATGACAAAGGATATGAGGACATCTCACGTTTTCTTAAAACCATTCAGAAGAAATATACAGCTTAGAGCAACATTTCCTATACTGTTAACACCTGCATGTGAATGGACTGGGGCCCTTTCTCTGAATCTTCTGCTCAGTTTCTGACATGTAGAGAAGAGGAAGAATCCTACAGAAGGTATCCTGATAATGCAATGAAAGTGAGACCACCTGATTGCTCCAGATAAAGTTCCAGATGCTATAAAAGATGCATATGCTGTCATTTACAAGAGTAACATGCAGTTAGATACAATTTTCAAATTCATCAAGGTGTGAGCAAATTTCCTTATTTAAAAAAAGAATCAAGGGCAAAGACTGAAATTGTCTCAGTTTAGTTAATATGAAATCCCTCTGTGCTTATTTCCACAGTTAGGCATTCGTGCAGCATATAAACAGTAAAGAGGTAAAGTCACTCATTTTAGAGAAGGAAAAAACCCATTTTAGGTATATAAAGCTGCAAAAGATCAAGAAACTAACATGCATGTAAAATAAACTTGTAACTTCTAGCCCTGTAGTTGGACGTGATCAAGTCAGTCAGGAAGAAATGTTTTTATATCATTGCTGTATAAAGTGATTTAAGCCATATGTTATTCATATTTTATTTAAAGGATAATTGTATTAGTATATTTAATTTTCAACATGCCATAAATTTTCATATTATAAATGATCTTAACTAAAACCAATTTACATTCACTAAATTAATTCTACCAAACTTACCTTTAGAAAATTGAATCCTATTTGGATTACAGCAGTTATTTATCAGGAAATGTCTGCATGGTGTTTTAAAATTTTATGAAAAGAGAAGAAAGAGATTGATTTCAAGAAATATAAGCTATGCTCCACCTGGGTTTTGTTGTTGTTGTTGTTTTAGTTAGTAACTTTTAGTTAAAAGTCATTTTTGTTTAAGTAGGAAAAAAACAAAACTCTTTCACAGACAATATTTCACATACCATACCTCATTAACTCATTAGCATATCGTACAGTAGAAATTTGTAATGAGGATTTTAGGACATTTCAGTAAGTTAAAAAGTAAAATAGAAACCTTTAAAAAACATAAATTTCCTGTACCTACAATATTGATTTGATTAGAATTACTATCCTTAGTAGGGAGGAGAAACGATACATAAAGGGAGTAAATTTGCCCCAAATAAGCAAATCTTCAGAGAATTATCTTTTTCCTCTTAAAAGATTATTCACATTTTAATTTTAGATTATGGTAGAGAACTCAGGGAGCATGTTTGCTTACTTTAACAAATAGTTATTATGATTTTTACTTAGGGGTTCCCTGAGATCTCAAAAAGAATCAAGAGTTCCTCCCTTGTGAAATGTTTGAGTCATGAGAGTGACAGAACTCACTCTCACAAAGCAACAGAAAGAAGGCTGCTGAGAATAGCATTGAGCATAAGAAGTCAAAACCAAAAGAATACCTAGTGTGTGATTCCATTTATATAAGGCTGAAAACAATAGACATAGTTAGTGTTTCAGGGTCAGGGTTACTCTGGAAGGGAGTGGTGACCAGAAGGGATACAGGGCACCTTCTGCAGGTCCTGTTAATAGTCTATGTTTTTACCTTGTACAGATTAATCAGACACGTTCATGTGATGAAAGTTCACTCAGCTGTACATTTACAATGTGAGCACTTCTGAGTGTACATCAACAAAATTTATTAAAATAAACACAGCAATAACATAGACTTTGTAAGAACACATTCAAATAAAAGGTAATTTATTAAATATACTAAGATGGTTATCCTTCTGGAGGGAGTCATGGAAGCTGTATGAAGATGAAAGAGAATAAACAAAGGGAGAAGTATGGAATGACCAATAATTTCACGTTATTATGAGCTATGAGTGTGATAAACTGAGCCCTCTGTTTAAAAAAGAAAAACAAAATACAAGCTCTCCAGAATTCAGCAATGAAATAAGAAGTGACAAATATTTCATTTAAAAATACACACATGTTTATTCCTGGGGGTCCAAAAAGTAAATTGTATGTGTTTTCATTCTTTTGCTCATGTATAGAAAAATCAAGAACCCTAGGACTACACTATAGATGACCTGCAGAGATTCCTAAAAAGTAAGGGCTTAGCAATCATCTTAGAAATTATTTTTAAAATGCACTTATTTTCATAGCTAAAAGTACCATCTGTCAATTCCATAAATATTTTCATATTCCAAAAAGGTTGTACAAATTTCATACTCATGACTCATTTATTTCTGTGACCCTGAAACACCCACGTGGGTTTCCGTGTGCATACACGTGTGTGTGTGCATGTTTTAGGTGAACACTTTCAGCTAAACAAAGTCTGAATGAAATCTGTATCTTGAATGTCTCATTTTTCAACTGTCCTCTGCCTTTGTGGTCTGAAATCCCTCCGGAAACTAGAGTCATTACTTTATTCTGCAACATGCAGAATGGTCCTTGACGTACCTATTATTGAGTGACTCTAAAATAGCTGTATTGTATGTACGTTGCTGTATGTAAAACTGAGAGAAACCATATGCAGCCATCAATTGTGCTTCAAGGAAGAAGGACTCACTGTCTGCAAAAATAGCCTCCTGTATCCTTCAGCCATCAGACCTAGCTTTGGCAGTCAAACAACGTACACCATATTATGCAGAAACCGCTCCCAAGCCAAGACTGTAAAAAATCCCTAGGAATAATTTATGAGCAAACATTCTTTTATTACTGCTTCACATATCAGCTCCTCAGACAGTAGGAAATACATATACACAAATAATTTATTTTGTCCCCTGCTAATACACAGAAATATCTTAAAATTACAGACACTGGTGCTAGAAGAAACTTGTAAAGGTCAGCTCATCATTTGATACAGTTTTTAGGAAGTGGCCACACAGGCAGTCTGTCAAACCTCTCATGTTAATGGAAAAAATGGTGAGATTTAGAGAATTCAACGGAGTTCCCAAAGATAGTTTCAAGGGTTAATCTAGGACCCATATATCCTTATATGGGCCACACTCTTTATCCTATATAAACTGCCTCTATTGCCATGCTTTCAGAAAATCTACTCTCAAACTAAGAAAACTAATCACTTATATGCATTTTTAGACAATCAGGGAAAAACATCTGTGGCTCATACTCTGAAGATTTTAATGCTTAAAAAAAGTGGTCTTGTGTCTAAATGAATTTCCAAAGCATGTTTTTAAAACCCTGTACAATTATTTAATTGCTTACTGCCATGAAAATAGCTTCTAGAGATGCCTTCTTTCTAGAGCTTTAAGTATTTCTTTAATGAATTTCATCCCCTCTGCCTTCTACTTTATCTCAGGGACCTAAGTACTTAAATACCTTAAGTTCAAACAGTGTCTTCTGCTTTTACTATTCAAAGATCTGGAAGATCCTTCTTCAAGTCATCAAATTATGATCCCCCACTGCATAATCAGTTTCCTATCTGTTGATATACTCAGTCTTTTTAATACATCTGCCTCTATCTAAATCTCCCTACATTTACATCTATGTCTACTTCTGTATCTGCATCTGCCTCCACATCTACATCGGTATCTTTCTCTATTCACCTTCATGCTAATTGAGTTTCTAATTTCTCTACTTTCACTCATTATTTACAAAAATCTCAAAAGGAAACTTGTGCTCACTTGTCCAGTACTTCAGTGAGCGATATATCCCTACATATAGAGAAATGCAAAGTCCATCCTGTGATTCACAGAGTTCCAAATCTTATAAGAAAAAAATAAGAAATAACCTAACAAATACAGTTGAGTGAGTTACATGTGTACAAATGTTTGCATCCTATCCCATTCATCAAGGACCTTAAATAACTGCATCCACAGACACCCTAAAACAGCCGCCCCATGTAATGAGCCCCCACATTGAACCCTGAACTTCCTACAGCCCCTGGAATCCTTCACACAACTTGCACCTGGCAGGCATCACTGTTTCTCTCATTTCTCCTGACCATAAGAATTTTGCTTGATTCCTAAATAGCATTTGACTCTCCTCTTGGAAGATGAGGGAATAATACTCATTTTTGGTTATAATCTACCCACATCTCAATGATGAGATTGCCCCTCCATTTATAGACTAATTAGGTAATTTCCTTACTGATTTCATTAAACTTTGCTCCCTTATCTCTGCCCTCCCAGCAGCCTCCCCTTGGAAAATGTGTGGCTTTCTCTGGCTCCTTCAATGTTCAAACTGGCACTAAAGCATAAACCTTAAAACTTGGGTCTCATAATTCACTCATGGGGCCATCAGAGAGGTGGAGAATAAGCGTCAAAAGAAAATAATTGGCATGATTTACTCATAAAAAGATTTAATAATATAGTTTATAAGTATGAAAGGATATTCCCAAAGGAAGGGCAACATATGTTCCATAAGTTATTAATTTTTTAATATATAAATACAATAATACGATACAAAGAGGGGAAAAGGCTGTATTTCTCCTTCCCATACTCACTCTTTAGCCCATATTTCCCACCTCAGAGGCTACCAGGTATCCTTCCCAAGACACATGCCACGTTTCACACATACACGGGGTGCAGAGTGTGCTAAGCTACCCCGTGATGCTGCGGCCTCAGTGTCCATGCTGTGTGGCCAGCAGCCGGGCGCCCTGGACTTACTTGAGCCCCTCCTATGAATCCACAACCCTGGTAACAGCCCAAGAGTCACAGGCAGGGAAGTTCCTGAAATGACCCCGCAGCAGCCCTCGTGAGCAGCAGTACCCCCTGCCCCCCAGGCCTTCTCTGTGTGCACTCCTTAGAGAAGACCCCCCCAGGGATCTCACCCAAACCTAGTTCTTTTTGGTTTGAATTGAGCAATTCAGCCTTAGCCGGGGAACCCCAGAGCTCTCTACCTGGGGACCCCGATAAAGACCCTCCTCTCTCTCTGCCTGCACCTGCCTTGACCTCCCAAAGTGGCCGCTCAAGGCTACCCTGTGCCTCCTCCTCCAGGCCCTGTGACACATAAACCTGTGCTTCAGTTCCCTAGTAGTCCCTGGCTGAACCACGACTGGCCATCCACACCCCAGGATCCTACTTAACAAAGTTACAACATACGCTTATATGTATATGTCCATGTAAAACTGTACAGGAACTGAAGGTATCTTTCTGTGTGTGTGTGTGTGTGTGTGTGTGTGTAATTCAAGAATATACCACTCTTTCATATCAGTATGTATAAAGCTGTCTCATGTATTTTACTGGCTATATTATATTATATTATATTATATTATATTCATTAAGTAGCCATCTGGCCTCCCTCCTCCACTCCTTCTTCCCCTACCTCTTAAAGGCTGCTTTTAAAAACAATGCTGTAAAAAGAAAAAAAATTTTAAAAATCCATGTAATTTACATATAGTCAAGAATGTCTATTAGATAAATTCCTAAAGTTTGGTACCACTAGATCTAATATTTACATATATGTTAATTTGTGTAGTTATTGTAAAATCGGCCACAACAGAAGTTTATGCTTCACTACCATGCTTATACAGATATTATTTCCCCCATAAACTCATTAAAATATTGTTATCAAAACTTTTTGTGATTTTTCAAATTGGTGTAAAGAATGATATCTCAAAGTAGTTTTGATTTTTCTCACCAGGGCTTGATTGAGCATTTTAAAATATACATTTAAGAGTGATTTGCATTTGCTTTTATCAATTCATACTGTCTTTTTTACTGCATTTTTTAAAAATTTGATTTTTAGGAACTCTTTAGAAATTAAGGAAATCAATCTTCTGTCTGACGTGAATTTCATTTTCTTAAACCAATTGGTCATTTGTCTTTTGACATTATTTTATTTATATATATTAAAATATGTGACTTCTGTGTCATGGTAGAAATTCTTCCAATATTTTTTCTCTGAAATTTAATAACTTTATTCTTACTTTTAAATATCTGATGTGCCCAGAATAATTTTATTGTTATCTGAGACAAATACTCAACTGTCTTTTTTTCTAGTGGCTATTTGGTAATTACAGGTACATTTATTCAATATTATACATTTCTGATACTGATCTGAAAAGGCAGCTCTACCTTGCACTGAATTCTTATATGCAACTGGAGTCATTGTTATTCTTTCTATTTCCTCCACTGAAATTACACATTTAATTATTGCAGCATTTTAATATTTTTAGTTTTTATTTGGCTTTTTCTACATTATTACATTTTTCTCTTGGATATTACAAATTCCTTATTTTCTTTGTAAATATGAAATCCATTCTTTCTAATTCCAAAATAATTCATTTCAGTATTTTACTGGTATATATGTTGGTATTATTTTCCATGGCATGAGATGAACATAGCGTATTTACTTTTGCATGTGTATTTTTTTATTTTTTATTTTTTATAAATTTATTTATTGTCTTTAATTTGTTTATTGGCTGTGTTGGGTCTTCATTGCTGCACACAGGCTTTCTCTAGTTGTGGAGAGTGGGGGCTACTCTTCATTGTGGTGCACGGGCTCCTCACTGAGGTGGATTTTGTTGTGGAGCACAGGTTCTAGGTGCATGGGCTTCAGTAACTGCGGCACACAGGCTCAATAGTTGTGGTGCACACAGGCTTAGTTGCTCTGTAGCATGTGGGATCTTCCCAGAGCAGGGCTCAAACCCATGTCCCCTGCATTGGCAGGCAGATTCTTAACCACTGCGCCACCTAGGAAATCCTTGCATGTGTATTTTAAATGCATTGTTTCCTGTCATGTTATTACTTTATGCAATACATTTTGAATATTTTAATAGTTATCTTAATACTTGCAAGATAGTCACTCATTATCCTGATTTTCTTGTACTAAATATTTCTTCTTTTTAAACAAAAAAGCACATTCAGGGGGACTTCCCTGGCAGTCCAGTGGTTAAGACTCCATGCTTCCACTACAGGGGGCATGGTTCGATCCCTGGTCTGGGAACTAAGATCCCACATGCTGTGCAGCATGTCTGAAAATAATAACAACAACAATAATAATAATTTTAAAAAAGTTTCTGCCATTTAAAAAAAGCACAGTCACTATTCTAATTTTTTTCTGACAAGAGAATTACTTTATTTCTTATTTTTTTTTTTTTAGCCATGTATGTCAACATTTTTCTTCTTTGAGATTGAATTACTGTTAGCACTAGGGAAAATACATGTTTCAAAGAACAGTTTAAAATTTTAACCAGCTACACACTCTGTATATATGAGAGTCTCTTTAAAAACAAATTCCTCTGTTATCCCACTCGACAAGGAATGAGCTGTAACATGGCCAGGCCATGACTGCCCACTGTTCTTGCTATGACAGCCTAATGCCCCTGAAATTTGGGGTAATCCATGTGTGACACCCATGCCTAAATTTTGCCATGCTTGCTCTCATGCACACGGGGGCAAGTGAGACACTGGCTGTCTCATCCACTGGCCCTTTACTTGAAAGCAGAGAACAGAACTGGGCCCTGCAGCTGGGCACTATGTTGATGAGGTTCAGGCTGGTTTCTAGGAATTAGAAACATCAAGGTGTGGTATGTACTATAGGAGCATGAATCCACTGGTAACTAACACAGAGGACTTTCAGAGATCAAATACTGGGGGCTTAATGAACTTTGCGGGGAATATATTGTTAAAGATACCACAGGTTCGAAGAATTTTCATAATTATCCTTTTTAAAAGTTTTATTTAGATTGTGGTAAAATATGTATAAGATAAAATAGTTAAAATGGCAAAGTTTAAGTGTACAGATCAATGGTATTTCTCACATTTACGCTGTTGTGCAACCAACACCACTACCAGTTCCCAAAACTTTTTCATTACTTCAAACAGAAATTAGGTAATCATTAAGCAATAACTCCCCACTGCTGCCCCCACTTTAAAAATGTTAGCAAAATTTTAAAAGAAAAAGGTATCACGAACAAATTGGGTTCATCCTGGGAAGACCAGGTTGGTTTAACATTAAAAAAAAAATCAATCACTGTAATTTACCACATGAAAGGAAAGAGATAAAAGTCAGATGATGATCTCAGTAGATGAAGAGAACACATTTGACAAAATCGAACACTTCATTAAAAAACAACAACAACAAAAACTCTCACCAAACTAGAAATAGAAGGAAACTTTCACAACTTCATCAAGAATATCTAGAGAAAACTTAGAACAATCTGCATAATGGAATACTGAACACATTTTTCTTAAAGATTGGGAACAAGGCAAGATTGCCCACACAAATATGTTTATTCAAAAATATACTCAAGGTTCCAGACATAACAATAAGTTAATAAAATGGGAAAGAGAAGGCATCTAGATTCATACAATAGAAGAAAGAAGTAAAGATGTCTTAATTTATAGATGGTATGATGGTGGATATACAAAGGGTAAGGAATGTATTAAAAAGCTACTAGAAGCACTACATGTTTTTATCAAGGTCACAGGATATACAGTTTATAAAATATCTATGATATTCCTATATACTAGCAATGAACAACTAAGAAATAAAATAAAAACCTCAATTAATAATAGTGTCCAAACATATGAAATTCTTAGGAATATATTTAACAACGCATCATCAATCAGTATAAATTTTTGAAATACAATATTTAGATGAGAAAAAATTAAATATATCTAGAGAATTATGTTCATAATCAAAAAACTCTAGATTTTAATGACAGTCTCCCCAAATTAACTTACAGATGCAATATAATCTCTATAAAAATCTCAATTGGCTTTTATATTTGTATATATTGGAAAACTTATTGTATGATATTTATGAAAATACAAAAAAGGTACAATATTCAAACTAATTTTGTAAAAGAAAAACAAATTTTCAATATTTAAAACTGCCTGATTGCAGGACTTACCCTAACTCTATGACCAACTAAGACAATGTGATATTAATGTAATGATATGCATTAGAATATTGCAGAGAAAGAGTTTACAACCAATTATACGGTTAATCGATTTTTCAATACAGATGTCAAATTAATTGCAAGGGGATAAGGACAGTCAACAACTGATCCCAAGTAGCTGGACGTCCATATGGAGCATAATTCACCTCGATACTCATTTCACTTTAAACATAAATACAAACTCTACACTGAAAGCATTAAAACATCATAACTTTAAATGTAAATTTTATTTCTATGAAACTTATAGAAGAAAACATGGGAGAAAAACATTTGCTAACTCAGGATAGGCAAAGAGGTATTAAATAGAGGGCACAAATCATGAACCATAAAATTAAAAAAGATAAGTTGGACTTCAACTTATTAAAAATGATTACTGTCTAAAAGGCACCACAAAGAAAACGCCGAGCTACAAACTGGGGGAAGATGTTGGCAATGAATATATGTAACCAAGTATTTGCATCCAGAATTTGTAAGAACTCAGTAAGACACCCAATCCATTGGTTGAACCTCTGAATAGATACTTTTCAAAGAAAATACACAGCTGCTAACACATGCATGTGAAGCTTCTCCCACCATTAGTCAGTAAAACGCACTAAAACCACAATGAGACTGCATTACTCATCCATTGGAATGGTTACTCTTTAAAAGACTGAGGATTCTTGGTGTGGAGCAACTGGGTCTCTCATACATTACTGCTGGGGAAGTAAACTGGAAAAACCATGTAGGAAAAGATTTGCACTGTTTCTATTGCAGTTGCATTTCTACCTGTTTTGGCAATTTTACTCGTAGGTTTGTGCCCGAATATAATGAATGCAAGTCCACATCAAAACATGAACATGAATGTCCACAGCACCTTTACTTCTGATGGCCCCCAAGCTGAAAACAATACAAATGTCCATCAGTAGCTGAGTGGATACACACACTGGTAGCTATTCATACAATGGGATACCACTCAGATAAAAAAGTAGGACCTCTTAATGCACACAGAAACATACATGAATCTCAAAAGCATAGGCTGCATGATAAAAACCAGATACAAAAGAGTACATACTGTATAATACTGAATCCCAGAAATGGGAATGATCCTCTAGTGACTGAAAGCAGACCAGAGGTTGCATGGTTCCAGGGCTGGAGAATCAATCACAAAGTGCCTTGAGAGAAGTTTTTGGAATTGTGAAAACATTCAAATCTCTTTTGCATGGGCAATGGTACTGAAATACACATTTGTCAAATTTCATCAAACTGTACACTAATAATATGTGTATTTGACTTCATGTAAATTAATTTAAAATTAATCTCTATAAGTTCAGAATTTTTGTCTGATATCTATGAAATCATCTCAGAAGTTTGTCAGGTTACAGAGAAATTGTAAATAATTTCATTTGTCTTAAGATTGTACTGAAAGACCTAAATATAAGGCCAGACACTATAAAACTCTTAGAGGAAAACACAGGCAGAACACTCTATGACATACATAAAAGCAAGATCCTCTCTGACCCACCTCCTAGAATAATGTAAATAAAACCAAAAGTAAACAAATGGGACCTAATGAACCTTTTGCACAGCTTTTGCACAGCAAAAGAAACCACAAACAAGACAAGAAGACAACCCTCAGAATGGGAGAAAATATTTGCCAATGAAGCAACTGACAAAGGATTACTCTCCAAAATATACAAGCAGCTCATGCAGCAATACCAAAAAAGCAAATAACCCAATCCACAAATGGGCAGAAGACCTAAATAGACATTTATCCAAAGAAGACATGCAGATGGCTAACAAACACATGAAAAGATGCTCAACATCACTAATCATTAGAGAAATGCAAGTCAAAGCCACAATGAGGTATCACCGCACATCAGTCAGAATGCCCATCATCAAAAAATCTACAACCAATAAATAAATGCTGGAGAGGGTGTGGAGAAAAGGGAACTCTCCTGAACTGTTGGTGGGAATGTAAATTGGTACAGCCACTATGGAAAACAATATGCAAGTTCCTTAAAAAACTAAAAATAGAACTACCATCTGACCCAGTAATCCCACTCCTGGGCATATACCTTGAGAAAAACCATAATCCCAAAAGAAACATGTACCACAATGTTCATTGCAGCAGTATTTACAATAGCCAGGACACGGAAGGAACTTAAATGCCCATCAACAGATGAATGGATAAAGAAGATGTGGCACATATATACAACGGAATATTACTCAGCCATAAAAAAGAATAAAATTGAGATATCTGTAGTGAGGTGGATGGACTTAGAGTCTGTCATACAGAGCAAAGTAAGCCAGAAAGAGAAAAATAAATACTGTATTCTAACTCATATATATGAAATCTAAAACAATGGTACTGATGAACCCAGTGACAGGGCAAGAATAAAGATGCAGATGTAGAGAATGGACTTGAGGACATGGGGTCGGGGGGGGTGGCGAAGGGGAAGCTGGGACAAAGTGAGAGAGTAGCATTGACATGTATACACTACCAGCTGTAAAATAGATAGCTAGTGGGAAGCTGCTGCATACCACAGGGAGATCAACTCCATGATGGGTGATGACTTAGAGGGCTGGGACAGGGAAGGTGGGAAGGAGTCGTGGGAAGGAGAGGATATGGGGATATGTGTGTAGATGCAGCTGATTCACTTCTGTGTACAGCAAAAACTGGCACAACAGTGTAAAGCAATTCTATTCCAATAAAGAGCTTACAAAAAAAAAAAGATTGTACTAAAGGGCTTCCCTGGTTGGCGCAGTGGTTAAGAATCCGCCTGCCAATGCAGGGGACATGGGTTTGAGCCCTTGTCCAGGAAGATCCCACATGCCTCAGAGCTAATAAGCCCCTGTGCCGCAACTACTGAGGCTGCACTCTAGAGCCCTCAAGCCACAACTATTGAGCCCATGTACCACAACTACTGAAGCCTGCACGCCTAGGGACTGTGCTCCACAACAAGAGAAGCCACCACAATGAGAAGCCTGCACAGCACAAGAGAGTAGCCCCCCTCTCCCCAACAAAGACCTAAGGCAGCCAATAAATAAATAAATTAATTAATTTAAAAAAAGATTGTAATAAAATACTTAGAGCACACAGCTCAAATGGGTACTAATGCATCCAAGTTCATAACACCTGCCCTGGGTGTTCATTATATCCCAGCTGTGTCCTGTTAGAAGGGTCCATAAAGTAGTTGGATAAGGCAGTGAAATACTTAAAAATCATTTAAGAAAACTTCCTTTCATCTGCGTTTGGCTATAGTTGATTTATTGGAACAGCTTAAATTATTGGTCTGATTCTATGTTTCTAATAACGAAGGACTTCAAGGTACACTGTACATTACTCCTAATATCCTTTCAGATGATTTGGGTTTTTTCTTTTTTTTCTTTTTTTTTCAAAAAATATAATAAAGAGAATTAAGGATTTTTTAAAAATTCTTAAATGAGATTTTTTTAAATTTCATAAAGTTGGAACTCATTGGAAGTTTATTTTCTAATCAATATAGAAGAATCTGTTTGTGGTGATAAGACAGGAACCCACTTTGCCGTTTGGGTTCAAGGTAGCAAAACAGCAGAAGGTAAAGTGTGTAACCAAAGTTAACTTCCACTTTTTATTTCTTTACTTCTCTTATTTGAATGCAGCTTTAATCAGTAATCTTGAAGTTCCAGATGATCTATCAAACAGAAAATCTGTCTTAGGTAGCTAGATCCTCTAATCAAATATTGGCAGATCTGATCTTCTGGGCGATAAAAATGGAATTAAAACCCAGAGTGACATTATTTGATGAGAGTCACAGAATCACCGCATATTTATTCGAGTCAAGATGAAACATATACAGTATATGCTTACTTCTCAAGTCATTACTATGCCTCAATAATTTAACTACAAGTATTATTACTGTTTTCATTAGCATATATTTAAAAGCTAAGGTCACTTTCCTATTTACATAACTAAGATACTTAATCTATATCTATAACCTGATCTAAATCCAAGATACATTATATAACTAGAAATGTTCAGTTTGTGGAAGTAATATTGAACCAGACTTTTCATATATGAAAACAATTATTAAAATATTTTATATATCTTATTATATTATTCCAAGTCTTGTGAAATCACTCCCTGGAAACTGAAAGCACTATAAAAATTAGATAGCATAAAATTAAGTAGCTAAATGCACACTACCCAATAATAGAGATTTCAGGGAAGCAAGAAAACTTTGTTCATTTTAGAAATATTTACTGTGCTAATATGCTATTTATAGTGTTGCACGGTATCTCAGGACGTTTTTAGAGTGTCCTTGTGTTTTTTGAATTAATGAACAGATATTAGAGGGTGGAGTAACCACTATGGGTAAGGATTAGAATAGAAAAATGATTTTTATACCCAAGGGTATAAATCTATGCAGGATTTGAGTGCAGTCATTTTCCTCAATAATATTGCCTGCAGTCTGCCATGGGAAGAGGAGGATCATGTGGTATTCATGGTTCAACAATGAAAGATTAATTAATACATTATTTAAATGTTCAATACACTGCATGAAGGATGCAATAAAGTACCAGTCTATTAATCATGCTTAGGAGAAGTCAGAACCCTTCGAGGATGAAAACTTGGAGTCAGGCCTAGTTTTCAATCAAGGTTTTCTAATATGTAAGAAACCCAAATCACATCTTGATGTTCCATTGTATTGTTGGGATTGTCAGCCAATATCAGAACCATTTACTACTGTCAAGCTCTTAGCACTCCAATAATTCTGATGTTTCTTTCTCATTTTCCGTCACCTAGTTTTCCTAAAAGCTAGAGGAGTCTGAGGACAGTTTATTCTAGGGCTGCAACAGATGAGTTATGTAAGTAAATCTTCAAGAGCGTCTCCTCCCTGGGAATCAGACCCCTCGTTTAGTAACCTACCCCCCCCACCGCCCCGCCAAATCACTGCACTTACAACTCCAGAAAGCAAACGAAATGAAAATACTAAAAATAAAGATCAGAATTTTCTTGAATAGCTAACAAACAATAATCTCCAATATCCCTAACTAATAGGAAGAATAGAGAGCTAATCTGTGAAATACCAGAGAGAGCAGAAATACAGAGATCTTAGTTCAGCTGTTGCAGAGCCCAGAAAACTAATAGCATTTGCTTCCTTTTGTGATACAGATGGATGCTCAAGTGGACGAGGTGAGTATTCTAACTAGATGCTTTTAAATGTTTCTAACTTTTAAAATTTCTAATTACGAAGGATATAAGCTCACGCACAGCCCTCTATCACAACGTGTGCTGAGTTCCTGTATTCTAAAGAGATCCAAGCCTTAAACAACAAGAAAGTCTTTTTTCTAACAATACTAATCCAAGCCATGAATTAATTTCTGGAATTAAAATTATCAAAAACTAGGTTGACCCAGAGGACTATTTTGACTATTTATTAGTTTGTGAGATAAATCATAACTCAAATGAGGATGAAAATGCCCTGGGAAAGCCCATAGAAAAGGCACTCTTAGAGAACTCCTATTTTTATACATGATGTGATGTATTAAATGGAGAAGAACTTGGCACATCTTGTCCAGCAATTGACATAGAGGCTTCTTTCCTATTCTGGACCATCTTTTCCATATCACAATCTGCTGTATGGTGATAAAACAACATACTGAAAGCTTACATAATGATACTGAAAAAACTGACTGGTTAGTAATTGAGCATATACTATGCTCCAGGCATTCTGCTACAATCTTTCCATAATCATCACAGAAAATCTTTACAACTGTTCTATAAGACAAGTACCATTTTACAGATAAGTCTCATTTTAGAGATCAATATGCTTATAAATTAGGGAAAGTCACAGAGTTTGTAAAAAGCAGCAGAGGCAGGACTGAGCCCAAGTAGGTGGATTCACATTCAGAGACCTCTACCCTAGGGGGTGCTCAGAGTCCTATACAATTAATACTAAACTTTCCTCAATGCAGAGGATGTAGAACATTTGCCAAGTAGGATATTTTGTGACACATTTGTTTGACATACCTAGGGTCACAAAATTCTGCACCTTGAAAATTACTAACACATTGAATTTTGTTATAAAAACAAAAGAAAACAAAATTTATCAGCATGGATTTCTGAATATAATAGTCGATCATCTGTTACTAAAGGAATTCATATACTGTGAAGCAGTCTTTCAAATACGGTTGACCCTTGAACATGGCAGGGGTTATGGGCAGAAGAAAATCCACATCCATCTACTGCTCTCTTTGCCTCAAAAACAAAGGACTTGAGAAATGACCCACCCTTGGGCAGTAAGCTGAAACAGTTTGAGTAGAACCAGGATTCAAGCCCTAGTTCTTTTGATGCCATAATCTTTTTTTTTTTTTTTAACAGACAATAAACAGCATATATTTAGAGTGTACAATTTGGTATCCCAATTTCCCAATTCATCCCCCCCAACCCTCCCCACTTTCCCCACTTGGTGTCCATGTGTTTGTTCTCTACACCTGTGTCTATTTCTGCCTTGCATTTCCTCCTTCATAGTTGTTAGCATTTGCCTTATGTATTGAGGTGCTCCTGTATTGGGTGCATATATACAATTGTTATCTCTTCTTCTTGGATGGATCCCTTGATCTTTATGTAATGTCCTTTCTTGTCTCTTGTAACAGTTTTTATTTTAAAGTCTATTTTATCTGATATGACTATTGCTACTCCAGCTTTCTTTTGATTTTTATTTGCATGGGATATCTTTTTCCATCCCCCTCACTTTCCATCTGTATGCGTCCCTAGGTCTGAAGTGGGTCTCTTGGAGACAGCATATATATGGGTCTTGTGTTTGTATCCATTCAGCCAGTCTGTGTCTTTTGGTTGGGGCATTTAGTCCATTTACATTCAAGGTAATTATAGATATGTATGTTTGAATTACCATTTTCTTAATTGTTTTGGTTTTGTTTTTGTAGGTCCTTCTCTTCTCTTATGTTTCCCACTTAGAGAAGTTCCTTTAGCATTTGTTGTAGGGCTGGTTTAGTAGTGCTGAATTCTCTTAGCTGTTGCTTCTCTGTAAAGCTTTTGATTTCTCTGTCGAATCTGAATGAGATCCTTGCTGGGTAGAGTATTCTAGGTTGTAGGTTCTTTCCTGTCATCACTTGAAGTATATCTTGCCACTCCCTTCTGGCTTGCAGAGTTTCTGCTGAGAAATCAGCTGTTAACCTGATGGGAGATCCCTTATATGTTATTTGTCGTTTTTCCCTTGTTGCTTTTAATAACTTTTCTGTCTTTCATTTTTGTCAGCTTGACTACTATATGTTTAGCGTATTTCTCCTTGGGTTTATCCTGCCTGGGACTCCCTGTGCTTCCTGGACTTGGGTAGCTTTTTCCTTTCTCATGTTAGGGAAGTTTTCAACTAGAATCTCTTCCAATATTTTTTCCGGTCCTTTCTCTCTCTCTTCTCCTTCTGGGACCCCTATAATGCGAATGTTGGTGCGTTTAACATTGTCCCAGAGGTCTCTTAGGCTGTCTTCAGTTCTTTTCATTCTTTTTTCCTTATTCTTTTCCACATCAGTGATTTTCACCATTCTGTCTTCCAGATCATTTATTCGCCCTTCTGCCTCCATTAATCTGCTGTTGGTTCCTTCTAGTGTATTTTTCATTTCAGTTATTGTGTTGCATATCTCTGTTTGTTTGCTCTTTAATTCTTCTAGGTCTTTGGTAAACTTTTTGATCTTTGCATCCAATCTTTTTTCAAAGGCCTGGATCATCTTCACCATCATTATTCTGAATTTTTTTTTTCTGGAAGGGTGCCTATCTCCTCTTCATTTAGTTGTTTTTCTGGGTTTTTATCCTGTCCCTTCATCTGGTACAAAGTCCTCTGCTTTTTCATTTTCTCTATCTTTCTGTGGCTGTGGTTTTCAGTTCCACAAGATGAAATACTGCTGATACTCCTTGATTCTGCTGTCTGCCCTCTTTTGGAGAAAGCTGTCTAGGAGGCTTGTGGGTGCTTCCTGATGGGAGGGACTGATGATGGGTTGGCTGGGTGGGCTGAGCTCAGTAAGACTTTAATCTGCTTGTCTGCTAATGGGTGGGCCTGTGTTCACACCTTGTTGGTCGTTTGGCCTGAGGCTAGTTAGCACTGGAGCTTACAGGCTCTTTGGTGGGGCCAGTGGTGGACTCTGGGAGGGTTCACACCAATATGCACTTCCCAGAACCCCCGCTGCCAGTGTCCCTGTCTCCTCGGTGAGCCACAGCTGCCCCCCCCACCTCTGCAGGCAACCCTCCAACACCAGCAGGCAGGTCTGGTTCAGTCTCCTATGGGGTCACTGCTCCTTCCCCCTGGGTCCTGGTGAGCACACTTTTTTCTGTGCCCTCCAAGAGTGGAGTCTGTTTCCCCCAGTCCTGTGGAGGTCCTGCAATCAAATCCTGCTGGCTTTCAGAGTCTGATTCTCTGGGGATTTCTCCTCCAGTTGCTGGATTCCCAGGTTAGGAAGCCTAATGTGGTGCTCAGAACCCTCACTTTAGTGGGTGGACTTCTGTGGTATAACTGTTCTCCAGTTTGTGAGTCACCCACCCAGCATTTATGGGATTTGATTTTAACGCGATTGTGCCCCTCCTACCATCTCATTGCGGCTTCTCCTTTGTCTCTGGATGTGGGGTGCCTTTTGTGGTGGGTTCTGGTGTCTTTCTGTCGATGATTGTTCAGCATTTAGTTGTAATTCCAGTGCTCTTGCAAGAGGGAGTGAGCACACGTCCTCCTAATCTGCCATCTTAATCCTTGATGCCATGATGTTTCAATTAACTAAAAGATGTGTAAAATGAAAATACAGGTAATATATTCATTGAAAAAATCTGCATATAAATGGACCCTCACAGTTCAAACTCACTTTGTTCAAAGTCAACTGTAATATATGTAATTATATTTTTTCCAAAATAACAATGTTTCAATTAATCTATCCTGATATATAACTAAAGGGACCTAAAGATGGGGTACATGTAATATGGCTAGTATTATCTAATTTCTACCTTCTAAAAAAAAGTGAGAATTTCATAAATATAGCACTATTTAAGGGCGATAAAATCATGTTTACATACGTACAACAATACTTTTTTCTAAGAAATTTATTAAATAAAAATATTATTTTAATTCAGTTGGAACACAGGCCAATCAGAGGTATTTATAATGCAATTTAATCATTCTAAGTTTCAGATTTTAAAAGGTCCGGGACTTTCTACACAGATGCTATAGTACACTAAGTGAATACGTAGTACATTTTAAATATCTCTGACACACTGTTACTAGTGCATGCTTCAGTTAGCTCTTCAAGAAATTGTTTCTTGCAACAGTGCATGTAATGGCATTTTATTTCCATCAACAACTCTGGGTATATCTTTATCCAGAATAGCTACAGCCTGTCCAGATTCCTTTATAATACACTTACCACACATTTACTTGACCAAAAAAAACCCCCCCAAAAAAACCTTAACGAAAAAGTATACAACAAAACTCAAGGCAATATAGCATGTGGAAGATTAGATTCCTCATGTCTGAGTTTAAGACGAACCACGGAAGCAAGAGATTTATCATAATATATCATAGCAGGACTTAGACAAGTCTAAGTTAATCTAATTTAATCACTGTATGATTATAGACACTGATTCACAGCTACTCTAGACACAAAATAAGCACCCTCCCCCTCAGTCTTGCAATTTAATAAGAACAGTGAGCACAGAATTGGTTCCCCCTATTGACTGAGGTGGCAGCCCTCTTCTTTTTCATATGTGATAACTAAATCAGAGATTTATGCTACAATATCTTTCAAAGGTTTCAACTTATTGGAAGTTAACCTCATTCCTTAAATTGAACAAAAACTATTTGTTTAGAATTAAGTCAAAACTTAGCGCTTTGCTGTAGCTAATATTTTGACTTACTATCAAGTGTTCAATTCATTCTGAGCCATTCTATGGAGAAGGCGTAGGCCTGGAGAAAAGTTATGATTTAAGGATAGAGAGTGTTGCACATTTAAGTCTTTAAGTAGATTTCTTTAAGAAGGAAGCAATACATCCTCTTCACATCCACTTGTCCTTCCTTTAGTAAGGCCTTACTTCCTATAAAGGTGATTTCACTTTTGCTTAGAAAAAAAGGCTAGATCAGTCATGGAAGTATCATAAAAACCACATCTCCTCCACTGTTCGCACTGAAATTTAGTTTATATTTGGGTTGCAAAAGCATGGGTTGTTAAAATAACGACGTGTAGAAAGCGAAGATTCCTCTCCCCTTTGGATGCACAAAGACATGTTGCTTATATTCCCTTGATTCACATGAGTAAGAGAGGAACTAAAAAGCCAGAAAAATGAAAAATCAGGCTCACAAAGTCCATTGCACTACCTTATTTTGGAACATGAGGGATGTAGTGAGAAAGACAAAAAGATTTTTAGAACTAGTTGTGTCACTGAAAACCATTTTTATATAATCCTTTAAAAATCTCTCATGCCAAAGTATACATATATATACCAGTTTGGGAGTGGGGTATGGTGTATGAACTGTGATTCTAAGGTAATTATACCACTTCCATAAGCTGCCCACAAAAATCGGTGTTATTAGATCATAATTGCAAACATAAACACAAACAAGCACATGTCAACAGATAATTCAAATCAGCTTCAAAAATTCTTGAATTGTTTTTTTTATTATGCACATTATTTTTAATATTCAAAAGTACTAAATTCTTACATTTGAAATGAATGGAAGAAAAAGAAGCCAAAGTAAAATCAGAAGACTTATTTCAGATCCATTTTCTTCACTACATGGGATATCATTTCCTTCCTAAAAATCCCTCTAAATTAAGAAAGGAGATTACAGCACATGTTGAATTGGATCCACCTTTAAATTACATTTTAATTTTCTACTATGAACTCCCTGCTATGAAGAAGCAAAAAATTAACACCATATACTTCTCCCTCCCTACCTCTCAACATACTGCAGCTATGTTACTATTGTCCAGCTTTACAACATTTAGGGTTTATTCACTGAAGAAAACTGCAGTTGGTCAGTCTTCATTGTATGTTTAATGACTATGATGTTTACCATCGAACCATGATGTCACCATTCCTGCCTTACTTATTTTAGTTCATCTTCATTTTGCCTAGATTTAAAATACAAAATAAATTAGGATGTTTATTTGGGGAACTGAACTGTGTTTATTTTCCCTAAAAGACTCCTAAGGTGGTACAATCAGCATGCTTGTGCATGCTTGTCAATATTTCTAAAACCTTTATGTCTGAATTTTAAGATCATATAACTTGGCTTAACATTCTTGAATCTGACCTTTTATTCCTATCTTTATCACTTGGTAGGCAGTAGTCTTCTGGCATTGACTATAGTTATAGAAAATTCTAAGATAGCCCTATTTTTCTCCTTTATATCTTAAAATTTGCATTTTTTCTTATAAGTCAATAGCATTTGAATTGTTTTTCATTAAATTTTAAGAAAAGTGTCTTGTCTACTGAAAAATTTTTCTGAATAAATTATTAAAACTATAATAAAATAAGTTTCTGGTTCCAATATGATTTTCTTCATTTTTTTAACATTGTCCCATGGTTATCTTCATAAATTGTAGAGACGCTCTATTGATTAGGAATACTTTTTCCATGAGTTTTAGCTTTGCTATATTTAAGCTTTTTCATCTACGGAAAAATAGTGTATTTGGTAGAGATTTTCCTAAGGGATGTAAGTTTCTCTTAACCATCAGTAGAAAAGTAAATTTTTTGCACTTAGAAACCTCTTACTACTCAAAGTTAAGAGTCAAAACTTTTAAACATAATGCAATGATAAGCCAGTAGTATATTTTCAGCATGAGGGCATTTAAACTGAATTAATAAAACAATAAAAGAGTAACATTTTGAGCATTGAGCATTCCATAAATACTTAGAGTGAAGCCACAGGAGGTGCAAGGTCATATATAACACTATCCTTGATCTCAAGTAGCTTATAGTTTTCATAAGATATATATATATATGTTTACATGTGCACGTATAGACATATATACATATACTGTATATGGTATACTTACAAACAATACGCTAAACTATGCTTTTTGTTAAACACAGAGACACTGAAAAAAGCAGAGTTTTCTCATTCATCTAGTAATGTGTGGATTATATATCAGTTTACATTAATTACCCTGGTGATCAGTCATGAGAAACCTATGACACAGTGGAGAATGCTATTATTATTTTACATTTAGAGATAAAGAAACAGAGACTAAATAAGGTGAAGATTCCTCAGTTTATAAAGGTCGAATGACTCTGAACTGAAGTTCCCCACTGCCCAATGTGTGTTCCTTCTATTCTTACCTTTCAAATGAGGAAGACATACTTAAATCACTGAGTGAGGAGATCAAGGAAAAATGGTTTGAACACAAGAATGAAAGCAAAGGTTGAGAAATGACCTGAAGTTTATAATGAGGATTTAACAAAGAACATTATTGAAGATGTGTAGAATATTCATAAGGGATGGCGAAAAACATTATTTGCAGGAAAAAGACAGGAAGAGACTGTGAAAAGAAACAAAGGGTAAGGTAATTTATGCCACTAAAAAACCCAATTGGATGGAAAAAAAATAGTATATAAGGCCAGAAAAGTATGTTGGGAGCAGGTAGGAAATGTTAATTTATGGCCACATGAGAAAATTTCTTGCATGCCAAACTTAGTAATGATGCTACTTTTCTCAAAAACTATATATATATATATATATATATATATATATATATATATATATAAGCATTAAACAACCTTAAAGAATGGCAAGGAGATATCTACCAGATGGATGGATACATTGATTAGAGATTGACAGAGAGAATTAAAATATGTAAATAATGTGTATGTGTATATATTTATGTAATTTCCAAAACATTTTAAGTAATAATTTCATCATATTATAGAGAAGAAAACTGAAGCTCTAAGAAATATTCAAACTGAAATTTGAACCCGGATCTTTTGATTTTAATGCTAGTTTTTCAATATTCAAAATGGCAATAGGAAAAAATAATTTATGTGGTATTTGGAAACTCAACTTGACAGAAATAAATAGTGTTGAAGAATATCAAGGCTGGTCAGGGAAGTCATTAAGGAAACTACTGTTGTGTGACTTTATCAAGACAAATGATGATGCTGGAAATGGGAACCAGAAGGCAGTGATGGTAACACAAGGTAACTTCAAATACTTTCTTGCCTAGAAATTTACATACAATGTGACAATCTTTATATTTTTGTTGAATCGTACATCTATTAAATGAATGAAAAATATATTAATCCTGTTTTTATTTTTGGAATTTAATATCATTATAATGTTGTTAATTTGGATGTGAAGTACATATCTATGCCAAAAATGGTACCCATGGATTCAACAAATAGCATCTGATGAAATGATCTCATCATTTGTGCATCAACTCGCATCCCAAGCAGTAAAATCCTCTAAGTGGACCTCTTGGGAGTCTGATTATAAGCAGGAGTTTTTATGGGTTCAATGATTTGTCCAGCAGGTCCTTTTGTTATTTTTTATCCATACAGCAAACTATTTAAAATATATTTCATACCCAGATAAGAAGATTGGTCTAATTTATTTGGCATCAGTCAGATTTCATATGGAGCTATTTATTGAAATCTAAGAATATATATTTTTAAAAGACAGATATGTTGGAATGAGTTCAGCGAACAGAAAAAATGAGTGTCTTAAAATTAAGAGTGATGGCAAAAAACTAAGGGAAGCAATCTTATCAGTGAAAACGGATGGTAGAAATGATAAGAACAGAAAACTTTCACTTCAATCTCCCATTTAATAGAGAAGAAAGTGCTGGAATTGACATGCAAATGAAAAAGCATGCTAACCTTTTTTAAGAACAGTTTAATGAACATTAGAGCACACTCAAGATTTGGAGCCACAGAAACAGAGAAATGAGAGTCTACGCATATTCCATTGAGGGAGGGTATCATTTTCCCTCACCCTACACATGTCCAGGTTGCACCACCTCAAAACGAATGCGTCACGGGGTCAGACAAAGCTGTATAAGGGGAAAGGGCGGGCAGTGCCAGAGCAGAGCTGCCTAAGTCCTGCTCCTGGTCTGTCTTCTAGATCCCCTGTCTCTCTGTAGAAACTGGAGCTTCATGAGTTCTATTTGCCACACTTCCTTGTCTCTACAGGGTGCAGCTAAGGTGGCCATGGGTAATCGACCAGACGGGGTGTATGAAAAGTCCCCAGGTCTTATTTTTGTCCACTGCCAGTCCTGAACTTCAGATAACACGATAAACTTGCCAGCACTGACAATTCAACAGAGAGGAGCTCAGACATCGGATGAGCATCGCAACCTTTAACAATCACATTTTCTGAGAAATCAGTTGCTAGAGAGAACTGATATTACTGTGCTACAAGTTTTAAAAGGTATACAAGACTATATGCATTATAATCACAAGATTACTCATTTTCTCCAAGCACATTCTATGAATACATTTCATCTGCTCTAGCTTCAAAGTAAGGGTTGAATCTGAGTACTTTTTTCTTCCTCCAGTATTTTAGCACAGACCACCACTGTCTTTCATCTGTACCATGTTAGTAGCTTTCCAAAGGGTTTCCCTACTTCCACCTTGTCCTCATACCTTTCTATTTTCCACACCAAAGGGATCTTTTAAAACCTTTGACTTTAAATAAAACAATAGTGGTTCATATTATTACTTACAAAATAATGCAGATTTTCTCAGGGCAAACCCTTTTCTGTCTGTTCATTGCTTTTTTCCCCTTCCCATAGCAGCACCTGGTCCCTAGTGGCCCTTCCATGCTTACCTGTTGCTGCATGTTAAACAGCCATGGTGTTACTTGTGTGTACATATGGCAGTGCTTAATGAAGCCTAAAATAATAACTGTGTGAAATACATTAGTGTAGAGCTAGTAGCCTAACTGAAAATGCTGCACTTTTCATAAGGAGCCCAGGTGCCTCATGAGAAAAAATACACTACTTTTTCCCAAAATTTAAAGAATATTTAAAATTTTGAATTGACTCAGAAATTAGCTATGTAATATAACAAGCCCTCTGGAATACAGTTTTGTGAACATGTCAAAAAACAGAAATGGTAATCTGATCCCAGTTCTATGACCAGTACCAGAAAGGGAGATATTCTAGTCATAAGTCTGTGAGTGAAATGGCTAATCAAAGATCCCCTGGCCACTCGGTACAGGTGGTAGATTTGTGTCCTGGGGAACACCTGGTTGTATAAAGAAAAGTGCTATATACAGAGGGCACAGGACAACACAACATGATTCATCCATGACTCTAAGCTGCCGGTAAGGGAGAGGAGGGGAAGCCTCGCCTTTATCACTTCAGTTTCATCATGAGAGGTAATGCCTCTGCTTTCAAGGTCCAGAAGTAGCAGCAGCAGCAAGCCTCTAGCCTTGTCAGCCTGGACCACACACCTACTTATAGCAAATCAACCCTTTTCCAGTTGCAATGATAAAAACTTCCTTAAATTGAAATTTACAGACTCAAAGAAAATCATGTGTCTCTTGCTCACCAATGTAAGAAACTGTGGATTCGACTGTTGTAATTCGTACACACACACCTGGGGGCCCCTCACTTAGAAGGGGAGATGGAAAAGGAAGAGGAGAGACTTGATCAGATACCAGTGGTTATGGGCGGCATTCCATGTGCTCTGCTCTGGGACACTGTTGTGGATGGATATTTATTTCGCAACACAAAGTAAGATACCTAAGATTTCATACCACATTTCTAAAGGGGCATGATTTTTAAAATGTATTTCTTCCTTACATATCTCTGACATCTCAAAGTTGGGAGTAAATTTTATTTATAATAAAAATACAATAATAAAAAAATGGGATGTTTATAAATACACGATTTAAGTTCTATCTTATCTCTTCAAAATGAAACTGTTTTTTTTTTTTAAATGAGCCATGAAGTTCAAGACTCCAGGGATATTTATACAGGCATTTATGAGGAGATGTTTAGAAGAAATGGGATCATTATTTTTTGAGAAATAGTTCCAGAAGCATCAGTTTTGTGAAGTGAAATATTTGTTGTGTTTGCAATTGTGTGAAACAGAAGCAATATAGATCATACCACTGATGATGTGGCTACCTTCCAACAGATTCTTCCTGGATTTTTTTGTTTTTATTTTTGACTTGCACTAGGTTGTGAAGTCTACAGCATTAACATATTTACCTTGCAGAACACCAGGCTTTAATATATGTAATTTAATCATTATTTACACTTCTATTACTTTACATTTGTCCAAGAGCTTCAATATTTAACACAACAGACAGCATGTTTACTTTCCTGAGATGATGATTTAACTTAACTCAAGACAGTGCTATATCATTTCACAGTGGTCATGAAACAGGGCCCTGGACTGGATCACCATCATTCAGCCACAGTTCTGTACCTTACTTTACCTTATGTGTGACTTTTAATAAAAAAGTGTTCACTTTTAAAGTCTCGAATCCTCATCTGAAAAAACAAGGGGGGCTCCCAATCTCCAGTTCAGCATGGAAGGAGCTTAGAAGTCTTCACTCTGTCTTAACAATACCTAAAAAGCTGAACAAACTAAAAAATCAAAAAATCTTCTTTCATCTGTCAGAGAAATGAGGTCATGGGGAATAATACTGCCCCCCAATTGGAGAAACAGTCAAGCAGATACAGAGAGACATAACTTACTGGAGGAGAAACCCATGAGCAGAAACCTCCATGAGAACCTGTACCAGGGTAGGGGGACCTGAACTGTAATTGATAAACTGTGTGGACAAGTCTGAGAGATAAAAGCTCCAGAAGGACCCAGTCATTGGGGAAGGGTTTTACACTTTGGTGAGTTTTACCTCCAGGGCCCCAACCACAGTCTTATAATGAATGTCAGGGGAAAATCCTCTGTTCTTTTTAACAAGGGCTGCCACCAGAACCACAGCTTCAGGGTTATGTCAGAGCTTAGCTGATCTGGTGGAAAGGAAATACCCAGCTGCAACTCCTTCTAGGTTTCCAGGTGGAAGAAGGAAAATACACAACTCCAGCCCCTCCAGCCATCCCCTCCTTCCTAAAGGAGGGGAGATAAGGTGCACTGATGAGGTTGACAGTCTAAGGATACAAACTCACTAAAAGATTGAGATCTAATCATAAGATTATATAACACTTCCACTCCCATCTTACCACTATATTACTAAAGACCTATTTATCACAATTCTTTGTACTAAATACATCATGTCCACCTTTCAATTAAAAAATTATAAGGCATAATTAAAGTAAAAAAATTAAAAACAGAGTTTGAAGAGACTAAGCAAACATTAGAACCACAGAAAGGTATGGTAGGAATATTGAAATTATCAGAGCAAGAAAATTTTAAAAACTCTGTGATTAATGTGCTAAAGGATTTGATGGAAGAAGTACACAGCATGCAAGAACAGATGGATCATGTAAGTTAAGAGTTGGAAAATTTAAGAAAGAATCAAAAAGAAATGCTAGAAAACATAAACACTATGATAGAAATGAAGAATACCTTTGATAGGCTCATTAGCAGAGTAGACATGACTGAGGGAAGAACCTCTGAGCTTGAGAATGTTAATAATAGAAACTTTCAAAACTGAAAAGCAAAGGCAACAGACTGAATAAAACAGAACAGAATATCCAAGAACTGTGCAGCAACTGCAGATTTATAACATGTGTAATGGGAATGCAAGAAAGAGAAGAAAGAGGTAAAGGAATAGAAGCAATGTTTGAAGCAGTAATGATTGAAAATTTCCCCAAATTAATGTGACACCAAAGCACAGATCCTGTTGATCCCTGAACATGTGCTTGAACTGTGCAGGTTCACTTGTACACAGGTTTTTTTTTTTTTTTTCTTACTAAATAGGTACCACAGAACTACACAATCCATGGTTGGTTGAATCCAAGGAAGTGTAATTGCTGATATGAAGGGCTTACTGTAAATTTATACAGGCACTTTCGACTACAAAGAGGGTTGGCACTTCTAAAACCTTTGCATGGTTCAACTGTACATATATGACATATGGCTGTTTATGCTTATGTACAAGTGAAATGAATTACAGCAGTGTTCTATGGAGCAGCGGGAGGAACTGGGAATTTTTGTTGTTGTTGTTATAAGGTAGTTACTGTGAAGTGGTATAATCTTACTGGAAAATGGACTCAGAATAATTTTAAGTATACATTGCAAAATCAAAAAGAAACTGCTAGCCATCTGTATGTCTTCTTTGCTTCGTGAGCTAGCACAGATGGCCAACACACACATGAAAAGATGCTCAACATCACTCATCATCAGAGAAATGCAAGTCAAAGCCACAATGAGGTATCACCTCACACCAATCAGAATGGCCATCATCACAAAATCTGGAAACCACAAATGTTGGAGAGGGTGTGGAGAAAAGGGAACTCTCCTGCACTGTTGGTGGGAATGTAAGTTGGTACAGCCACTATGGAAAACAATTTGGAGGTTCCTTAAAAAACTACAAATAAAACTACCATATGATCCAGTAATCCCACTCCTGGGCATATACCCAAAGAAAACCATAATCCCAAAAGAAACTTGTACCATCATGTTTATTGCAGCACTATTCACAATAGCCAGGACATGGAAGCAACCTAAATGCCCATCAACAAATGAATGGATACAGAAGAGGTGGCATATATATACAATGGAATATTACTCAGCTATAAAAAGGGATGAGATGGAGCTATATGTAATGAGGTGGATAGAACTACAATCTGTCATACAGAGTGAAGTAAGTCAGAAAGAGAAGGACAAATATTGTATGCTAACTCACATATATGGAATCTAAAAATGGTACTGATGAACTCAGTGACAAGAACAAGGATGCAGATACAGAGAATGGACTGGAGAACTCGAGGTATGGGAGGGGGTGGGGGGTGAAGGGGAAGCTGAGACGAAGCGAGAGAGTAGCACAGACATATATATACTACCAACTGTAAAATAGTCAGTGGGAAGTTGTTGTATAACAAAGGGAGTCCAACTCGAGGATGGAAGATGCCTTAGAGGACTGGGGTGGGGAGGGTGGGGGGGGACTCAAGGGGGGGGGAGTCAAGGAAGGGAGGGAATATGGGGATATGTGTATAAAACAGATGATTGAACCTGGTGTACCCCCCCCCAAAAAAAAAAAACTGCTAAAAAAGTAAAAAAAAAAAAAGGAGAGATTTGATAAATTAAGAAAGGTGAGAAAATGGCATCATATAAAATATTCAATTAAAAGCACAAAAGGCAGAAAAAGAACAGAAGTCAAAAATAGAAACAAAGAACTACCGCATGATTCAGCAATTTAACTTCCATGTATTTTTCCAAAGAAAATGAAAACATTAACTCCAAAAGACATATATGCACCCTGTCTAAAGTTCACTGAAGCATTATTTACAATAACCAAGATACTGCACCAACCTAAGTGACCATCAAGAGATGGATAAAGAAGATGTAAGAGACATATATAATGGAATAATACTCAGTCATAAACATAATGAAATTTGTCATTTGTGACAACATGAATGGACCTACAGGGTATTATGTTAAGTGAAATAAGTCAGACAGAGAAAGACAACTACTGCATGATTTCACTTATATGTAGAATCTAAACGAAACAAAGCAAATGAACAAATATAACAAAACAGAAACAAGTTATAAATACAGAGAACAAACAGGTGATTGCCAGAGGGCAGGAGATGGGGGGAAGAGGTAGAAACTTCCAGTTACAAAATAAATGAGTTACAGGGATAAAATAAACAGTTTGGGGAATATAGTCAATAGCTATGTAATGTCTTTGTACTGAGGCAGATAGTAACTAGACTTAACATAGTGATCATTTTGTAATGTACAGAAATATTAAACCACTATGTTGCATTAACAGGAACTAATGTAGTGGTATAGGTCACTTACACTTCAAACAAACAAACTCATAGAAAAAGAGACCAGATTTTTGGTTACCAAAGGTGGGAAGTGGGGGAGAGGGATTGGATGAAGATGGTCAAAAGGTACAAACTTCCAGTTATGAGATAAATAGGGAAGTAATGTACAACACAATTATTATAATTAACACTGTTGCACATTATATAGGAAAGTTGTTAACAGAGTAAATCCTAAGAGTTCTCATCACAAGGAAAAAATACTTTCTCTTTTCCTTTGTATCTGTGTAGGATGGTTGGATGTTCAATAAACATTGTGGTAATCACTTCATGATGTAAATCAAATCATAATGCTGTACATCTTAAAATTTATAGACTGCTGTATGCCAATTATATCTCAATCAAATTGGAAGAAAAAAAGAAAAACATATAGAGCAGAAATCACTGAAACTGAAAAGAAGAAACCAATCATCAGGATGTCCTACAGTGGGTGGAGTGGATTATCTGTAGTCCATCTAGACCATGGAATGGTATTTGGCACTTACAAGAAATGAGCTGCCAAGATATGAAAAGATGTGGAAGAAATTTAAATGCATATTATTAAGTGAAAGTAGCCAGTCTGAAAAGACTTCATACTATATGATTCCAGCTATATTACCTTCTGAATAAGACAAAAATATGGAAACAGTATAAAGATCAGTAGTCGCCAGAGGTTGGGGCATGGGAGGGATGAATAGGGTAGAGCACAAAGGATTTTTATGGCACTGAAACTACTCTGTATGATACCATAATGATGGATACATGTCATTATAAATTTGCCCAAAACCATATAAATTACCACACCAAGAGTGACTCCCCACCACAAACGATGAATTTTGTACACCTGTGACATATGTACAACTCTGACGTGGGATGTTGATATTTTGGGAGGTTGTCGGGGAGGGGTGGGGAATACAAGGTCTATATGGAAACTGTGCTTTCCAATCAGTTTTTCTGTTAATTGAAATCTGCTGTAAAACATAAAGTTTATTAATTTAAAAATAAATGCAACAGTGGGATAATATTTTTCTATTAATTTATCTTAATGATTAAATAAAATAACCTTAAAATGTTCAAAGTGCAGTGTTTAGCGCCTAATAATCTCTAAAAAATGTGAGCTATTTAGGATGAATGTGGCTTTCTTTTTGCTTTATGTGAAATATTTAGGGATATTTCGAAACTGAGCACACTGAAAAAACACAAGCTTAAAACAAACAAAAAAGAAATAATCTTTACTAGGTTATTTTCAATCAAAATATTGAATTTATCTTACATGATAAAATGCATTAAGGAAAATTTCATTTAATGAATAGTCCCAAACTCATTAATTCAAATCACAAAACATTATTCCTTGGCTTTATGCCATTGTCTTTCATTCCTTTCTCCTTTCTTCAATCAGCCGAACTTTTAAAAATCCAATCCCCAAACTCATTCTACCTTCTTTTTGAATTACTTGAAATATACCCACTTCATTAAGTAGAGTTAGTTTTGAGGAGAAGGACATGGTATAGTGTGGGCAGACAGTGGCTGGAATTAATAGGTTATTGCATAGAAAAGTAATGAGAAACAAAACAATTTATGTTCCATTCTCTTTGCCATCTGCTGAAAAGGGCTATAACTTTGTAATAAGGGTAGAAATAGCTAAATGACTCAAATATAAATCTCAAAAGGTCAAATAACTCAATGTCTAGAATTTTACCCTTTATACTATATTTCACTTTAGCAACAGTTCTATACTCAAAAAAAAAATGAAACTTCAATTGTTGGAAAAAAGTTAATGTGCAATATATATGTATCTATGCCACAGAAAACAAATCAATAAGTATATAGAGACATATGTTTGAAAATAGGAATGGGCACATTTGAATTAATGTCGGAGTTTTTTGTCTCAAGATAATTGAATAGGTTGTCAGACTAATGCTCTTCACATTAGAAATAACAACCAGTGTCAATTTAATTGACAATTGAGAATGATACAAAAAAAAAGTGTAGTATGCTTTATATTTGAGGACTGACTCAAAGTTAGAAAATTTAATCTAAGGATGACTTAGAATTCTATGCAATTGAAGGACAGATCAAAATGGCAGAGTAGGAGGACGTGCACTTACTCCCTCTTGCAAGAGCACTGGAATTACAACTAAATGCTGAACAATCATCGACAGAAAGACACTGGAACTCACCAAAAAAGACACCCCACATCCAGAGACAAAGGAGAAGTCGCAATGAGACAGCAGGAGGGGCATAACCGCGTTAAAATCAAATCCCATAAATGCTGGGTGGGTGACTCACAAACTGGAGAACAGTTATACTGCAAAAGTCCACCCACTAAAGTGAGGGTTCTGAGCACCATGTCAGGCTTCCCAACCTGGCAGTCCAGCAACGGGAGGAGAAATCCCCAGAGAATCAGACTCTGAAAGCCAGCAGGATTTGATTGCAGGACCTCCACAGGACTGGGGGAAACAGACTCCACTCTTGGAGGGCACAGAAAAAAGTGTGCTCACCAGGAACTAGAGGGAAGGAGCAGTGACCCCATAGGAGAGTGAATCAGACCTAGCATCTTGTGTTGGAGGGTTGCTGGCAGAGGTGGGGGGCGGCCGTGGCTCACTGAGGAGACAGGGGCACTGGGGGCAGGGGTTCTGGGAAGTGCTCATTGGCATGAGCCTTCCCAGAGTCTGCCATTAACCCCACTAAAGAGCCTGTAAGCTCCACTGCTAGGTAGCCTCAGGCCAAACAACAAACAAGGTGGGAACACAGCCCCACCTGTTGGCAGACAAGCAGATTAAAGTTTTACTGATCTCCGCCCACCAAATCCAATTAAAGTCTTACTGAGCTCTGCCCACCCAGCCCCACCAACCATCAGTCCCTCCCATCAGGAAGCACCCAAGAGCCTCCTAGATAGCTTCCTCCAAAAGAGGGCAGACAACAGTATCAAGCAGTATCAGCAGTATTTCGTTCTGCGGAACTGAAAACAACAGCCACAGAAAGATAGAGAAAATGAAAAAGCAGAGGACTTTGTACCAGATGAAGGGACAGGATAAAAACCCAGAAAAACAACTAAATGAAGAGGAGATAGGCACCCTTCCAGAAAAAGAATTCAGAATAATGACAGTGAAGATGATCCAGGCCTTTGAAAAAAGATTGGATGCAAAGATCAAAAAGTTTACCAAAGACCTAGAAGAATTAAAGAGCAAACAAACAGAGATATGCAACACAATAACTGAAATGAAAAATACACTAGAAGGAACCAATAGCAGGTTAACTAAGGCAGAAGGGCGAGTAAGTGACCTGGAAGAGAGAATGGTGATAATCACGGATGTGGAAAAGAATAAAGAAAAAAGAATGAAAAGAACTGAAGACAGCCTAAGAGATCTCTGGGACAATGTTAAATGCACCAACATTCGCATTATAGGGTTCTCAGAAGGAGAAGAGAGAGAGAGAAAGGACCCGAAGAAGATATTGGAAGAGATTCTAGTTGAAATGTCCCTAACATGGGAAAGGAAATAGCTACCCAAGTCCAGGAAGTGCAGAGAGTCCCAGGTAGGATAAACCCAAGGAGAAACACACCAAGACATATAGTAGTCAAGCTGACAAAAATGAAAGACAGAAAAGTTATTAAAAGCAACAAGGGAAAAACAACAAATAACATACAAGGGAACTCCCATCAGGTTAACAGCTGATTTCTCAGCAGAAACTCTGCAAGCCAGAAGGGAGTAGCAAGATATATTTAAAGTGATGACAGGAAAGAACCTACAACCAAGAATACTCTACCCAGCAAGAATCTCATTCAGATTCGACGGAGAAATCAAAAGCTTTACAGAGAAGCAACAGCTAAGAGAATTCAGCATTACTGAACCAGCCCTACAACAAATGCTAAAGGAACGTCTCTAAGCAGGAAACATAAGAGAAGAAAAGGACCTATAAAAACAACAACAAAACAGTTAAGAAAATGGTAATAGGATGGTACATATCGATAATGACCTTGAATGTAAATGGACTAAATGGCCCAACCAAAGGACACAGACTGGCTGAATGGATACAAAAACAAGACCCATATATACGCTGTCTCCAAGAGACCCACTTCAAACCTAGGGACACATACAGATGGAAAGTGAGGGGATGGAAAAAGATATCCCATGTAAATAAAAATCAAAAGAAAGCTGGAGTAGCAATAGTCATATCAGATAAAATAGACTTTAAAATAAAAAATGTTACAAGAGACAAGAAAGGACATTACATAAAGATCGAGGGATCCATTCAAGAAGAAGAGATAACAATTATAAATATATATGCACCCAATATAGGAGCACCTCAATACATAAAGCAAATGCTAACAACCATGAAAGAGGAAATCAACAGGAACACAATAATAGTGGGGGACTTTAACACCCTGCTTACACCAATGGACAGATCATCCACACAGAAAATTAATAAGGAAACACAAGCTTTAAATGACACAATAAATCAGCTGGATTTAAGAGATATCTATAGGACATTACATCCAAAAACAAGAGATTGCACATTCTTCTCAAATGCACATGGAACATTCTCCAGGATAGATCACATTTTGGGTCATAAATCAAGCCTTGGTAAATTCACGAAAATTGAAATCATAGCAAGCATTTTTTCCGACTGCAAGACTATAGGATTAGAAATCAATTACAGAACAAAAACTGTAAAAAACAGAAACACATGGAGGCTAAAGAATACGCCACTAAATAACCAAGAGATCACTGAAGAAATCAAAGAGGAAATCAAAAAATACCTAGAGACAAATGACAATGAAAACACCACAATCCAAAACCTATGGGATGCAGCAAAGGCAGTTCTAAGAGGGAAGTTTATAGCAATACAATCCTACCCCAAGAAACAAGAAAAATCCCAAATAAACAATCTAACCTTACACCTCAAGAAACTAGAGAAAGAAGAGCAAACAAAACCCAAAGTTAGTAGACACAGGGAAATGATAAAGATCAGAGCAGAAATAAATGAGATAGAAACAAAGAAAACAATAGCAAAAATCAATAAAACTAAAAGCTGGTTCTTTGAGAAGATAAATAAAATCGATAAACCTCTAGCAAGACTCATCAAGAAAAAGGGGGAGAGGACTCAAATCAATAGCATTAGAAATGAAAAAGGAGAAGTTACAACGGACACCGCAGAAATAAAAGGTACCATAAGAGACTACTACAAGAAAGTATATGCCAATAAAATGGACAACCTGGATGAAATGGACAGATTCTTAGAAAGGTATAACCTTCCAAGACTGAATCAGGAAGACACAGAAAATATGAACAGACCAATCACAAGTAATGAAATTGAATCTGTGATTAAAAATCTCCCAACAAACAAAAGTCCAGGACCAGTTGGATTCACAGGTGAATTTTATCAAACATTTAGAGAAGAGCTAACACCCACCCTTCTCAAACTCTTCCAATACATTGCAGAGGAAGGAACAAACCCAAACTCATTTTATGAGGCCACCATCACCCTGATACCAAAACCAGGGAAAGATACTACAAAAAAAGAAAACTACAGACCAATATCACTAATGAATTTAGATGCAAAAATCCTCAACAAAATACTAGCCAACAGAATCCAACAACACATTAAAAGGATTATACACCACAGATCAAGTGGGGTTTATCCCTGGAATGCAAGGATTCTTCAATGTATGCAAATCAATCAATGGGATACACCATATTAATAAATTGAAGGATAAAAAAACCACATGATCATCTCAATAGATGCAGAAAAAGCTTTTGACAAAATTCAACACCCATTTATGATAAAAACTCTCCAGACGGTGGGCACAGAGGGAACCTACCTCAACATAATAACGGCTATATATGACAAACCCACAGCAATCATCATTCTCAATGGTGAAAAACTGGATGCATTCCCTCTAAGATCAGGAACAAGACAAGGATGTCCACTCTCACCACTACCATTCAACATAGTTTTGGAAGTCCTTGTCACAGCAATCAGAGAAGAAAAAGAAATCAAAGGAATCAAAATTGGAAAAGAAGAAGTAAAACTGTCACTCTTTGCAGATGACATGATATTATACATAGAAAATCCTAAAGATGCCACCAGAAAACTACTTGGGCTAATCAATGAATTCGGTAAAATTGCAGGATACAAAATTAACACACAGAAATCTCTTGCATTTCTATACACCAACAATGAAAGATCAGAAAGAGAAATTAAGGAAACAATCCCATTCACCATTGCAACAAAAAGAATAAAATACTTAGGAATAAACCTAACCAAGGAGGTAAAAGACCTGTACTCAGAAAACTATAAGACACTAATGAAAGAAATCAAAGATGATACAAACAGATGGAGGAACATACCATGTTCTTGGATTGGAAGAATCAACCTTGTGAAAATGACTGTACTACCCAAAGCAATTTACAGATTCAATGCAATCCTGATCAAATTACCAATGGCATTTTTCACAGAACTAGAACAAGAAATTTTACGATTTGTATGGAAACGCAAAAGACCCCTAATAGCCAAAACAATCTTGAGAAGGAAAGACGGAGTTGGTGGAATCAGGCTTCCTGACATCAGGCTATACTACAAGGCTACAGTAATCAAGACCATATGGTACTGGCACAAAAATAGAAATATAGATCAATGGAACAGAATAGAAAGCCCAGAGACAAACTACAGTCAACTAATCTATGACAAAGGAGGCAAGGATATACAATGGAGAAAAGGCAGCCTCTTCAGTAAGTGGTGCTGGGGAATCTGGACAGCTGCTTGTAAAAGAATGAGATTAGAACACTCCCTAACACCATACACAAAAATAAACTCCAACTGGATAAAAGACCTAAATGTAAGGCCAGACACTATAAAACTGCTAGAGGAAAACATAGGAAGAACACTCTTTGACGTAAATAACAGCAAGATCTTTTTGGATCCACCCCCTAGAGTAATGGAAATAAAAACAAAAATAAATAAATGGGACCTAATGAAACGTCAAAGCTTCTGCACAGCAAAGGAAACTATAAGCAAGATGAAAAGACAACCCTCAGAATGCGAGAAAATATTTGCAAACGAATCAACAGTCAAAGGACTAATCTCCAAAATATATAAACAGTTCATGCAGCTCAATATCAAAAAAACAAGGAACCCAATCCAAAAATGGGCAGAAGACCTAAATAGGCATTTCTCCAAAGAAGACATATGGATGGCCAAGAGGCACATGAAAAGCTGCTCAACATCACTAATTATTAGAGAAATGCAAATCAAAACTACAATGAGGTATCACCTCACACCAGTCAGAATGGGCATCATCAGAAAATCTACAAACAGTAAATGCTGGCCAGGGTGTGGAGAAAAGGGAACGCTCTTGCACTGTTGGTGGGAATGTAAATTGATACAGCCAATGTGGAGAACAGTATGGAGGTTCCTTGCAAAACTAAAAATAGTGTTACCATATGACCCAGCAATCCCACTGCTGGGCATGTACCCAGAGAACACCATAATTCAAAAAGATACACGCACTCCAATGTTCATTGCAGCACTGTTTACAATAGCCAGGACATGGAAGCAACCTAAATGTCCATTAAGAGATGAATGGATAAAAAAGGTGTGGTACATATATGCAATGGAATATTACTCAGCTGTAAAAAGCAAGGAAACTGGGACATTTTTAGAGACATGGATGGACTTGGAGACTGTCATACAGAGTGAATTGAGTCAGAAAGAGAAAAACAAATACCGTATATTAACACATATATGCAGACTATAGAAAAATGGTACAAATCAACCGGTTTGAAAGGCGGAAATAGAGACACAGACATAGAGAATAAACATATGGACACCAAGTGGGGAAAGTGGGGAGGGTTGGGGGGGAATGACTTGGGAGACTGGGATACCAAATTGGACACTCTAAATATATGCAGTTTATTGTATGTTAACTGTATCTCAATAAAAATAAAAAAGAATTCTATCTAAGTGAATTTTAAATTTATTTATTGTTCAATAAAATGTTTCTGTTAAAAATGATATTAATTGGGACTTTCCTGGTGGTCCAGTGGGTAAGACTCTGTGCTCCCAATGCAGGGGACCCGGGTTCGATCCCTGGTCAGGGAACTAGATTCCATGTGCCACAACTAAGACCCAGCACAGCCAAAATAAGTAAAAATAAAGAAATATTTTTTAAAAATGATATTTATCTTATTTTCTAAGTTACACAATTCTATGGTACATTAATCAATACTATATTTCTAGTGAACAAAATATAGTGAAATAATTTTGTAATAAAATAATGTTTATTTCTTAGCTCTCAATTTGTGCTAGGAATTGCATGTAAGGTTTTATCAGCATAGATTCTATTTTAATCTTGAGAGTAACCATCAGAGAAATATATTGGTAGCATTTCTGAGTGATACCTGAGACGTAGAAATGTAATTTTTACAATAAATACTGGGAAGGGTAGAAGGAGAGGCATACATTCTCATCTTTGTCACTTTAAAGCTTCTACTCTTAAGGACTTCACTATACATTTTACAATCACATATGCTCATCTTCCAGATCAAGTGACAATAAGAGTTCTTATATATCCATAGCATGGTGCTAGGCACTAGAAATTACTCAATATTTTAATTTCATTGGACACCAGACAGCACTGTGTTTATTTAATTCAAAAATATTTTAGCAGCTAAAAAATATTTTTCTTTAAGATAGAGAAGAGCACATCAAATTCAAATTATATTTCAGAGGCTCAGTAAATATGAAGTGGTGGGAGATCTGCTTAAATAAATTCCAAGGCTTTCTTAAATTTTCAAAATAAATATTGGAGAAATTAGAGTACATAAAAGTGAATCTGCTCTGCCAACAGAATATTATAAAAGTAGCATTTTTAAAGCATTTTAAAATACATTGCTTACGGCAATTCAAACCTGAGACCAACTGGAGACATTTTACAAATTGTTGTTGTTGTTGTTGTTGTTGTTGTTGAAAACAAGTTTAATATTTTAATGGGCATTACTTAACACTCAACTAAACTAAACTAAACACTCAAACTAAAAGCAATCTTGTGTTGTTTCTAGCTTATAGTCTTAAAAATAATTACAAACCACTAGAATAACAAGAAAAGGTCAAAATTTAGGAAAACAATAGGAGTAACTAAATTTATTTTTGTCATTATTATTTATTTTGTTATATTATTCTTTATCTCTGGAAAATGTGATGGCATAACATTGCTGGACACAAAGAATCCTTTGACTAAGTTATAAATTTTCTTTAAATAGTCCTTGTAAAAATATTAGTATTTCATGCATTCTCACTGACGACTAAATGAGTTTTAGTAATGTAACTTGAGAATTCACTATTTAGCTCAAGTACTTAAGGCTTATCTCCATCAAATACAAAGGATGCTTTGAAATGTAGCTGATGTAAAGAAAAACCAACAAGACATTTTTAAACTTAAACTGATCATAAAGTAAAATGTTCGCTAACGTGAAATATCATGAAGCATAAAATTCTCCTATGTCTTACAAAGAAAATATATCTTATTTACTTACTAAAACCAGAAGTCTTTCACCACTTATTTTCATTTGCATGGTTACAAACATCATGTATAAACCACGCTTTTCAGTCTTCCATAAAGTTTTATAGTGCAAATTTCAAGAAATATCTAAGAACATTTAACAGCTTCTGTTATATATTTTGTGAAATGTCCCTTAATTGCAAATTAGGTGGTTAGTGGTTTGAAAGAGTTAATGTGCCTCTAAAACCCCTCTTATTATCTGGGAATAATTGTAGGAGTTGGGCTCATTACGCAACACATTGATCCTCCTCTGCTAATACAGACTTCACAGTTATGTTTTCTCTCTTTTCATTTAACATTTCTTTTATTTCCTTTTCATTCTTTTTAAATTGGCTAGATTCAGTTCAGTGACACCAGCTTACACATCAGTATGGAACTGTTAACATGAACATTTCAGGTAGGCATGTGATTCTGACCAAAGCCTTTTCGAAAATCTTTGTTGAATGACATACTTTCAATTAATATATTTTGCTCCCTATTTATTAATGGTCTCACCAAATCGTAAATCCAAATAAATCATATCTATAGCAATATTTCAAAGGTCAGGATTATGACCTTAATGACTGGACTCTTACCAAGATGTCCAATCATTTTCTCCTAGTCCCCTAAAAGTGATTATTCCCTCTAGGATTTTTTTTTTTAATATTTATTTATTTGGTTGTGCTGGGTCTTAGTTGCAGCAGGCAGGCTCCTTAGTTATGGCATGTGAACTCTTAGTTGTGGCATGCATGTGGGATCTAGTTCCCTGACCAGGGATGGATCCTTGGCCTCTTGCATTGGGAGTGCAGAGTCTTAACCGCTGCACTACCAGGGAAGTCCCCCCCTCTAGGATTTTAAGAAGAGATTGATGGAGGCTGACATGTTTTGACACCATATTCTTTGGCATTTACTGCTTGTATCTCCTTGCTTAACCAACACCAGTCACCATGCTTTTCTCCTGTTGTAACTAATTGATTTTTTTGTGTGTTATTACTAACCTCTGTCAAATCATGTGTGCTTTCAACAGGACAAACTCTGCTACTCTTTATGAAGGACTTTCCCTAGCAAAGGTGCATAAATCTTTTCTTTCTACCACAACTCACAGTAATTCAAAAGCAGGACTGGCTTTGGAGATGATCAACACAGGATCATGCCCTCCGTTCTATCTATATTCTTTCCAAAATAAGGCTCTGCTACTCATCTGGACTCTGTTTTTTTTGTTTGTTTATTTTTCCACTTGTAGATCTTGAGTCCACATGATGCCTCTGGTATGTTGCTGATACCACTGTGCTCTAGGTTCAAATTCTTATCCCCAGTATTTCAATAGAAATACTGTCCTATGTTTATTAAGCAATATGTGGTGTGATTCTTTCTAGAGCTCCTGCATGTTCCAACCCTTGAAAATTCTAGGAATTATCTGTAGGACTCAGTGTACCCACTATAGGAACAGCCTCACACTTAGCCTAAAATCATCTCGGTCAAATCACAAAACTTTTTAAAGAGATTATATCATTTTTAGGAGACATAGCACCTACCTCTACCTCGTCTGGATTTTGTCAAATACTCTATCCAAAGAAACATTAATTCCTTATGTATCTTCTTTATGAAACATATATGCCATAGTTCTTTTTCATGACCGTATCTGATGTCAAAGTATAATCAGCTTTTATTCATATTAAATATTTAAAAAGTCATCAAATCCTAAAATATTTCTAAAGATAAAGATATCACAAATTATAAATAGATAAAGAAACAGATTTCCTACTTCCCAGAATAGAAGGCTAATTATTTCAGACTATACCTTCTTCTGAAAAAATACTATAAAAACTAAAGACTTGGAGAAAAAAAGATGGCGGCGAAGTAGAGAGACGTGGAGTGCATCCCTCTCCACAGATGCATTGGGAATGCACGGAAGGACGCAGTCATTCCCACAGAGAACCAGCTGAACACCAGCAGACGGCCTCGGACACCGGAAAGGGCTGCGGAGAACCTGACATAGCCGGTAGGGAGGCATCTACGAGGGCTCAAAGAGGGTGAAGCGGTGGAGCTGTGGCAGACGGGAGGGAGTGAGAAACATACGGAGGGTCCGAGCGCAGCTCAGCGTTCCCAGACCGAGACATCGATCCGCGGCTGAACGGAGGGTCCAGGAGCGGGAGCGTGGAAACCGGAGAGCTGGTTCAGGGTGAGAAACATTGTTGCCTGTAGGGTGAGGGACCGAGAGGACAGGAGGGAGGAGGTCCGCGGAGAGGAGTGCCGGTCCCTGAGAGCTGCCCGGCCATGATGGCGGCTGGAGGCTGCAGGCTCCCGGGCGGGGGGGAGGAGCCGCGCGCATAGCCTCTCCTTCTCTTTCGGTGCCTCTGCAACAGGCAGTGGAGAGACGCCTTGCGGGCCACCTAAGGCTCTCAGGGATAACAAGCACCCTCAGGCACTCGGGCAGGGCTAGATTAAAACTCCTTGCAATGCCAGCAGCAGGGAGGCTGCCGAGAGAAAAAAAAAAACCAGCATCAAAAAGAAAAAACCCCGAGAGAGGCCCAACTCTAAGACTTTCTGTGTACGCCTGAGCCACCAGCGCCCTCTGCAACAGGCACCTCCAAGCCTGACTGAAACAACAGTGTGCCACTGCTCACTCACTCCCAGGAGAAGGAGCCACTATTGTACCCTCTCCCTCCCCACACACCGAGGCTTACAGACGAACAATAAAGGAACCTCTGCTGGTCACAGAATAACGCAAAAAAAAAAACCCAAGGCAAGGAGAAGGACACTTACAGCTGAGACGCTAAGGACACAGAAATAGTAGTATCAATACCTATGGAACTGGTCCATTCTGGGATCAGTTCTGGATTTTTTTTTTTTTTTTCTCTTTCTCTCTCTCTCTCTCTTTTTTTTTTTTTTTTTTTTTGATTTATTAAATACGATCTTAGCCCTAAGGGATCTACAAGTTTTATAACATAATTTTTTAAGGATATTTTTTATTCTTTTTTTTTTTCTTTTTTTTGCCTTTTTATATACTTCTATATCTAGCTAAGTTTTTGGTAGTACGGACAATATATCTCTCATACTTTCCTTTCATCCCTATCTTTTATACATTTCTATTCCTTTCTTTTTATTTGCATATTTCCAACCACATTACGCTCCTCTGTCCCCTTTCTTCCAGCCTTTTTAAGTTTATTTTATCTTAACATACTTATAAGCAACACTATCGGTCTGCTCAGACTCCTTGCTCTATTCTCCAGATGACGCACTGCCTTGGTATTTAATATTAGGCTTTTGTCTTTATCTTAGTTCTTAGTACAGTTGTCTAATTACATTCTGAGAATCTCCATTCTCTCTGGTGGTACTCTAGCTCTTTTCTATATTTGATCCTAGCTTACAAAATCTCCCTGGATTGATGTTTGTATGTGTAGGGTGTTATTTGTTTGTTTGTTTGCTTTTGCTTTTGTCTCCGATTTGTTCTGTTTCAGTTGTCAATTTCTGTTGGGTTTCTATTTGAATATCTGATAGCACACTGGGGTTCTGTCAGGTCTTTCTAGGGCCTTATGTCCTAAGGGATTCAGTAATTGTGTGTCTTACACATGTATGTGTTTCCTAGACTTAATATTCATTTAATCCAATACTTGGACATTAGTCTGAGGCTTGGACAGTCTTCTATAAACACCTCTATCGCCAGGACAAGCAACCCCAAAAGTTGGGACAACCATGAGGAAACAAAGAAACACCATGCAGGCAAAGGAGCAGGAAAAAAACCCACAAGACCAAATAAATGAGGAGGAAATAGGAAAAATGCCTGAAAAAGAATTTAGAGTAATGATAGTAAAAATGATACAAAATCTCGATAACAAAATAGAGAAAGTACAAGAAACAGTTCATAAGAACTCAGAAAAACAAACAGCAATGGATAACAAAATAACTGAAATTAAAAATACTCTAGATGCTCTAACCAGCAGAATGACAGAGGCAGAAGAACGAATAAGTGAGTTGGAAGATAGAATGGGGGAAATAAACGCCACAGAGCAGGAAAAAGAAAAAAGAATCAAAAGAATAGAAGACAGTCTCAGAGACCTCAGTGATAACATTAAACGTACCAACATTCGAATTATAGGCATCCCAGAAGAAGAAGAAAACAAGAAAGGGTCTGAGAAAATATTTGAAGAGGTTATACTGGAAAACTTCCCCAACATGGGAAAGGAAATAATGAACCAAGTCCAAGAAGCACAGAGAGTCCCATACAGAATAAACCCAAGGAGAAATACACCAAGACACATATTAATCAAACTAACATCAATTAAACACAAAGAAAAAAATATTAAAAGCAGCAAGAGAAAAGCAACAAACAACATATAAGGGAAAACCCATCAGGATAACAGCTGACCTCTCTACAGAAACTCTGCAGGCCAGAAGGGAATGGCAGGATATACTGAAAGTCCTGAAAGAGAGAAACCTACAGCCAAGAATACTCTACCCAGCAAGAATCTCATTCAGATTTGAGGGAGAAATCAAAAGCTTTCCAAACAAGCAAAAGTTAAGAGAATTCAGCACCACCAAACCAGCCTTGCAACAAGTGCTAAAGGAACTTCTCTAAGTAGGACACACAAGAAAAGGAAAACACCTACAAATACACACCCAAAACAATTAAGAAAATGGTAATTGGAACACACATGTCAATAATCACTTTAAATGTCAATGGATTAAATGCTCCAACCAAAAGACACAGACTGGCTGAATGGATCCAAAAACAAGACCCTTCTATCTGCTGCCTACAAGAAACCCACTTCAGACCAAGGGATACATATAGACTGAAAGTCAAGGGATGGAAAAAGATATTCCATGCAAATGGAAGTCAAAAGAAAGCTGGAGTAGCAATACTCATATCAGACAAATTAGACTTGAAAGTAAAGACTATTAAAAGAGACAAGGAAGGACACTACATAATGATCAAGGGATCCATTCAAGAAGAACATATCACAATGGTAAATATATATGCCCCCAATACAGGAGCACCTCAATACATAAGGCAAATGCTAACAGCTATAAAAGGGGACATCGACAGTAACACAATTATAGTGGGAGACTTGAACACCCCACTTACATCAATGGACAGATCATCCAAACAGAAAATCAATAAAGACACACAAGCTTTAAATGACACATTAGACCATCTCGACTTAATTGATATTTATAGGACATTCCATCCAAAAACGACAGACTACACTTTCTTCTCAAGTGCACACGGAACATTTTCCAGGATAGATCACATCCTGGGTCACAAATCAAACCTCAGCAAATTCAAGAAAATTGAAATCATATCAAGCATCTTCTCAGACCACAATGCCATGAGACTAGATATCAATTACAGGAAAAAAACTGCAAAAAATACAAACACATGGAGGCTAAACAATTCACTGTTAAACAACCAAGGAATCAGTAAAGAAATCAAAGAGGAGATCAAAAAATATCTAGAAACAAATGACAACAAAAACACAGCAACCCAAAACCTATGGGACGCAGCAAAAGCAGTTCTAAGAGGGAAGTTTATAGCAATACAGTCCTACCTTAAGAAACAAGAAAATGATCGAATAAACAACCTAACCTTACACCTAAAACAACTAGAGAAAGAAGAACAAAGAAACCCCAAAGTGAGCAGAAGGAAAGAAATCATAAAGATCAGAGCAGAAATAAATGAAAAAGAAAGGAAAGAAACCATAAGAAAAATAAATAAAACTAAAAGCTGGTTCTTTGAGAAGATTAACAAAATTGATAAACCATTAGCCAGACTCATCAAGAAAAAAAGGGAGAAGATGCAAATCAACAGAATTAGAAATGAAAAAGGAGAAGTCACAACAGACACCTCAGAAATACAAAAGATCATGAGAGACTACTACAAGCAACTATATGCCAATCAATTGGATAACCTGGAAGAAATGGATACATTCTTAGAAAAATACAATCTTCCAAGACTGAACCAGGAAGAAATAGAAACTATGAACAGACCAATCACAAGTACAGAAATTGAGGCAGTGATTAAAAATCTCCCAACACACAAAAGCCCAGGACCAGATGGATTCACAGGCGAATTCTATCAAACATTTCGAGAAGAGTTAACACCTATCCTTCTCAAACTCTTCCAAAATATTGCAGAAGGCGGAGCACTCCCAAACTCATTCTACGAGGCTACCATCACCCTGATACCAAAACCAGGCAAAGATGTCACAAAAAAAGAAAACTACAGACCAATATCACTGATGAATATAGATGCAAAAATCGTCAACAAAATACTAGCTAACAGACTGCAACAGCACATTAAAAAAATCATACACCATGATCAAGTGGGGTTTATCCCTGGGATGCAAGGATTCTTCAATATACGCAAATCAATCAAGGTGATACATCATATCAACAAATTGAAGGATAAAAACCATATGATCATCTCAATACAGGCAGAAAAAGCTTTTGACAAAGTTCAACATCCATTTATGATAAAAACTCTCCAGAAAATGGGCATAGAAGGAAATTACCTCAACATAATAAAAGCCATATATGAAAAACCAAAAGCCAACATCGTTCTCAGTGGGGAAAAACTGGAAGAATTCCCTCTAAGAACAGGAACAAGACAAGGGTGTCCACTCTCACCACTATTATTCAACATAGTTTTGGAAGTTTTAGCCACAGCAATCAGAGAAGAAAAAGAAATCAAAGGAATCCAAACTGGAAAAGAAGAAGTAAAACTGTCACTCTTTGCAGATGACATGATATTATATATAGAAAACCCTAAAGACTCTACCAGAAAACTGCTAGCACTAATTGATGAATTTAGTAAAGTAGCAGGATACAAAATTAATGCCCAGAAATCTCTTGCATTCCTATACACAAACAACGGAAGAGCAGAAAGAGAAATTAAGGAAACTCTCCCATTCACCATTGCAACCAAAAGAATAAAATACCTAGGAATAAACCTGCCTAAGGAGGCAAAAGATCTGTATGCAGAAAACTTTAAGACATTGATGAAAGAAATCAAAGACGACACAAACAGATGGAGGGACATACCATGTTCCTGGATTGGAAGAATCAACATCGTGAAAATGACTGTACTACCCAAAGCAATTTACAGATTCAATGCAATCCCGATCAAATTACCAATGGCATTTTTCACAGAACTAGAGCAAGAAATCTTACGATTTGTATAGAAATGCAAAAGACCCCGAATAGCCAAAGCAATCTTGAGAAGGAAAAATGGAGTTGGTGGAATCAGGCTTCCTGACTTCAAACTATACTACAAGGCCATAATGATCAAGACAGTATGGTACTGGCACAAAAATAGAAAGGAAGATCAATGGAATAGAATAGAGAACTCAGAGGTAAGCCCAAACACATATGGGCACCTTATCTTTGACAAAGGAGGCACGAGTATACAATGGAAAAAAGACAGCCTCTTCAATAAGTGGTGCTGGGACAATTGGAAAGCAACATGTCAAAGAATGAAATTAGAACACTTCCTAACACCATACACAAAAATAAACTCCAAATGGATTAACGACCTACATGTAAGGCCAGACACTATCAAACTCCTAGAGGAAAATATAGGCAGAACACTCTATGACATTCATCAAAGCAAGATCCTTTTTGACCCACCTCCTAGAATCAGGGAAATAAAATCAAGAATAAACAAATGGGACCTCATGAAACTTAAAAGCTTTTGCACGGCAAAAGAAACCATAAACAAGACTAAAAGGCAACCCTCAGAGTGGGAAAAAATAATTGCTTATGAAAGAACGGACAAAGGATTAACCTCCAATATATACAAACAGCTCATGAAGCTTAATACCAAAAAAGCAAATAACCCAATCCACAAGTGGGCAGAAGACCTAAATAGACATTTCTCCAAAGAAGACATACAGATGGCCAACAAACACATGAAAAGATGCTCAACATCACTCATCATCAGAGAAATGCAAGTCAAAGCCACAATGAGGTATCACCTCACACCAGTCAGAATAGCCATCATCACAAAATCTGGAAACAACAAATGTTGGAGAGGCTGTGGAGAAAAGGGAACTCTCCTGCACTGTTGGTGGGAATGTAAGTTGGTACAGCCACTATGGAAAACAATTTGGAGGTTCCTTAAAAAAATACAAATAGAACTACCACATGATCCAGTAATCCCACTCCTGGGCATATACCCAAAGAAAACCATAATCCCAAAAGAAACTTGTACCATCATGTTTATTGCAGCACTATTCACAATAGCCAGGACATGGAAGCAACCTAAATGCCCATCAACAAATGAATGGATACAGAAGATGTGGCATATATATACAATGGAATATTACTCAGCTATAAAAAGGGATGAGATGGAGCTATATGTAATGAGGTGGATAGAACTACAATCTGTCATACAGAGTGAAGTATGTCAGAAAGAGAAAGACAAATATTGTATGCTGACTCACATATACGGAATCTAAAAATGGTACTGATGAACTCAGTGACAAGAACAAGCATGCAGATACAGAGAATGGACTGGAGAACTCGAGGTATGGGACGGGGCGGGGGGTGAAGGGGAAACTGAGAAGAAGCGAGAGAGTAGCACAGACATGTATATACTACCAACTGTAAAATAGTCAGTGGGAAGTTGTTGTATAACAAAGGGAGCCCAACTTGTGGATGGAAGATGCCTTAGAGGACTGGGGCGGGGAGGGTGCGGGGGACTCGAGGTGGCGGGAGTCAAGGAAGGGAGGGAATACGGGGATATGTGTATAAAAACAGATGATTGAACCTGGTGTACCCCCCAAAAAATAAAAAAACAATTAAAAAAAAAAAAAAAACTAAAGACTTCATATATGTTAGCAATACTTTTCTTAAACCCATCCAAGAGCCCAACTACAGGTATCTGCAGGCTAAAACTAATTTAAAAAAAAACATAACTCAGGGAAGTTAAAAGCCTGAAGGATGCTTTTTCCATGAGTCTTTTTGTCATGAGGAAGAAATTGAAATTCTGCTGTTAATGATCTCATGACTGAGGATGCAGGAAGGATTTTAAAAGGAGATGTTTGCCTACAATAGAAACATATAAGAAGAGCTGAAACCTTAGTAGAGAATCAAGAATTAGAAATGTACCAAACCTGGAGTGGGGAAAACAACAACAACAAAAGAAAACCCAGAAAAAAAAAAAAACTACCACCTTTATATTACCTGTGCCATCCAAGGAATCTTACACCTTGAAACAGTTTTGTTCTGTTCCAGAATAGCATTACACTCAGGAGACTATCCTAGGAGACTGACAGAGGCTGAGAACCTCTCTGAAATACCACCACTAATATCTTTAATGCCATCATAATATCTCTGTTTTTATGAAAAATCATATTTTGGGAAATCAGTAGATAGAAAAAGACAGACAGTAAACAAAGTACCTTTTCTCTATGAACAAGACTAACTCAAATCATGGGCAAAAGAAAAACTCACACAGTTCTTCAACTGTTGATTCTCAAACACAACGTACAAAATGAATATACTTACAGAGTTTAAAGAAAGATGTGCTCAAAGGGACTTATAAAAAGTCACAGAGTTCATTAGAAATATAATGATTGGATATTTTACAAATAAAAATTCAACAACCAATATTAAAAATGAATGAATGGGTTAACAGCAGGTAAGACACCAGCTAAAAATAAAATTGATGAACCAAGAGGTAAGTTAACATTATTTACAATGTCCAGCAGCCCATCAAAAATTATCAGGCACAAAAAGAAGTAGATCAAAGTCATCCATAATGAAGAGAAAAATCAATCATAATTCGAAAGGATACATGCACCTCCAATGTTCGCTGCAGCTCTGTTTACAATAGCCAAGACATGGAAGCAACCTAAATACCATCAACAGAGGAATGGATAAAGAAGATGTGGTACATACATACAATGGAATATTACTCAGCCATAAAGCTGAACGAAATTGTGTCATTTCCGGAGATGTGGATAGATCTAGAGACTGTCATACAGAACGAAGTAAGTTGGAAAGAGAAAAACAAATATCATATAATGTCGCTTATATCTGGAATCTAGAAAAGCTGTACAAATGAACTTATATGCAAAACAGAAACAGAGACACAGATGTAGAAAACAAAGTTATGGATAGCAAGGGGGGGAAGGGGAATGGGATGAACTGGGAGATTGGGATTGACATATATATACACTATTGTTACTATGCATAAGATAGATAACTAATGAAAACCTACTGTATAGTACAGGGAACTCTACTCAGTGCTCTGTGGTGACCTAAATGGGAAGGAAATCTAAAAAAGAGGGGATATATGTACACATATAACTGATTTAATTTGCTGACCAGCAGAAACTGACACAACATTGTAAAGCAACTATACTCCAATAAAAATTAATAAAAATTATATGCAAACACACCCAAGAAAACAGAAATGATGGAATAAAACAATAATGTTAAATCTAAAATGAGTTTCCACTATATATTTCAGATGCTAGAGGAAAATAGGAAAAGAATGAAAGGAAAAATGAAAATTATTTTAAAAAAGACCAAAATGGTACTTCTAGAGTTGAAAAACATAATATCTGAAATGAAAACTACACTGTATTATGTAAATTGAATATCAGATTGCCAAACAATAGTGAACTGAAAACTTAGCAATAGAAACTATCCAAAATGTAGCACAGGAGAAATAAAGACTGAGACATGAACATCTGTTGCTGTGTAAACTGATGTAACATACGTGTAATTGAAGTCACAAAATAAAAAGTGTTGGTGGGAAGGCAAAGAATAATAGCAGTAAACTTTCCATAGGCAATGAAAACTAAAAACACACAGATCGAAAACCACAGTGTGTATAAGCAGAAGATTTTAAAGAAAATTACACAAAAGCACACAATGATCAGATTGCTAAAACCATTAAGAAAAAGAAAATCTTAAAAACAACCAGAGAACTAAGACATATTACACACAGAGGAACAAAGATAAGAATTATAGCAGCCTTCTCATTAGAAACTATGCAAGCCATAAGGTAATGGAGGGACAGTGCTGATGGCTTTGTAAACTACAGTGTGACATTTTCCTATACTTACACATACATGTACTATTTGACCAGCAATCCAATCTAAGTATTTATTCGAGGGAAAAAAAAAAAAGTGTACAACCCCAACTAGCATAAGATAAAATTTAGAGTGATAAAAACAAAGTAAAAAAAATTTTTTACCAACTTTTATTGAGATACAGTTAACATACAATAAACTGCATATATTTAGAGTGTACAATTTGGTATCCCAATCTCCCAATTCATTCCCCCCCAACCCTCCCCGCTTTCCCCACTTGGAGTCCATATATTTGTTCTCTACATCTGGGTCTCTATTTCTGCCTTGCAAACCGGTTGATTTGTACCATTTTTCTATATTTCGCATATATGTGTTGATATACGGTATTTGTTTTTCTCTTTCTGACTCACTTCACTCTGTATGACAGTCTCTAGGTCCATCCATAAAGACCAATTAAAATTTAACTTTAAGAATCAAATGACATATGACTCTTTGGAATCAAGAGATAAAAAGTTCACTGTTAAGAGAACTGTACTGACAAAGGAAAGTTCCTTGGGACCAAAGGCAAGAATCAGATTGAGAAATCCCCTTAGCAAGCAGGTAAAGCATATTTTCAAGCAACTATTTTCTTTGGGACCAAGGAGAACACTGGGACCGGCAGAAATTCCCAGAGGCCAGATCAACAAACAGTGAATTAAGGATTCCATCTGAAGTCATAAAACTGAAGTCTACCCAAAGCACATTATCTTTCACCAGAGTAGAGAGTCTTGGAAATTCTGCACTTTGAGATTTTAGAACAGCTGCAATCCAGTAATTTCTGTGGGTCTCTCTTCTTATTTCTACAATAGGAGTGCTTATTTTGTTTTGCCTATATTATATAAAAATATAATAATATTTTTAGTGTGCTTTTCGAGGACAAAACGTCTTTTCATGACATTGTTTTCTGGATTCAGAGACATGACAACCACATAGGATGAAAAGACCATCATACATTATCCCTTTAGAGATTACTGTGAATCACGCAGAAATCTTACAGTTTGGGATCATAGTGGAACTGACTTGGACTTTTTTGAGTTTTCTCTCTTTGGGGGTAAGAGATTATATTTGGCCTATAGGAGGGAGAGAGGGCCAAATTTTGGGGGACCCCAAGAACTGATTGTGGTAGTCTATTAGTGTGATGCACTGACTATCTCTGCATCATCATCTCTTCAGCAGATGGTAGGAATGTATTTATTTGCCTTTTGGTGATGAGATGGAGTTACCAGATCAGTACTGGGCAGTAACTGGTGAGCAGAAATGACATATGCATTTCTTGGGCCAAATATTTGATGTATAATTCAAGACTCTCCAGAAATGTCTTTCTTTTGCACAGTGACAGATAGTGGCTGCTTCCCCAGCCTGGGAGCCTGAGCACAGATGACTCCAGTCTAGGGACATATGATATGAGTGATAACTAGACATTTGTGCGGCTTCCTATGTTACCTCAGCATAACCTCCTCAGGTTATCTCAACTTTAGCACTCTTTATATTTGGGCTGGAACATTCTTTGTCATGGGGGGCTGTCCCATGCTAGGCTCCGTTTGGCAGTTTCCCTGGCCTCTACCCACTGGATATCAGCAGCATTCCATCCAATTGTTAAAACCAAAAATATCTCCAGACATTTGTACATGTCTCCTGGGGGAGCGAAACCACCCCTACTGAGAACCACTGCTTATCCTGACTTATGCAATTGATAGAGTGAAGTAAGCATGATTACATAAAACAATAATTACATTATCTTCTTAAAGCCAAATACAATTAAAATTTGTGAACAATAGTTAGGAGGAGAAAAATGAGATTGAAACTGCTCTAAATTTTGTGTATTTTTGTACACACATTCAGATAGTGAATTTAATCCCTAATATATTAGTGTTACATTAGGTTTTCAAAGCTCATGTAAAAAAAATTACCATCCTGGATAAAACCAAAAGTTCAATTATATATACAGGTTATAAGTGTAGTAAGACATAGGCTAAACACATAGCAACATAAAAGGATCAAAATATTATTAATAAAAATTAACTAAAGTTATTGAGTTGGTTATATTAATATTAAACAAAATATGTCAACAAAAAGTACTAACTGAAGCCAAACTGTTATCTATCATCTATTTATTCATCTTAATTATATATATATATGTGGACAGATATAATCACTTTAAATTTTTGCATCACTTAATAAAATAGCCTCTCCCTCTTTCTCTCTATACACATACACACAGGGGAAACAACTGGAAAACTACAAGAAAAAAATAGACAATTCCAAAAACCAAAAATACACAGCATGGGGAGTTTTAACACACCACCTCTACTAATAGAACAAATGCACAAAGAAAAATATAGTACAAATATACAGAAGATTTGAGGGACAAGCTTAACAAACAGGACCTAAACATGATCAAACGTGACATAAAGTATGGAACATACATTCTTTCTTTTACATCTAAGCACAAGATTTATAAAATTCAACATATACTGAGCTATACAATTTTAAGAAAATTTCAACAAATTTTATATTACTGAAATCATAGAAGTGTATTCTCTGGCTAAGTGTATTTATATTAGCAATCAATAAAATAATAACCCCCAAATTATACTTGAAAATTTCAAGTGTACTCATAACATGTTATAAATAACTCATTATTCAAAGAAATTAGAAAGTCTTTTAAATTAAATATTAATAAAATACTACATAGAAAAATTTCTGTTATCCTAATATAGTAATATTTGCTAGGAAATTTATATCATTAAATGCTTATACCATATTGCAGCGAAAGGAAATCTAAAATCTTATGATCCAAGCATTCATATGAAAAATAACATCAAAATTAACTCTCAAACAGTAGTAAAGAATTCATATAAATTAGAGAAAAACAAAGCAAAAAATCTTTATTGTTTAAAATAAACAATGAAAGACTGGAAGGATTAAAAAAGATCAAAAGAGAAAATATAGAAAAAGTAATAAAATTTTAGGCAGACACAAAAAACATAAGTAGGAAAAGTATAAGTAAGTGATAGTGATAAAAGTTTGAAAGTGATTACATCTATGAAGGAGGACACAGGTTTCTTAATAAGAAGGGACTCACTAGGCCTGGGTAGTGGTTACATAGTCTTTACAACTGTTCACTCTGCTATATGTTTGTATTTAACGCAATCTTCATTTTGTCTATTATATTTTCCAACCAAAATATAAGAAAAATGTCTTTTTGACCTTTAGTTAAAATCAAAATATATATTCATCACTATTGATTAAGGCATTAATTATCATAACCCTATATCCAGGAGATATAACACTCAATTTTATTCAGAATTAAATTACTAATAATCAGATAAAGATAAATAATTATATAAGTTTAAATGCCAAAAATAATTAGAGGTTTAAAGGCAGAAATTTAAACACCAAGCCAATGGCCAAAGATTATTTCAGGAATTACTCAGAGCCCAATCCATGCAGTTAACATAGGAGATCTCACAAAATATATATTCATCACAAGAGCCCAAAATGTTAGGATGAGAGGTATAAGCCACATAATATAGGTGAGAAGACTTAGAATCAAAACTTCAGTAACAAACAAACAAACAAAACTTCAGGAACATACTTTCATTAGTAAGCAGCAAACCAAGGCTTTGAAATTATTTTTTTCTTCAAAAGACCAGATTCCTTACATTTCATGAACTATGCTGTTTACAGATCAGTTTTGATAAATTACTTAACAGGTTCTACTCCCAAGTCATTTTTTGAAAGTAGCATAGCTTTGATAACAACATTTAACGAAAACAGTACCTAAAGGAAAACTGTCTTTTGAATTTCCTGATTATGGTTTGTAAAGTTAATTTCTATATCAATTCATTTGTGTGACTCAAAAACCAAAAGAAACTTGTAGTAAATATTGCAATTGAAATATGTACAGAAGTCTTATTTTTCCACCCATTCTTCTCTTGCCTCCAGAAAACATTTTGATAGTATTTTTGTAAAAGAGTGTTCATAAAATTTACAATCAATATAAATATAAATGAATCAAAATAACATTAAATATGCAAACTGATTTGTAAATGACATGACTATCTACATACTACACTTTGCAGTTCCAAATACACCTGTTATAAAATACTGTGCAATGCTATTAAGATTATATTCTGGTTTAGAAGAATGCAGCAAAACATATAATTTCAGCTTTTTTATACTTTTACACTTGGTGTGTTGTTTGTAAATAATTAATTGTATCTGAAACAAATAAAATTGAGGCAGGCAGAGAAATGCAAATGTATATAAATATACTTAGCATGCAACTAACTTCAGAAAATATTATGACTGACAATGCTGAATTTGCCTCATGACCTTACAATAAATTTCACCTTCTATATTCTCAATGACTCCTGTGTAAAAATTCATAATCCCTCATTTGTAAGGACAAGATTGGTAAAATAGTAAACAGCTGCTTTTCAAATTGAAATAAAAATTCTCCTCAAAAATAAATTATAAAAGACAAATGGCAGGACTTCCCTGGTGGCACAGTGGTTATGAATCCACCTGCCAATGCAGCAGACCCGGGTTCGAGCCCTGCTCCAGGAAGATTCCACGTGCCGGGGAGCAACTAAGTCCATGCACCACAACTATTGAGCCTGCGCTCTAGGGCCCACAAGCCACAGTTATTGAGCCCATGTGCCGCAACTACTGAAGCTTGTGCACCTAGAGCCAATGCTCTACAACAAGAAAAGCCACAGCAATGAGGAGCCCGCGCACCACAACGAAGAGTAGGCCCCCGCTCGTCGCAACTAGTGAAAGCCCATGTGCAGCAGCAAAGACCCAACACAGCCAATAAACAAATTAATTAATTAATCAAAAAAAATGCCATATTTTGTGACATTTGAAAAATGTCCATCCTTTAATAAGGAAAGTAGCATTTAATTTTTTTCTTTTCCCCAAGTTACAAAAGATATATTTCTCCCATAAAAAAATAATAATGCAATCTTAGTGTTTCAGGATATATATATATTCAGACACCCTCTGAGAAGCTGAACAGGCGCTTTTTCTTGATGACACATCTCAGAAAAGATTTTTCAGAGATCAAATTATTTTGCCTTTCCCATAACATAAAAATACTTTTACTACCACTTAAATCTGGAAATGTGAGGGAGGAAAATGAGAAACAAAGGATTAAAATTAAGCTAATTCCTCCTCTGGAGTCCAGAAAGATTCTTAGAGAAAATTAGCTGAGATGGGTATGATGTGTTCTGAAAGAAAAATAGGTGAGTAAAGGTGATACAGATTCCACATTTTGTTTTTATTATCAAAGGCTAAAAGAGACAAATCAATTATATTCATCAAATGATAAGGTTAATGTTAAAACCTAGGTACCAAATGCCGCTAGCTTGTATGACTAGCATTCATTTTATGTTCCTGACTGGCCCTTTTAAATGAATACCAGAGAACATACCTCTAATATGTCAAGGTTTTTGCCCTATACTTTAGGGTCTAAATTTCTGCTTTAATTCAAGAACCAAGTAATTCTATTAAAATTCTATACTTGCCAAAAGATTCTGATTAACATTTGACATCAATTTTGAGCTCTGAAGCATTTTAGTAGAGGTTACACAGGATTTAATATCTTGGAATATATACTTAAGTGTATTACCTAAGAAAGCATGGGGACCTAGCAGTACAAAGTCATATTTTGAAATATTAATTTGATTTAGTGCCTTGGAAGCAGTGCTAGAAAGGCTTTCTAATAAGAGAAGAAAGAAGGGGTAAATAAAATGCGTTAGTTTTCCTACAATATTATTTAATTACTATCATTGAGTTGCCCAACTCACTGAAAACAATCAAATCTGTCCATCTAATTTTAACTATTTGATATGATTTGTAGTTTAGCAATATAACTAAAATTTACACAATACATTCTCATATGTCTCTGTAAAAATGTGTCACCTGTTAAAGATTCTAGATGCATTTTCTAAGTATAGTCATATTTCCAAATAAACAATTATTTTCAACAACAATTCACTGAACTGACATCCATTTTTATTTGCAAGAGATACTGAATGACCTCATAAAAACAATTCTGGTCAAAAATAACTGTAAGGTTAATAAAATCCACCTGAATTGCTTCAGGTAACAAAACACTTGAGTTTCTACTCATTCAGTGTGTATCAATTAATGTGAGTTATTGCTTGCTGTCAAAAGTTTTAAAGTCTCTGATGCATCAGAGATAACAAAAATTGGTATAGGGTACAAGATAACTGCTCTAGAAAAAACTTAAAGACAAGAAGAAAATAAAATAACTCATTAGAAAGGGAAATATTTTTGTATTTAATTTACCATTTTAAAAAACCCTATTTGTTTATATGGTAAATCATTAAGCTGATACAAAAACTATAATGTAGAACATAAATCTTTGCTTTGCCTCTACCAGTCACCCACCTCCTTTCTCTGAAGGTAAACATTCCTACTAGATGCTTTTATATCAATCTTTCTAGGGATATTTTATCATTTAAAGGCAGATATTTTCAAACCCAAATGTTAACAGTATTTTGTTATATGAATTGCTTTTACTTACTTAATATAATGTATAAATCCTTCAACATTCAGATGTAAATAGTTTCCTCATTTACCTCTTGAACAAACATTGCTGGGAAAACCAGATATCTCTATGCAAAAAAATTAAGTTCCATCTTTAGGTACACTATATACAAAAAATAACTGAAAATGAATTAGAGACCTAAAAATAAGACCCAAAACTATAGAAATCTTGGAAGAAAATATAGAGAGGGGATTTCATGACATTGGTTGTGGCAATGATTTATTGGTTATGACATCAAAAGCATAGGAAATGAAAACAAAAATAGGCAAATGGGATTACATTAAACTTAAAAACTTTTGTGCATTTCTGTTTCTGGCCCAACATGTAAGGACTTGAACATCTTCACTACACCCAAACACTGGTTAAAAGTTGAATAAACCAAAAAATCAACAACTCTTTTTCATCTGCCAGAGATGTGACGTCACAATGTAAACCACTGATTCCCAAATTGGAGGCACAGGTAGGCAAATATAGAGAATCATTGCTCACCAGAGCAAAAACAAGCAGAAGTCTTTATGGAAACCAGTGGTGGGGTAGGGAAACCGAATCTGTAACTGATGAGTTGTTCAGTGTGGTCAAGCCTGGGAAATAAAAAAATCCAAGAGGACCCAGTCATTTGGGGGAGAGGAGGGACCCTTTTGTGTGTTTTACTTCCAGGAGCTCTACCAACTTCTCACAGTGAATATCTGAGAAAATCCCATCATGTTTCTGGTAGAAAGAGGATAAAACATAATACGTGAGTATTCTGTTCTTTTTAACAATGCCTGTCTTCAGGAGAAACTATTTTTACTAGAGCCTAACCTCCCGGGATCTTATCATAGCCTCACTGATCTGGGAGAAGGGAAATAACCAACTCTGGACCCCTCCAATCACCAAATCACAGGTGAATCTGAGAACCACTGATGAAGTTCACAGTCCAGAGAAACAGGCTCAGCAAAAGACTGAGACCCTCCCATACCTCGAGTTCTCCAGTCCATTCTCTGTATCTGCGTCCTTGTTCTTGTCACTGAGTTCATCAGTACCATTTTTAGATTCCGTATATGTGAGTTAGCATACAATATCTGTCCTTCTCTTTCTGACTTACTTCATTCTGTATGATAGACTGTAGTTCTATCCACCTCATTACATATAGGGAGGGGGCAGGAGGTGAAGGGGAAACTGAGACGAAGCAAGAGAGTAGCACAGACATACATATACTACCAACTGTAAAATAGATAGTCAGTGGGAAGTTGTTGTATAACAAAGGGAGTCCAACTCGAGGATGGAAGAAGCCTTAGAGGACTGGGGCGGGGAGGGTGGGGGGGACTCGAGGGGGGGGAGTCAAGGAAGGGAGGGAATACGGCGATATGTGTATAAAAGCAGATGATTGAACTTGGTGTACCCCCCCCAAAAAAAAAAAAAAAAAGACTGAGACCCAATCATAAGACTACAAAATGCTTCCTGCTCACTCCACACCTTTAGATTATACTACTAAAGGGCTATTTAACGCAGTTTCTTTACCCAGTATATCATGTCCAACGATCAACAAAAAAATCATAACACATACTAAAAGTTGTAAGCATAGTTTAAAGAAACTGAATAAGCATCAGAACTAAAGTCAGATATGGCAGTAACAATGGAAGTATCAGACCAGGACATTTTTTCAAAACTATAATTAATATGCTAAGAAAAACCAGACAACATGCAAAAACAGATGCACAACGTAGAGACATGGGAAGCCTAAGAAAGAATCGAAAAGAAATGCTAGAAATCACAAAACGTAACAGAAATGAAAAATGCACTCATGGGCTTATTGGTATTATAGACATGGCTGAGGATGGAATCTCTGAACTTGAGGATATGACAGTAAAGCTGCCGAAACTGAAAGTAAAGAGAAAAATGATTGACAAAAAACAGAAAAGAATATATGAATTATACTATGTATGCTTATGTGTATACATATGCATGTGTATATGATTGTTATATTTATGCTTATGTAAAATGAGTGACAGCAATAATACAAGTGATACAGGGAGAAGAATTAGGAATATTTTGTTATTACATGGTACTTGAACTACCTGTGAACTAGTATAGTGTTATTTGAAAGTGGTCTTGGATTAATGTTAATGTACATTGAAGACTCCAGGGTAAGCACCAGATAAAGTTAAAAAAAAAAGTATAACTGAATTGCTAAAAGAGGGGAAAACATGGAATTGCATAAAATGCTCAATTAAGAACACAAAAGGCAGAAAATGAGTGAAAAGACAAAAATGGCAACAAAGAACAATGGAAAATAATAGAAAACAGTAACAAATATGGTAGAGAGTAATCCAACTATATCAATACTCACTTTAAATGTCAATCATCTAAATATGACAATTAAATAGACATGGATTGTGAGTAGATAGATTATAAGAAACAACTACATGTTGTCTACAAGAAAATCTCTACAAATAAAAAGACATCTAGATTAAAAGTAAAGGAATGGAGAAAAATATATCCTGCTAGCACTAACCAAAAGCGAACAGGAGTAGATACGCTAATTCCATAAAGAGTGGAGTTCAGAGTAAGGAATGTTATCAGGGAGAAAAAGAAGCATTGTATAGTGATAAAGGGGTCAATTCTCCAAGAAGAGATAACAATCCTTAATGTGCATGTCACAGAGTATCAAATTATGTGAGACAGAAATGGAGAAAACTACAGAGAAATAGATGAATATACTATCATAATTGAAGACTTTGACACCCTTCTATCAGAAATAGACAGATCTAGCAAGCAGAAAAATCAGTAAGGACATACTTGAACTCAACAGCACCATCAATCAACCAGATATACTTGACATCTGTAGACTACTTCATCCAGCAACAGCAGAATGGACACTATTCTCAGCTCACATGAAATATGCACCAAAGTAGACTGCATTCTGGGCCAATAAAATACCTTAACAAATTTAAAAGACTAGAAATCATACGTCTGCTCTCAGATTATAATGGAATTAAAGTAGAAATCAATAACAGAAAGATAGTTGGAAAAGCCCCCAATACTTGGAAACTACACAAAACATATATAAATAACATGGAACAAATACAAAACTTCAAGAAAAATTTTAAAATATTTTAACTAAATGAAAAGGAAAATACTTATCAAAATGTGTGTAATTGAGTGAAAGCAGTGCTTAGAGGGAAAATCATAGCACTGAATTCATATATTGAAAAGAAGAAAAGTCTAAAACCAATCATCTATGTTTCCACCTTCGGAAATCAGAAAAAGAAGAGAAAATTACATTAAAGTAGAAGATTTTAAAAAAATAGACCACAGATCAATGAAAGTGAGAACAGAAAATCTATGGAGAAAATCAATGAAACCAAAAGCTGGTTCTTTGAGAGGACCAAAAAAATCAGCAAACCTCTAGCTTACAAAGAAAAGAAAGAGAGATGACATGAATTACTAGTATAAGATACGAAGGAGAAGGTATCATTAGAGATTCATTGATATTGGGCAAAGTAAATAATAGGTATACAGCTTGCAAAGGAAGAAATAAAACTGAGTTTTTTTACAGATGACATAATCATCTTTGCACAAAATCCAAAACAATGGAAAAAAATTTCCTGGAACTAAAAGGTGATTTTAGATGAAACAAGGTGGCAAATATAGGTTAAGACACAAAAGCCAGTGGCTTTTCTACATTCCAGCAATGAACATATGGAATTTGAAATTAAGAACATATTACCATTTACTTTATAATACCCCAATAAATGAAATACTTAGGTATAAATCTAACAAAACATGTGCAAGATCTGTATAAGGAAAACTACAAAACTCTGATGTAAGAAATCAAAGAAGAACTAAATAAAAAGACATGTTCCATGTTCATGGATAGGAAGACTCAATATTGTCAATACATGAGTCCTTCCCAAATTAATCTACAAATTCAATGCAATCTTAAACAAATTCTCAGCAAGTTGTTTTGTGGGTACTGACAAACTGACTCTAAAGTTTTTATGGAGAGGCAACAGACCTCAATAGCTAACACAATAACGAAGGAAAAGAACATATTTGGAAGACTGACACTAACTAACTTTGAGACTATCTATAAAGCCACATTAATCAAGATGGCATTAATAAAAAGAATAGGCAACTAAATTAATGGGGGGACTTCCCTGGTGGTGCAGTGATTTGGAATCCACCTGCCAATGCAGGACACGGGTTCCATCCCTGGTCTGGAAAGATCCCACATGCCGTGAAGCAACTGAGCCAGTGAGCCACAACTACTGAGCCTGGGCTCTAGAGTCCACGAGTCACAACTACTGAACCCATGCATCACAACTACTGAAGCCCAGAGCCCATGCTCCACAACAAAGAGAAGCCACTGAATTGAGAGGCCCACGTACTGCAACAGAGTAGCCCCAACTCACCACCACTAGAGAAAGTCTCTGCACAGCAATGAAGACCCAACGCAAACAAAAATAACTTAAAAAATTAATGGAACAGAATAGAGGGTCCAAAAATAGATCCATGTGTATACAGTTTGATCTTTGACAAAAAAGAAAAGGCAATACAATGCAGCAAAGATAGTCTTTTCAACAAACAGCAACTGGGACAACTGGATATCCACATGCAAAAAAAGTAAATCTAGACCTAAACCCTACACTCTTCACAAAAATAAACTCTAATAGGATGAAAGATTGAAATGTAAAACACAAAATTATAAAACTTCTAGAAGATAACATGGGAGAAAACCTACATGGCCTTGGGCATGCAATAATATCTTTTTAGATACAAACAAAGACAGTCCATAAATGAAATAACTGATAAGCTGAACATCATTAAAATTAAAACCATCTGGGCTGCAAGATAGCATGTCAAGAGACTGTAAAGACAAGCCACAGAATAGAAGAAAAAATATTTGCCAGAGTTACATGTGATAATGGACTGTTACTCAAAATGTAAAACTCAGCAAAAAGAAAATGAACAACCTGATTAAAATATGGTCAAAAATCCTGAACAAGCACCTCAATAAAGAAGATATTCAGATGGCAAATAAGCATATGAATAGATGCCCAATATCATGTCATTAGAGAATTGCAAATTAAAACGACATGCCTCTACACACTTAATAGAACCACTAAAATCTAAATCACTTGCAACATCAAATGCTGACAAGGATGTGGATCAATAGGAACTCTATTCACTCTTGTTCAGAATGCAAAATGGTACAGCTACTTTGGAATACAGTTTGGCAGTGTCTTAGAAAATGAAACATACTCTTACTACGCAATCAAGGAGTTGAAAATTATGTTCACATAAAAACTTGCCCATGGATAATTATAGCAACTTTAATCATAACTGTCGAAACTTGGAAGCAACCAAGATGTTCTTTTAAGGCAAACAGATAATTAAAGTGTGATACATCCGGACCATGGAGTATTATTCAGTAAATAACAGGATGAATGAGCTATCAAACCATGAAGGACATGGAGGTACTGTTAGTGCACATAACTAGGTAAAAGAAGGCAATCTGAAAAGGCTACATACTCTTTGACTCCAATTACATGACATTCTGAAAAACACAAAACTATGGAGACTAAAAAGATCAGTGTCTCACTAGGGGTTACTATAGGCTGAATAGGCTGCCTAGACAGAGCGCAGAGGATTTTTATGGTAGTGAAACTGTTCAGTATGATATAATAGTAGATACATATCACTGTACATCTGTCAAAACCTATAGAATGTATAAGACCAGGAGTGAACCTTAATGCAGACTATGGACTTTTGAGGATTATTATGTGTCAGTGTAGGTTCACTGACTGTAACAAAGACACCACTGCAGTGCAGGATGCTGACAGTGGGGAAGTTCATACCTGTGTAAGAACAGTGGGTATAAATGAGAATTTTCTGTGTTCAATGCCCAATTTTGCTGTGAACCTAAAAGTGCTCTAAAAACTAAATTGTATTAAAAAAGGAAACTTTTGTGCGTCAAGGGACACAATCAATACAGTGAGAAGGAACCCTATGGAATGAGGGGAAATATTTGCATATTATATATTTTAAATGGTCAATCTACGGAATGTATAAAACACTCATAACTCAAAATCAATACAAATTAGATAACCCAATAAAAATGTACAAAGTACTTAAATAGACATTTATTTAAAGAAGGTATAAAAATGGTCAAGAAATATGAGATCTTACCACTAATCATTAGAGAAATGCAAATCAAAACCACAATGAGATATCACCTCACACCCAATACGATGACTAATAAAACAACCAATCAAACAAACAGGCAAAAAGCAACCATAAAACAAGTGCTGTTATGGATCTGAAGAAATTGGAACCCTTGCAACTGTGGGTTGTACAATAGTGTAACCACTATGGAAAACAATATGGCGGTTCCTCAAAAAATTAAAAATAGAGCTACCATATGATCCAGCAATCTCACTTCTGTGTATACATCCAAAAAATTGAAAGCAGGGTCTTGAATTTACAGCAGCCTTGTTCACAATAGCCAAGAGGTGTGAGCAATCTAAATGTTCATTGACAGATGAAGGGATAAAGATGGTGTGGTATATACACACAACGGAATACTATTCAGTACATCTATGTGCATAACAGCACTATTCACAATACCCAAGAGGTAGGAGCAACCCAAATATCTATCAACAGGTGAATGGATATACAAAACGTGGTATATAATTACAAAGGAATATCATTCAGCTTGAAAAGGGGAAGAAATCTTGTCACATGCTACATGAATGAACCTTGAGGACATTATGCTAAATGAAATAAGCCAGTCACATAAAGACAAGTACCGTCTGATTCCACTTACAAGATGTATCTAAAGTAGTCAAATTCATAGCAATAGAAAGTAGAATGGTGGTTCCCAGGGGCTTGGAGGAGAGGGAAATGGGGAGATGTTCGATGGTGTAGAGTTTCAGTTTTGCAAGATGAAAAAGTTCTAGAGGTCTGTTGCATAACAATGTGGGTGAACTTAACATCTATGGATCTGTATAGTTTAAAAATGTTTGTGATGGTTAAAGAAAATTAAAATTAAAAAAGTATTCTTCTTTACCAGGTATATAATTTAGAGTATTACATTGTATGGATATACCATAATATATTTAACTCATGCCTTATTCATGAACATTTACCTTGATTTACATACCACATATTACAAAAAATATTGCAGTGAAACATTGTGCTATGGAGTACAGGCAATATGCATAAGGAAGGGAGAAATCTGACAAAAAGACTGAGCAGCAGGATCCAAGAAGTGAATAAAAGGATAACATGAGAGATGGTGTCATTTAAGCAAAGTATCTACAGTATTTCAGGAAGGAGAAAGTAAATAACTGTTTAAGTTTCAGTTATTTAGTTTGAATAAAATTAAAAACTAGAATTGATCAATGAATTTGGCAAGACTGAGTATTTAAGACAGCCATTTCAGAAGGCAGAAGAGAATGAACCCCCTCTTAGGGAGGGTCCAGTGTCCGTGAGACAAACATATACAAGACCTGTAAGTGACTATAAACTAGCCTTTCACAAGCGTTTTAAATTGTTTATGATGAAGGAGAATTAAGAAATAAAGCAGCAGCTGGAGGAAAATGGGAGGTCAAGAAAGGCTGTTCATTTGCTGTGGTTTTACCTTTGTTTACTTCTTAATTAAAGTTTTTACTGGGATATAACTAGATTCACAGAGTGGTAAGAAATAATGCTGAGGGGGGGATTGCTGGATCATATGGAACTCTATTTTTAGTTTCTTAAGGAACCTCCATCCTGCTTTCCACGGTGGCTGCACCAATTTATACTCCCACCAACAGTGTAGGTGGGTTTCCTTTTCTCCACACCCTCTCCAGTACTTATTATTTGCAGATGTTTTTTGATGATGGCCATTCTGATTAGTGTTGAATTTTGATTTGCATTATAGTATTAGTTTGCATTCTCTAATAATTAGTGATGTTGAGCATCTTTTCATGTGCCTCTTGGCCAACTGTATGTCTTCTATTTAGGTCTTTCACCCATTTTTTGACTGGGTTGTTTGTTTTTGATATTGAGTTAAATAATCTCTCTGTATATTTCAGAAATTAAGCCCTTATAGGCAGCATCATTTGCAAATATTTTCTCCCATCCCATAAGTTGTCTTTTAATTTTATTTATGGTTTCATTTACTGTGCAAAAGCTTATTGTTTCTGGCCATATATTTGGAAAAGATGAAAACTAATTGGAAAAGATACACTCACACCAATGTTCATAGCAGCACTATTCACAACAAATAAGACATGGAAGCACCCTAAATGTCCATCGACAGAGGGATGGATAAAGAAGATTATATATATATACATACATACATATACACGATGGAATATTACTCAGCCATAAAAAAGAATGACATATTGCCATTTGTAGCAACACGGATGGACCTAGAGATTATCATACTAAGTGAAGTAAGTTGGACAGAGAAAGAAAAATATATATTATAATATCATTTATATGTAGAATCTAAAAAATAAGACAAATCAGCAAGAGATGATACAATGGAATTAGTCTTGATGTTCTCTGAGGGGTGGGTGAAAACAATCAGGTCTAATGGGAGCCACCTTATTGGTTATAATTGGGCATGTTTAGTGGTGAGACACAGCCTTTCTAGGAACCTGAGGAGGGTTGTTTGATTAAAAAAGTGTGAAGAAGTGACTGTTGCTAATACCTATCTATTTAATGTATGTGTTATGTCTCATTTCCTTGATTTGAACGCATTCAAGTGTGGAGTTCACGGTACTTAGTAACAGAAGAAAACGAAGTTTGTGATGTGCAGAGTCAATCTTTCTGCTAGTGTTTCTTCCTCTAGATTAAGTCTCCATATAAACTTCCAACTCTGTCTATATAAACAGTGGGTCAGTTAGGAAATGCATTTAGACTGACAAATGCACTTTGCAAATATGGCACTTTGGTTACCAGCTCTATACCTGTCCTTGCGCATTCAATCTTGATGCTGTAACATTAAATCATTCAGTGAACTTTGTTCTCAAGAATAAAGGCCTTCAAAGAAAGGAAGTAGAACAGACTTTTAAAAAAATATAGATTGTATGTGTGTACATATGTATTTGTGTATGTGTATGTACTCAAATAGTCTATTTTACTTGTTTCAATGTTTTAATGAGTGAACATCCGGTAGTAATATAGGTACTACTTAGTAAGCACAGACACATCTCTTGGAAGATCACATAGAAATCTTAAAACTCAGAATGCTAAAAAAAATTGCCATATGTCTCTTGAAATCCCAACCTTAATGAACAAGAACAGTATATGACCATCTGTCCAAGTCTGGCACCTGGACCTATCCTTGGTCTCCCCTTGCCTTTATATGAAGATTTCATTTTATTGGTGTTTCCCTAATATCTATCATATTGCATGAAACATGGTAGGAGCTCGGTCATTTTACATGTAGTGAGAATGAAGTGAGAAGACCAGTGAACTGACAAATGACAGAAGAATACAAAGCTGTGCCTCAGGACAGGCGGCAGGACTTGCCCAAGGTGCTGTGGATGCCTAAACCCAGAGGTTCTGTCAATTCTTGAGCAATGACACCAGGAAACTGATAGATGAGAGGATGTTGTACAAAGCTCATCATCAGTCATGTTCACATGGAGGACTGCTCCCGCCAGACACAGCATTCTTCTTCATTAGGAACTTGAATGTGGACTTCACTTCCTCAACTTTGCCCACCCATTCTCATGGTCCATCAAGGAAGGGAACTCGCCAGCTTTATGTTAGCGAGGGTCTGGGATTCATAGGATCTGTCTGATCTGAGACTCTGAAGCCAAAAAGGCATCACACTTCTGGACCAGTTTCTTATTTTTGTTGAGTTTCTTTAGTGTCGTGATGTCCCCGTGGGGGTATCCACGAGATCTCCTGTGTAACTTGTTCATGAGGAAAAAGAGGAGTTAGTTGGCGAAAGTGAGTTGACAGACATAGAGGAAAGTCAGGGACCTGCAGTGTCAAAGAAGGAATAAAAGAAAATCTAAAAAAGGTTGTATGGCATCAAGTACTTTCTGGACAAAAAAAAAAAAAAAAAAGAAGAAGAACATTAAGGGAAGGAGGACTGTTATTTTTGGAGATTAAGAACTAATTTGTGACCAGAGAAAGTAGTTTCAGTAGAATATATGTGTGGGGGGTGATGTATCTGTAACAGCTAAGACTCTTGGGAATGAGAAAGAATAGATGATTACTTCAAGAAACAGAATGAGAAAGTCAGGTTGGTAGCAACGCAGGCTACAGGAGAACTCAACTTCTTTAAGTCTAATATCATTTATGTGGAATTAATGAGTTTATGCTGTGTATACTAACAAACAATTACTCATTGTTTTCAAATGAACTGATGCCTCGTTTTTAATATACAGAAATAGTTGGAGCAATAATTGGTCCTAACACTCTATGCATTTACTCTTTTAATAGATAATTAAGGATCTGCTGAGTGTTAGGATTTTTATAGGCCATGAGAAATCAGTGATGAATTAAAAAGTCAAGGTGTCTGCTATTATTTTCTGGTGAGAATTGAAAAAAAAGTTAAGCAAGAAAAGAAATAAATGAACAAGATAATGTCCACTAGTAATAAGTGATCTGAAGAAAACAAAATAGGATGATGCAGGCAGGCCCTTGGATAAAGTTGTTGCTGCTGGTGGTGGTGGTAGTGGTGGGCTTTTTTTGATCCATACCAGAATGAATAGACAGCCATGTTGATATTTGCAGACGAAGCATTTCAGGCAGTGGAGACAAGATAGTGTAACTGCTTTGATGTGACAGACGTTTAGCTTAGAAAAGGAAGAGAAAGAACGCCAGTGAGCGTGGGTGATTATGAACAATGTTATCATCAAGTCCAGTTCACAGAACATAAATTTTGGAGTCAAATGACATTGAGATTCAGTCCCAGCTCCGTCACTTGCTACTTATGCAAAAACAAATAACGTAAACTCTACAAGTCTCAGATACTTTATAAATAATGTAGGGAAAGTGATATCTCTCATACAGGCCCCTCAGCAGTAGTCAATGAGATATTTCATATAAAGCACTTAGCAAAATTAATGACTAATATATGTCTAGATAATATTAATATTTTAGAAGTTCAATCTTGTCTTACCACATTGAGTAACTGGTACATAATGTTCTAAATTTAAACTTTCAGAATGCGAACACCTTAGACATGGAAGCTGTGTCATACATACGTATTATTTTCTAATTTTATAACGTACTGTAAACATAGTATATTTTACTGTATTTTATAATATACATATATACACAAACATAATGTATTTTTTAAATGTCACATTTATAATGTTACCAAACATGTACACACACTAAAAATGTCTGGACTTTGAAGTCTAATTTCTAAAACTTTTAAGTTTTCTACCTAAACTTTTGACGTCAAAATGTGAGGTTCTGTAGAGATACTTTTGAGAGTGAAAGAACTAGCTCTCCATACTTCCAGAAAATTCTGTCAACAGATATAAGAGAGGCCCCGTGTCAGAAACTCCATAGCTACTTCATTAATTTCAAAATCCAGGTTCAGGAAAAAGATGGGAAACTCTTTTAAAGTTAATGGAATTCCTGTCCACATGAAGGTTAGCTTACTAAACCTTAGTATATTCTAATTCTAAACATTCTCTTTCAGATGCGTCAGAGGAAACGTTTTGTATTAAAACAAGCAAACAGTTACCTTCTTTTCAGCCAAACACCACTTCCCAGGGCAACCTGCCTGCAGACAGCATCTGACTATGTTGTTTCTGATTGGCTGGAGGAAGCAATGCTACAATTACCAGTGTGTCTGCCTTGGCCACAGCTGCCAGGGACTGCTCTGCTGGAAGCTCATTCTGTGGTGCTTAAGCCCTGAAATTAAGAGAGCAGCAATGCATGCTGCTGGGAAAAGCTGCAGTATTTTGCTTACTAGCTTGTTTTCCCTCAAATACATAGTGTTATGTATTTGTTTCTTGTCAAAAATATCATATAAAGGAAAAATGGTGGGGAGAATAAGTTATGAAATTAGGTCATGATTGATATTATCTTTGTCATATAATCCGTAGGAAAAAGAATTCTAGACAAAAAATATTCATGGTAATGTTTTATTGCAGTGGTAAATGGAAGAGTTCAAGGGAAGAAGTGAAGAAAAAATGAAGAAAAAGTGAAGAAAGGAAAAGGTAAAAGATGCATTATCAAGCTTGCCACAATGACATAATAATGTTCCTAATTGCTCAGTCTCAGTGGTACGTGTTCAGACAAGACTTCTGAAACCACTGCATGTCAGAACATTCTTTGCGAACAGATGTGGAAGATGCACAAATTATCTTCTCTCCTTCTTCAGGCCTCCAGGACTGAGTCCACCCAGCTGTATCCCAACTCTCCTGCACATGGGGTTGTTACCTAGCATCCGGAGTCAGGCTCTGGAGAAGCCAATACTTCTGGGGTCAAGTTTAGCTGGCGTGTGTCAGCCTCTCCTTGTAAGTGTAGGTACCTACTCACATGGGGATCTTAGGGGCAACTGAGGTGTGTCAGGTACAGCAGCCTGGGCTTTCTAACCACAGAAATAATGCAAATTGTCACCAGCAGGACAAGCTACCAAATCCTGGAGGGGAGGTAGGCAAGACTGTGACCATCCGGGTGCCATATGAGCTGACTCCAACACAGTCCTTGTGACATTTTGATTCCCTGGACCCTCTCTTGATATTCTGATTTCAATAGTGTGCCTTCAGTTCTTCATGAAGAGGGGAAGAGATGGAGAATTGCAATCTCTTAAAACACGTGACACAACAGCCGATCCCAGGATCACAACTGGTTTTCATGTACTTCTCCCATCAACTTTTAGATTTTTCTTCACCATCATGCAGCACATTGGCCAGTCTAATTGGTAACTAGAGGAGTGATCCAGACCAAAAGGCCCGAACTAAGGTGAGGCGAGTGAGGTTCCTACGGAGCAAAATTTAAGTAGATATCCACTGCCAGGGTCCTGCAAAAGCTGACTTGGGAGAGCAGGTGCCTCCTTCCACGTAAGCCTGTGTGCCTTGCTTGTCTGACCCTTGTCTCAGCTCTGCATCCTCCCCCGGAGTTGAGAGACTTTAGTTTCCTTCTACTTGTAGACCTATGTTTGTTGCAGTGTCCTGTTTATGGTTATTTCTGGTCTTTGAAGAAACATAAGACATAAGTGAACACTGGGGTTCCAGGCATATTTCTCTCTGCAACCCTAGGTGTTCACACTCAATAGACCCAATGACCACCCAGTACAGGGTCTAGATGCTGAACCTGACAGTCACCAGCACAAGACTTGAAGTGGCAATGTGGAAATCATAATTCCCATTTCAACAGAATCTCCAACGTCAGCCAACTCAAGCACCCACCCTCTGAGAAGCAGCACCCCTTTACCAGCAGAAAAGAAAGCTGTGGGAAAAGGAAGTACAAACATTCTACTACCTATCAAAGAGAGTTAATGTCAACAGGTAAATTCTACTTCAAACTCTTGGTTCTGTGAGCCATTGAGGACACAGCACCATACTGGCAATTGAACAAGAATGCCCCAAACTCACATAGGATTGCAGCTGAAATTTCAAATGCCATTTCTCCACTGAGTCGAACTGAATGCCTCTGGGTAATGGCGTTAGTGAGACAACTAGGGAATCCCTCAGCTGAGCCAATTGTTATCCTTCCTTTGCTCTAAAGTATATACTTTAAATCAAGGAAATAGTGAATATAATATAATGTTATATAAGCGCTGGTCAGTATTACCATTATACACCATTTACAGGTCTTTCTGTCCATTTTCAAAGGTCCATCCACGTATAACTTCTTCAAATTTCCTTGTCTCTGATTTTTCAATCTTGTTCATTCCACGTCATTGACAAGTTGGCCAAAATACAAGCTTCAGAGTCAGCAGAGATTCTTATCTCTAGCTGCCTCTCCTGCATGTGGTGGAAATGATACAAAAAAGTACTACAGCTTTTGCTCCCTTAATATGAAAAAATAAGATGTGTCTACCCGCTCGGAAGACATCCTTTCACTGTGGTCATTCAGGGCCCCCGAGTGGACCTGGAATTTGGCAGTGGTTATTACTGATCTATGCCCTGCCCTGACCTATCTGTCCCCTAGTCTACATCCTTTCCCTATTTTTGCCAGTCAGGTGATCTGGGTGACATTTTGGATTTCAAGATTCATTAGCTTATTTATTCAAATGAATCCATTCCAGATCTGAGTTCCAGTCCTACCATATCAGGATTCTGATTTTGACATGACTGTGTATTTACTGTATTCTGTAGAAACAATTATTTTTATAAATTCATATTCTGTGCTTTACTTTCAAAAGAATCAGCTCCTTGAGGTTCTCTTCTAAAGACATAGGAGGATTTTCTTTACAGAGCATCTGAAAGCCCCCTGCATTTCACAGCATGCTTTAAGTTGACTGTTAGCTGCAATGCACCTATTATATTCTTGCTGCAAAGCTTGAAATGTCATCAGCAAATGCCACAGCACATCTTGAGATCTGCCTTTAAGGACAGCGGGAACCTGATACCCCGTATTGTCACCTCCTACTTCCATCTTAACTCTATGTTAACACAAACAGAAGTTTTAATGATGTGCCACCACTAAATGCTAATGGTTCTCACACCCTCTTTTCAACCATAATGGGACAACTCTTGTCTTCCTATTGTCATAAAACCCACTCCGAAGTCCCATCCTGAGGTCTGTTTGTAATCCCAAACCCACCCTCCTTCCTGGTCCATAATCCCCAGAACACAAAGTCCAAGGCAAATACTTTGTGCTAAGGTTTTGTTGGATGAATTCCAGAGAAGCGGCAGTGACGGAAAACAAGGAAGCAAGGGAGGGAAGAAGGAAGAGCAAATGGAAAAAGGATTTTAATGAAACTCCTCCCAGATTCATACACACACACACACACACACACACACACACACACACACACACACACACACACAGATTTCTCACTGTGGCAGGTTGAAATATTAGTCTCAGTTCTTTACTCCTTAGCTGTTCCCATTCCCTTTGCTTTACAGCTTTGCAGTTCTCATTGGAGGCTAAGTGTGTTTCCTAACTTACTGAATGTGTGCCTGGACATGTGCTTTCCCTGGAGATTGGAATATTAACAGGCATGAAGCCAGCAGGCCTACACATGCTGTGAGACATGCCTGAGGGCTCAGACTCTTCTCCCGCACATCTGATTGCTCTGGCCCCAGATGGAATAGACTAACGTGGAGGAGGCCTCGGTCCAAAAGGGGGCTTAGAGTCCTATCCAGCTGAGGTCAGCTAGAGCAGTAAACCTATGCTGTCCTGCATGGAAATCAAATGTGGTTGTGAAGTGCTGAGTTTGGGGTGTTCAGCTACACAGTATTGGTGTGGCAGCAGCGTTACTGAGGCCCTGGGGGGCATCTCAAGCAAAGCAACAGAAACTATTCAATCCCAGACTGTTAATTGGTGGAAGAAGAAGAGATTTAACTAGCTTCTTCCATCCTGTCTCCCAAGTCCCACTTTGAAAGTCTGCTTCACGGCCCTTCTGCTCCACCTGCACACAAGTTTGTGTCACCCAGGCCCTCAGAGCCAAGTCTTCCAAAGCCGGGCTTCTCTCCGTCCTGTCCACCAACCTACGGGGGCAGGAGCTTCCAACCACAAGAACACTGTGAGCCCTCACTCCAGCCCCTCTGCCTTGGACGCAAGACAACTGGCCAAGTCACTCCAAGATGATCTGAGATAACATAAACTATGCAGGGGACAGATAAGGTTAGGCTATTGAAGACTGTTGCTAAGACTTTTCAAATCTGCTATCTTTTGTAGCATAACTTTTTTTTTGAAGTTAAAATATATATTAAACAAACTAAAATAACTGAAATCATTGTAAGTTAAACCTGACGTTGACCCTGTCTACATATAACAACTGATTTATGAGTATATTTAACCTAGAAAGCAAACTTATGGTTACCAAAGGGGGAAGGTGGGGGGAGGAATAAATTAGAAGGTTGGGATTAACATACACACACTACCATATTTAAAATAGCTAACCAACAAGGACCTACTGTATAGCACAAGGAACTCTACTCTATATTCTGTAATAACCTATACAGGGAAAAAATCTGAAAAAGAGTGAAAGAGTAGAAAAGAGTGGATATATGTATATTTATAACTAAAGCACTTTGCTGTATACCTGAAACTAACATAACACTGTAAAGCAAATATACCCCACTATAAAAAAAGTTTACGAAAAAACATAAATAATTTATCAAACCTTAGGTGTGATTCTGATGCTTCAGTTCTGTGGGAGCGGTATAGGAAATTACAAAGAAGTACTGCAGATACACCATCACACATAAACATCACCCCCATCTGATACACACATACAGCTACACACAGAGAGAGAACTGAAGGGCCAGTGGTATATGTAATAATAGACATGACTGGAATTTACATTCAGACATACACACGTAGGAAAAAACAACAAAAAAACACCTCTGATGTTCTGCTTCCTATCTATGGGACAATGGACAAAGGACTTAGCCTGTCAAAGTCTCAAGGTCATGATGGTAAAAGGGGAATAATAAGAATGCTAGGACAATGTCTTCTCACGAGCACATTCCATCATGTAATGGAGAAAAGAAGATAAAGTCCTCAATGATCTCATAATGGAAGGGCTAGAAAATAAGTACCTATTTACAATAAATAACATGAAAATGCCTTGCTCTCTGACAGGTCAGGACATTAGGAGATAAAAAAGAAGGAAAACCTAACAATCTTGTGGATAGAAAATTTTTTGCGGGAAATTAAAATATGAAAGTATAGTATCAGGTAATAAAACTGCTGGCACAGTAATACTGAAACAGTTT